>NC_135211.1:17874823-17994823 GCF_052324685.1 Brachyhypopomus gauderio | reverse complement strand
ACTAGTGTATCCACACACACACACTCTAGTGTATCCACAGAAACACACACTCTAGTGTATCCACAGAAACACACACACACACACTAGTGTATCCACAGAACAACACACACACACACTCTATCCACAGACACGCACACACATAATAGTGTATCCACAGACACACGTACATACACACACTAGTGTATCCACAGAGACACATGTACACACACACACTACTGTATTTACAGAAACACACACGCACACAGTAGTGTATCCACAGAAACACACATACACACACACTCTCTATCCACAGACACGCACTCAGACTCTAGTGTATCCACAGAAACACACATACACACACACTCTCTATCCACAGACACGCACTCAGACTCTAGTGTATCCACAGAAACACACACACACACTAGTGTATCCACAGAAACACACACACTAGTGTATCCACAGAAACACACACACTAGTGTATCCACAGAAACACACACACTAGTGTATCCACACAAACACACACAGTGTATCCACACAAACACACTCTAGTGCATCATCAGAAACACACACACACACACACACACACACACACTCTAATGTATTCACAGAGACATACATACACACACACTATTTTATCCACAGAAATACACACACACACACTAGTGTATCCACAGAAATACTCACATGAAGTAATGTATCCAGAGGAACACAATCAAACTGTAGTGTATCTAGAGAAACAGACAGAAACACACTAGCTGTCGTGTGCAAGCCACAAATATACACATGCACATAGACACACAAGTAGGTGTGGACACAGTCATGTTAAACAACATAGTCATGTTAAACAATCATACCTATTACCTTCACATACACAGTTTAAACTGACATACACACACCATGTTCTGCTGCATGGTTAAACAGCTATTTATAATTATTGGTGATGATGATGATGAGAGTCTCCCCAGCAAGGTCAAACTTGGTCCTGTGTTATATTCTATTAATGTATTAGTAGTAGTCGTAGGAGAAGTAGTATTTGGCAGGTCTCCTCGTAAAGGTCTCTTGCATGAGCACACAGCACTACTAGAATCTTGTGTTTTACTCACTTATCCCTGCTGAGAATAGACACCATTTCTTTCTACGACAGACAGACAATTATCACGGCACGTGCACACACACACACACACACACACACACACACACACACATATACACATGCACGCTAGCTGCCTCCCAGGCTTGGCTGTGTGTGTTTTATCAGCGCGAGACAGAGTGTGTCTGGGTAGGCTCTATCTGTGATCGCACCCACAGCTTCTGGGCTGCTGTAAAGTGCACCATTGTGTGTGTAATGAGTTCTGTTCTCTTGCTCAGTTGGCCTCTCTCTCTCTCTCTCTCTCTCCTCTCTCTTTCTCTCTACCTCTTATCTCACTCTCTTCTCTCTCTAGTTCTCTCTTCTCTCTACCTCTCTTTCTTCTCTCTCTAGCTCTCCCTCTCTTCTCTTTCTCTAGCTCTCTCTTCTCTCTCTCTAGCTCTCTTCTCACTCTATTCCCTCTCTCTAGCTCTTTCTCTCTCTCCGCCCACCTGCAGTGTTGCCCCTCACAGTGGATGAGAGAGCCTAGCATTTTCTCTCCATTGTTGCTGTTTAGCGTATCCTCGTGTCTGTCCCCACAACGCCACTCTGAGTTGCACGTAACAGAACCCAGGTGACCCTTGACTGCCGGAGCTGGTGAAAGACAAGACACGCACGCGCACTCACACACACACAAACACACACAGCTCTGACACACCATACCCTACTGTGGAAAGACAGACTACATTTTCGATCTGTGTGAACATGTGGGTGAGTATGAGGAGCAGGTCCTGCATGGCTGCATGTCTCATTTCTTGAAGCCATCACTCTGTGTGGAGTTCCACCATGGACACACAAACTACACCAGCTGCATCCAGTCCAGTGCGATAAAGCCCAGCCCAGCTGTCCTGCCATGGACACCCACCTCACCCATGCAGCAGAGATTCGCTCTCTCACCTCCTGCTGATACGGGACCAGCCGTCCCATCAGGAGAAGCTCAGGACCTGCTATTTTCATTCTGCGTCTCTGACGCAGCCCCTTCCATGACGCTGGAGTTATTTCTGACCATTAATGCTGACCTCTCTGACATCTCTCACCTGCTGACCTTTGACTGACCTCTGACTGTCTGCTGTGTTCCAGAAAGCCGATGATCGGGAGAAACGTCAGGAAGCCCATCGTTTCCACTTCGACGCCATGTGAGGACGCAGACGTCAGGAGAGACACCACCACCAGACATCTCACCGCAGACATGACGTCACTGTTTACTCTCTGTGATCCCCCCCCCCCCCCCCCCCCAAGAGATAATTTATAAATTTCTGTTGAATGTGTTATTATTTATGACTAAGGCATGTCTGGGGACTCTGAGGGAAAAGACTGTTCCCCTTTTGGTCTGAAGACCAACAATGTTTTGTTTTATGTCGTTATTTGTGATCGATCAAGCCTAATACTGTACAGGAGTGTTGGCATAGGCGAGGCAAATAGCAGTTGTCCTCGCGAGGACACACCCCACAGGGACACCCTCTGTCATCTGGACTATCTCTCTTTGACTCAGTAAATGAAGCTGTGCCAGGGACAAACACCAAGACCAGATTTATTTGATTTTAAATGAATTCATTATGTTCATGTTGTTTATCATTTGATGTTAAGATGATGATTCTTTTGCTTTGTTGCTTTTTGACTGCATCCCGTCTGCCTCAGAAAAGCCGCAGACGTGTCCTGAACGGAGGTGATGGGGTCCAAACCCCCACTTCTCACTCTTGGGATGTGTGGCTGCTGTTTTTATTAACAATCGCAGCCGTCCTGACGGTGTCTCGACGGCCTGTGTTTCAAGGCAGTGTGTTTCATTTCAGTCTCAACACAGACATAGACATGTCCTCTCACACTCAAGGCCTTTCATCAGGAGCCTCTGAAGGTTTCTCTCCCCAGGGGCAGCTGGGGGCTACAGGCCAGGGAGCATCCACAACCCTCTGACCTTTAACCCCCTGACCATCAACACCATGGCTGGATGTCACATGCTCCGCAGATGAACCATCTAATGATGTCTTCCCATTAGATTGATATATTTCTCTCTCTCTCTTTCTCTCTCTCTCTCTCTGTGTGTGTAGGTAGGTCTGTGCAGGGACGTGTGTGTGTGTGTGTGTGTGTGTGTGTGTGTGTGTGTGTGTGTGTGTGTGTGTGTGTGTGAGAAAGAGAGAGAATCGGTAGGCAAGCAAATAGGTAAATAGCCTCAGTAAGGAAGTTTAGTGTAATGTAAGTAATGGGTGATGATGCCCTACATGAAACATACATGCCGTTGTCTTCTCCACATCATCTTGGTGTTATTTATCTCTGTCCCCGTGCACTCTCATCCCTTCCTGAACATTGGCACATTGTCACTCATATGAGTCTTTGTTGTTTTATATTTTTGTGTCAATTCTAACTACTGATATTGTACATTTCTGTTGTAAGACACTAAGCTGCAGGTGTAACAGTACAGCAGGATGTTCAGTTGGTTGCTGTGTGACTGCTTATTACCAGCTTGTTAGCATCTTCATGCCTCCAACGTGCACTGCGTGGTGACCTTCACGTGCAACGCGTGGTGACCTTCATAGCTGTTCTTCTCTTTCCAGAGTGCCATATCCTCGCGCTGTGACTAGCGTGGCCGTGGCCGTAAGACCGGTTCTAACCGGTTCTAACCCGTTCTTCACGGACGGTCTCTTCATTGATTTCTCTTGTCTGCTCTGCACTGTATGGACTTAACATTTTCGGGTGGATTGAGATTAATGTCATTACATGTACCTGGGAAATAAACATTTCCAAATAATCTGCTATGCTGATTTCGACTTGTACATTGAATTCTAAATTATTTGGCTATAAAAAAACCTTTACTGAATCTGAGATTGATTGAACTGAAACATTCAGACGGAATCGTTCCTGAAACTGCAGGCTCTGTCTAAGCCGCTAATCACTGTAGCTAAATTCGGTTCATCCCCGTTTTCCTGGTATCTGGAGTTGAATTCACATTCTAAATGTGGTGTGGAGATGAGAAGTCATTTCCTCTAAGCTGATTTAAGTTGGTTTTAGTAGCCATGGCAATTAAGTACCCTCACCAAATTACGCGGATTAATAAACAATTTAGGTAGTAAGCGCTGTTGAGGGTCGTAGTACAGCTGTGGTTCCCAACCTCCACACCAGAGTCGGGTTTATCATGAGCAGTAGTGATCACCTGTATCATGGGTCGTAGTATCACGAGTCTGCGTGTGGATTCTGGGGTAACTGCATTATATCCACGTCTCTACTTTAGTTTAGAAGCTTACTTCCATGTTTTGGAGTCCTGCGTCTGGTGTTCGTGTCTGAACCTTTGGCGACGCTTGTCTGGGTTTTAGCGCGTGTAGTTGGGTTCGTGTATTTGTTAGTTAGATAATAACCTAGATTAGACTCATTGTCAAGTCGGCTTGGGGTTGTTCAACTTGTTCGAACAATATTGTGTTCATGGTGACCATGATACACCAAATACATTTAGCCAAGTGTAGAAACAATTGATCTTCGCAGTGCACGAGCAGAACGGCCATAAACCATGAGAATGACTTGTGAGCCTCTTTCAGTGCCCTGTTGTACCGACCGCCGTCCTGATTTAAAAGAAATCTGATCGCTCGCGACGTGTGATGACGCGCGTGCAGCTCGCGCATCTCCTCTTCCCGCCGGTGATTGTCGCGTGTGTCTCGCGCCCTCTGCGTCCGCATCCAGTTCCACAGGCGGAGTCGGCTCACTGCGAGCTCCCTGTAAAAGGGTGCATGCGTACAAGCCGCTGCTCATTCAGGCAAACGGCGCCCGGAGCTCGAATGAAGCTCGTTTAGCGTTATCACTTCAGTTCCGCCCGACTAGGCGCTCACGCGCATCTCCAGCACGCCGCGCGCGCAACGGACTCTCCGGGTCACGCTCGCGCCTGCACGGGAGGAAGACGCCGTCTCTGGGAATACAAATCACACTTCTCAATGGGATTAACGGAGCTGTCTTTTACTGTCTTTCTCCGAGCCTCGAGGCGTTTGTTTTCCGTCAGGAATATCCGTGCCGAGTTCTCTTGTGTGTGAGGGATGGGATTATCGCAGTCGAAGAAAAGTTGGGATCTTTAAAAGTCTTCCGACATTGGATAGCGAAAATGTCAAGATAAAAGAGTGTTGAGCTCAAGAAGCGACCGAACGGGTAATAACGCAGCGAGAGGAGATGAACGGAGGTAAGTTTGGCCGGCTGCATTAGCCTCTCCAAGAAGACGCGCGGTGGTGCTCAAAAACAGGTTTTCATGCAAAAGTGCATGAAACGACTATGCATAATTATCGCCGTCGATTTATACAAACCGTTCGGTGTAGCGCGGCATTTCCCTTTCTAACAAGTTGTTCATTCTACGATACAAAGATTTAGGTCGCCACCTACAGGTGTGTTGTTTTATTTATTTATTTTAATAAACACATGTATTTCTCATAAACGTATTTTACCTAAATAGATCACACTAACAATCAACATATTTTATTCCAGGTCGAAATTTGAATCATGATGCAATTAATGTCTTGGCCCAACTCCAGCGACACACACTTGTCCCTAATGAGTCGGTTCGTGAGAGTGTGTTGGGCTGTAGCGCAACATCATATGAGAGTTGTGCGTTTGTGCTGCGCCTCGCGCACCTTCCCCGCGTCACTTTACTGCATCTGTGCTCAAGTGGCCGCGCGCGCTGCCTCGCGCCCAACTGCGGCTCCCCGCGCTCTGCCTCGCGCCCAACTGCGGCTCCCCGCGCCTCCTGCACGTCGCCAAGCAGTTTGTGCAAAAAAGTTGCTCAGAATAAAATATCATTTACAGAGACCAAACAGAAAAGCGTTGATTTTAATGAATTATGGGCTACATATACAGAGAAGAAAACCTTAAGGTCTGACAAATACACTGGAATCTCCGAGATTAAATAAAAGTTCATTACCAAGAACTGGGCGGCAGCCTGTTAGTATCATTGCATTTACAGTATGTTGATAGTTCAATAGTTCAAAATATCTTCATATATGAAAATATCGTATAATCTTCAGAAAACTCGTATAACACTTCGTCGTTTAAAGGGTTGTGTAGCATATATGTGAGTACTGTGGGTTGGTCTTCTGTGCAGAACCACTACCATCAGCCATATGTTCTTGACGTCTATAGATCAAACTGTTATTTAATGATGATGTTTCACTATTTATTGCAAGTAGTCGATTAATTTTCAGTGTGTGGAACCTATAAACCTTTACATATAAAACCTTTACATAGAAGCTTACCGGCGCGCACATGGACTCAAACTAGTCAGTATTCTAACGTGCCCGTAAAGGCCATCAAAATGTTGAAAACGTATCAGATCTTACATTGGCCTCATTGAAAATACAAGTAAAGGTGCGTTAAACTCGTCTAGTAATAAAGCAGGCTGCGGTTTCTTTTACTTTAGCACCTAATGGGCTCACATTAAGTGCTTATGTATAATACACATTACATATGCACTGAGAAATACATCCTGGGTTAATTGGGTTAGAATGTCGCGTTTTCTCTTTTGTAGTTTCTAGCGTCTCATTTGATTTGTAATTATGTTGCTGGTGCGTTTAACCGCTCACAGTTACAGTGTATCTTCTGGGTGTAAGGGGGAAAATGTGGAATATGTAGGCCTAAATTCACCACCACCTTCTCTTATTCCATTTCAAATGGGGCTACGGCGTTTCCAGATAATGTGGTAAATATGCACACAACAGGGATATACCGAATGATCCTCGCGTTTAGATTTTCCATAGACCTCAATTCAGAGGTTTTGCAGAGAATTACATCAAAGTTATTCGCCCAACTCCTATCTAATCCTGTTTAAAACCGACACCTCCACAGAACATCTGATGTATTGACACGGTAACCCCATGCAATGTACCGAATCATCAGTTAATAATAATAATAATAATAATAGTAATATTAATTAATAATAAACGTCGTTGTTTATTATTATTATTATTATTATTATTATTATTATGCAATGGCAAGTTTCCCCTTTAAATGTGAGTTTCTGGAAGTAAACCATCAAGGCAGCACAAAACTCACCAAGGATCAGTTTTGGTATCAAATTGTTAGTCCAGAAGACATAATCAACACTGGCTGATTCCTGGCTCAAAGGTCTGGTATTACATTACACCGTCTTACCGTTAGAGGTGCTGGCATCTCTCAGAGACGTTTGCCGTGTTTGGCGCGCTCAGTGAATGGAGTTAACGCTGATCATGGCTGTAGCGCGTCTCCCCAGCAGATGAAGGCCCTGTGATCCCGTCAGCCTCACCACCGAACCGCCTTCACCAGCTGAAATACTGCCGACTTAGTTCAATTACCATTGGACCGACATGAGATTACTGTATACGATATTTACGATTCCATCGCCGTTTACATCTGTTTTTGCAATGATGACTAAATATCTGTATGCTGAAAATGCAGTCCACTTTAATAAAAAATAGCGCGTTCCAGTGCGGAGGAAATAAAACGCAGAAACAAAAATGTGTACGTATGTAAAGGGTGTCTGATTAACTGGCGGGTAGTCTCAATATCTGTTCATAGCGACAAGTGCCATATGACACAGTGAGCGTAAAAAAATATATGCTGTTAATATTTTTCCTTATTGCCTGCTGGTATGGTGCCAGGGCAGTAAAACGACAGTGCTTTAATGTCTTTATATGTTTTACTACCAGTAGTAGACCCTGGCCTCTCGCTTGCTCACTGCCCTCGCCCCTGTCACATGGCCCCGCCCCTGACCCCTCCCTCTGGCTAATAGACCCCACCCATAGTCCCTGGCCTCTCTCCGTTTCCTGGCCCCTGGGGAAACTCTACAGAAAGGATCGATGCTAGGTGAACACAACCCTTCTCACACAGGGCACGCCAAGACATTATAAAGCTTCTCTCTAATGTAGAACAGATTGTGAGGGCTTGGGGCTATGACACACACACACACACACACACACACACACACACACACACACACCATTACTTCTTAATGTCTGTTGGAGAGCGTATAAGGGATCCACAGGGAACTCTGACTTTGGCCTTGGGAGATTTTTGTGTAATGACATGTACAGCTTTACAAAACTGCAGTATAATTTAAAGGTCTTAGCTGTTTGTTTACATTTTCATTATATTTATGAAACCTTAATGTTTGTGAAAGATTTCATTAAAACATACAAACATTATTTAGGTTATTTGCCACCTTTTTAAAGCTCTTATATATGCAGAGTGATGTTTGTGACTGTGATGATTTACAGTTGTTTCTGTTTCCTTTAGCCTGGATTCTTCTCATTGTTATAGAAGAGAGTTTTTCTCTTGCACAGAAAATCAGAGGTGTGTGTTCTCATTCTCACACTGCCATAGCTGTCAGAGAGACCATTAGTAAGACGACACTGTGGACATTCTCACACTGAAATAAGAAAATTGTGATCTTTCACACCAAGGTGTAATGGATTTGTTCTGAGAGGTGTTGGCAGTGTTGGGCACCACTGCTGAAACAACGCCATACAATCACAGGCCCTGTGTCTGATCAGTAACCTACTATACTGTTATATACATCCAGCATTATCTCCACTTTTGATCCCTTTGAGAAATTAAAGAGAGTGTCTGCTCTGAAATCTTACACAAATGGCAGTTCTGGTCTGATAATAAATGTGTGAGGGTTTCTGTCTCTGGGCCTGAAGACCAGCATCTCATCTTCTCATCTTCACAGAGGTGCAGAATGAAGGAGCCACACTGCCCAGGAGTGACCAGTGTGGCGTGTGGACCAAGAGCATCAGTGGAGGCCAGTTCATGTCGCCCAACTATCCCAGCACCTACCCGCCAAACAAGGAGTGTGTCTACGTCCTCGAAGGTCGGTGGAAAAAGACCCTAAGGTCAACGTAACACTTGTGATGAGAGAACGCTATTTCTCTGATGTCTACTGTCAAACTGAATTGTTTTTTTGTTGGTGGTTTTTTGATGCTAAAGTGAATGATGTTGTAAACAACATCATTAATAACGGTATCTCTCACACAAAACCTTTGGGATATAGCTCTCGCTGTGTCAGACATAACAAATGTCATATTTGTCTGGGCTTTGCTTTACTTTTTACGAAAACAACACATCTCTCCTCACCTCTCCTAATATATTTGCCAGTGCACACACCAAGATGTCTATCATCACTTTGACAGGATCATTTGTGACTCAGTAGACATATGTTCAATAAATTAGAGACATACACTACACACAAAACCTAATGGATATTTGGCTTTTGGGTGAAATTTCAGGATGAACCTAAAATGCACTCTAACCTTTACACAGGGCTCTCAAGTTTTGGATTCATGGCAGAGTGTGAGAGTTGTTGATTGGGGGGGGTGGCGAACGTCTTGTTGATTGGGGGGGGGGGGGGGGGGGGGGTTGTATATCGCGATCGATCACCAGTGGATATGGATATGGAGGTAAATAAACTAGATTTTTTTTCTCGCCGTGTGAAATCGGAGGTGTGGCGTGTGAGCGTGTGAAGACGGTCAAATGCGTGTGTCACACGCTCAATGCGTGAGACTTGAAAGCCCTGCCTTTACAGGTGAAAATGTGACCTTCTCTGAACTTTTGAATGCGCGTGTCCAACTGTTCAGTGTTTCAGTACTTTTTGCACAACTTGCTCCTCTAATAAGAAGTTTAACAGCAAAATTCACAACAGGTGTTTGATCTGTGAATCAATCAATAAATGTCCTGGTTCAGTTATAATTGGCATTCATACAGTCCTCCTCCTCATCATGCTGTGCACATTTTGACACCATGAGACCAAGATGGCACCTAACTGGTCATCAGTACCATTGTGAGCTTCAAACAGGATGTTCTCAGACGGGAGTGGCCACTGGGCTTAAGAGTGTCACAGTATCATCAGCAGGTTACGACAGATACAGACAGACTGGAATAGTCACAGAAAGGCATAGAAGTGGACGTCCTATGTCCATGTCCCACACTGATGACCACTTCATTGTGAACAGTGTCTTGTTCACCTCCAGGTACATTTAAGGGAGGCGAGAGACACCCAAGTGCGTGTGTGTAGACAGTACAGAACTGCCCTACACTTTGTGAATGGTACAGTGATACACCAAACCTACTTAAATAACATCGTTAATCCAGTCAGTGTGCCTCTGCGTGAACAACACAGGCCTAATTTCATCTTCATGGACGACAACACTCCAGCTCATCAAGGTCACATCATTAGGGAACAGCTGCAGGAGACTCGGGTACCTCATATGGAGTGGCCTGCACGTTCTCCAGACCTGATTCCCAAAGAAAACCTAGGAGATCAGCTCAGTCACCATGTAGAGGCTCATAACTCTGTACCCCAGAACCTCAATGACCTGAGGTCCCTTCAAGAAGAGTGGGACACCATGACCCAGCAGATCTTTGAACAGAATTCCAGATTACAGTGTTTGTAATGGACTTTCTTACAGCAAACATGGTTCAGAAGCAACTCTGCAGTAGCACCTGGGTGCGCTCACTTCATGACCAAATCTGAATGAATACTTTAGGTCACTGATTTGTTAATACAGTCTTCCATTATTTTAAGCATTTTACTGTATAATTTGCTTAGGCTACTGCCCCCACGACCCGGACACGGATAAGCGGATGAAAATGGATGGATGGATGGATGGATGGATACTGTATAATTTGACTGTTTTATTCTGTGTATATATAATAGAACCTATATTTCATAACACCTCCAGGATAAATGAGCAGTTATCCTCTTTCAAGTAAGAGAACAGACAATAATCTGATTTTGAGTATTTCATAAAATTAACCATTTCAGATGATTGCAAACCCAGTTAAATCACTAAACTCTTCACAGGAGAGTGAAAAGGTTTTTAAAACCTGTGCACTCTAGATTCCTTCAGACTGTTCTGTCCAGGAAAGATGAGGTGATTAACACGGGCCATGTGTTCAGTATTTAATGTGTTTAATGTTTTCAGTGTTTAATGTGTTCAATGTTGACTGGACAGAATAGGAAAAAGAGTGAAATTTTCAGAAACTGACGAACAGTAACATCTACAGTAACATTTATAGTAACGTCTACAGCCCCCATACTCAAATAGATGGCCCGCGAGCTGTTTTGAAAAGTGTTTTTTTTTTATGATATTTTTTTTCAATCGCGCTATTCCACTCTTATTTTGAAATCGCGCACCTCTATGGCAACAACAAACAAATAGCAGAGGTCCAAATGTGTTCGCCACCCGACCCCCCCCCCCCCCCCCCCCCCTCCCGTAAGTGGCCCCTTCAGTGATTGAAAAAATAAAATGTGGCCCGTCATCATTTCTATTTGAGTACCCCTGGTCTACAGTAATGTCTTCAGTAATGTTTACAGTAAAGTTTACAGTAACGTTTACAGTAACGTCTAACGTTTACAGTAACGACCATTAACATGTTGCAGTGTTTGGTGAGTTTGTCTGAAGGATATGATCCTACAGTCTACTTGAATAGTACTTAAATACTCTTGTACTGCCTTGGATTTTATAAATCAAAAGTCCATGCAGTTTAGGTTTGTAGTGATAATGCACCCATAAACGTATATTGCACAATCTAAAAAAAAAACTACATATACTGTATGTAAGAGTATATCTGTATGTGAGTCTTTAATTGGCAATAAGGTTTAATTAATTTATTTTATTTTATTCCTACTCATCTCCTTATGGAGACTTCTACCAGTGAGATTTTAACTCTCCCTGTTCTGAGCATCTGTGATCTGTCCAATCATTGCTTCTTACCATCTGCGATCTGTCCAATCACTGCTTCTTACCATCTGTGATCTATCCAATCACTGCTTCCTACACTTCCCTCTCTCTCCCCTTAGCACTCCCTCGCCAGAGAATCCAGCTGGTCTTTGATAAGAACTACTACATCGAACCCTCGTTTGAGTGCCGTTTCGACCACCTGGAGATAAGGGACGGCCCCTTCGGCTTCTCCCCACTCATCGACCGCTTCTGCGGCTCTAAAAGCCCAGGGGTGGTCACCTCCACCGGCCGCTTCATGTGGGTAAAGTTCCTGAGTGACGAGGAGCTGGAAGGGCTTGGCTTCCGTGTCAAATACACCTACATAGCAGGTACTACTGAACGAAGACCTGCTGCACTCAAACACAGAGCCCACCACATGTGGCCATGGTACAGCAGACGTGCAGTCAGCAACTGGTTGTTATTTCTCAGACTGTAAGTGGTACTTTGACTCCATGCTGTTTAATAGCAATGGACGCACTAGGGTTCCTCTTGGGCATAGTTAAAGGATGAATTCTCAAACTTTTACTTCATTCATAATCACCCATAGCACAATGTCGCCAACAGATTTAAAAAGAAACACCTGAAAGTGTAATCTGATGCTCCACTTACTGTGTTTAATCCCAGTAAGTAGCCACAGAGCACTGGTACATTTCCCAGTACTGTATTTGTTAGGGATGATTGTGTTATTGTGCAATTATGTGAGCAATGTCATGTTCAATTGTACGTGGGACTGGCAATGAATTATATTATGATATTGGGTTACAAAATGGTAAACTACAGCCTTCAAACCAACTCTGGAAGACTATAGTGCTGCAAATTGTGCCCATAGTAATGAGCAGATGAGTTTAATCGGGTGTGAAAAAGCAAGTTAAATGCTAAACCTGCAGAGTTGAACATCCCTGATTCTGCAGAGTTGAACATCCCTGATTCTGCAGAGTTGAACATCCCTGATTCTGCAGAGTTGAACGTCCATGATTCTGCAGAGTTGAACGTCCATGATTCTGCAGAGTTGAACATCCATGATTCTGCAGAGTTGAACATCCATGATTCTGCAGAGTTGAACATCCATGATTCTGCAGAGTTGAACATCCATGATTCTGCAGAGATGAACATCCATGATTCTGCAGAGATGAACATCCCTGATTTTGCAGAGTTGAACATCCATGATTCTGCAAGGAGGAACATCTCTGGCCTTGCAGGATGGAGCATTCCTGCTCTGTGTTCTGGTTTCCACAGACACACAGTGCACTTTTTGACATTAAATGTAATGGGATTTTTTGCTCTGCTGTAGTCACAGGCCGTTAGGCCTTCCATGTGTTAAACAGGTCAAATAAGAAAAACAGCCAATCAGATCAGACTGCAGGTTTTCCCCACTGCTATGCCCACAACTCTCTTAAACAGGATTTTATCGTTCTTCTCAAGCTCGTGTTTCCACCCTGCGATATCTAAGTAATGCAGGGTCTGCCTTATCATTTCAGACCCAGATTTTAAATTGCACGTGGGCGGACTCCTAAATCCAATCCCAGGTAAGCTCTCACATCTTTCACTGCTGTGTTCAATTCCGTTTGGAGAGTCCTCTGTTCTGCGAGGCTGCCTGCTGCCTATCTTCTCCACCCCACACTCTATCTTCCACCATAATGCTACCTCCTCGTGTGTGTGTGTGTGTGTGTGTGTGTGTGTGTGTGTGTGTGTGTGTGTGTGTGTGTGTGTGTGTGTGTGTGTGTGTGTGTGTGTGTGTGTGTGTGTGTGTGTGTGTGTGTGTGTGAGAAGTTTTGTCCATATGTCCGTTTTATTTCTGTCACCCTCTCCTCCTGCTCTCTCTCTCAGCCAATCCTCCAGCGCTGTTTGCAGTCCATTGTGTATTCTGCTATTCCTCTTCCTCTTTCCTCTTCCTCTTTTGTCGTTAGGTTACAAGTCTTCTCTGTCCCGTCTTTGTGTCTCCTCCAGACTGTCAGTTTGAGGTCAGCGGCTCGGACGGCTTCGTCCGTTCCAGCCAGGTGGACGAGGAGGAGAAGGTGAAAGTGGGCGATGCCCTCGACTGCATCTGGACAATCCGTGCTCCTCCCCATTCCAAGGTAACCGCCCCCTTTACAGTTGACCCCGCCTCCCATGCCCACCCTGCTGTTTCTGCAGAGGCACATCCCCAAACCCCATCTTGATTAGCCCACGGGGGAGGGCCCCACCCCGGGGCCACAACTGTGCTGAGGCATCTTTTGAAAAGTGAACTCAAATTAGTAGTGCAGTGCTTGCAGATATAAGGCCTGGGAAGCTGAAATAGCTGCAGCACAGAATCAGCAATAGCAGGGATAAGACAAAAGGCCGTGGGCTGGGATGACAGGGGGGTTGGGTGGGGCAGAAGGGGTATAAGAAGACAGTAAAGACACTAAACACACACACGCACACACACATATTAAAAACACACACATAAAGCCCAGACTAATTCACGCAGACTGTTTTAAAAGCATTTCCAAAGTTAACTGGCACGTTTGTAAGTACATCCCTGTTCATATATATAGTCATAGTGCAGTGCAATGAGCATCAGATCAGATATGACTGCAAATATGTCTCACGCAGATAAGTCTCAGTACAACATGCCTACAAAGTTACTACACTACACCACTGCGCATGCGAATTTTCATTTCTAAACGTTATGTGGGCTCAGGAGTGGTCTCAACAAGCTTATTCCGTGCCTACAGATATACCTGCGCTTTCTGGAATATCAGATGGAGAACTCGAATGAGTGCAAGAGGAACTTTGTTGCCATCTATGATGGCAGCAGTGCCATCGAGAACCTCAAGGCAAAGTTCTGCAGCACCGTGGCCAACGACGTCATGCTAGATACGGGGGTGGGCGTGGTCCGCATGTGGGCCGACGAGACCAGTCGGCTCAGCCGCTTCCGCATGCTCTTCACCTCCTTTATAGATCGTAAGTATTCGTTCATTCGAGTGAATGACACGACGCAAACGTAATACATCATAATTCGTGTACAGTGAAATGCCATCCATTAATGCTCGTTACTAAAACTTGATCTCGCAGAAAAGATTGCTATCAAGACTTCTAAGACTGGGAGTTTCTTTTCGGAGCTACGCAATTCTTTTCAAGGATGAAATCTTTTATAAATCCCCCTTCCCAAGAAAAGAGTAATCGGATCGTTTCTTCATCCTTCTGATCTGCCGTGTCTGAGTCATTCAGTTTATTTTTTTAATTTGACTCTCTTTTCAAGCAGCGTTGATTTCTCCACGATGCGTGCGTCTGTGCAGCAGCACAGATATCAATATTTGTTCAGTGCATGTGTACATGTGCAGGCATTAGTGCCTTCTTTACTTTTTATGAACAGTGAGACACAGTGAGACAGTGAAACACATGCACTGCTCACATACTGTGCATGCACTGCTCACATACTTCATCCCGTCACATTTTACTGAGGTGTAATGACGAACCATCAAATCCCCACTGACCACGGAATAAACATCTAATATCTATGTATTTAACGGAGATTACAGTAGAGTTTAGCCTGTAAAGGACCGACCAGAGCTACATGATCAGACATGCCTGAGTCAGATTCACTGCCTGTCAAGGTCTGTATCTAGTACGCCCACACATCAGGCTGGAATTCTGCACAGGCCTGGCACATCTAGGCATGACCTTTGACTAACCTGTGCCCAGTCAGCCTTAAAAAGCGCTTGTGCCAGCAACCTTGTCCACAGACGCATTCATATTTCATCCCTTAACGCTCTCCAGGCACGTGGAGTGCTCGTGCACTAATGCCAGCACGGACTGCAAACACGAAGGCATTAAATAAAGATGGCGTGCAGCCTACAGCGGTAGTGTAGCTTTCGTTTGGACGCTGCCGTCGCCCACATTAAAGTCGACGTGATCAACGCATCAAAGTCTCATAGCAACCCTAATCAATGCATCTTTGGGGTTTGGATGATTGACACTGCTGCGACTGCCCTGTTTTTGTCTGACATCATTTTATTCTAACCAGGTTACATTTATATGTAGCACTCTGTAGCTTCTATTCCCAGAGCAGGCTGCAGGCTCACTCCCATATCGACTGATTTGGTGATAAATCTAAAGGCAGGAGGTAGCTCATCCATCATGAAGCAATGTTGTTGTTGCAGTATAAAGAGTTCGGAGCACGCTGACGTTCAGCACGCTTAGAGGAGCGTTAAAGTCATTAAAGCCAGCACCACACAAAGCGGCGATATCGAAAAGGCAATTAACTTCACTCCCCTTTAACCTCTGCCTTCATTTCAAATAGCAGAGTGGCTGCTTAACATGCCGGTTATGTATTGTACCACGCTTGCTATGCTAATGGGTCAGTCTTAATGGAAAAGTGGAATGATTCATCTGCACTGAGAAAGAATGAAAAGCTGTAAAGTTAGTAATTCAGAGGGAAGTGCTGTATTATATTTTTACACGCTTGCTTTTCGTGACTGTTTAAACATTGTATGTAAATTAAGGATAATTACTGCAGAGCGAACAGTTGTTCTTTTCCTAGCCTGTGATATTTTTATTACATGCCCGGATAATCAGGGAAATTAATGGCCACACTCATTGGCAACTCAAAGTGAATGTGATATGTTTATGGCGCACAACTCAGATGGCCTCCAAACGTCTACAAACGCAGCAGCACTGTGAAAGTGGCCCGCACACCCGCAGGGATTTCGTTGCCTTCATCCATCAGACTGCACACAAGCTCCAGTGAAACGGTTCAACTTAACTAACACTCACCACAGCTTGACTTCAGGTGTACAGACTACACGGTGTTCTTATTAGGTATAACTGTTGATAATACATCTTTGGATAGAATATCAGATACAGTGAGTGGGAGTTGGTACAGCATCTGTCAGTTCTGAAAGGTGTTTAGAGAGTTTGGCACAGAGCTCACCATGTGTTTGTCTGAACTGGGGAACAGAGCCTCATCAAAGGCCCTAGCAGACACATTCATCTTTATAAGATGGTGAGGCAGTGGTGCTGTCTCTGGCTGTCATGTTGAATAGTCTTCTCCTATCTGGAGAGTAGAGCACACCTAAAACATGAAGCCTTCCACTGCCCTGCACAGGGAGGGCGTAGAATCTGAGGTAGGGTGGAGGGGCTGGGGAGGGGCGGAGTCTAACAGAGGCAGGGTGGGGTGTTGGGGCGGAGTCTAACAGAGGCAGGGCAGGGTGTTGGGGCGGAGTCTAATAGAGGCAGGGCGGGGTGTTGGGGCGGAGTCTAACAGAGGCAGGGCAGGGTGTTGGGGCGGAGTCTAACAGAGGCAGGGCAGGGTGTTGGGGTGGAGTCTAACAGAGGCAGGGCAGGGTGTTGGGGCGGAGTCTAACAGAGGCAGGGCAGGGTGTTGGGGTGGAGTCTAACAGGTAGGGCAGGGTTTTGGGGGTGGAGTTAAGCGGAGGCAATTAAGGGGCGGAGACTAACCGAGGCAGAGGAAGGCATGGGCAGCTTGACACTGAAAGTCTGAAAACAGGTGCTTGTTTGAAGGTGTGAGATGACTAATGAGTTTGGAAGCTGAAAATGCCGCTGACTCCTGTGGAGAGATGAGCAGTGCATCATGACCTTTCACCTACCCATCAGACACTTAGCAAGAGTCCGTGTTTGACTAGGTGTGTGTGTGTGTGTGTGTGTGTGTGTGTGTGTGTGTGTGTGTGTGTGTGTGTGTGTGTGTGTGTGTGTGTGTGTGTGCGTGGGTGTGTGTGTGTGTGAGAGAGAGAGAGAGAGAGAGAGAGAGAGAGAGAGAGAGAGAGAGAGTGTGTGTTGCCTGTGTGGATGTGTTATTGAATAACTACAGCTTGTGTTTAGTGGCTTAGTAGAATTTTTATTGCACCTAAAAGGACACTTGATCTCTCTCTCCCTTCCTCTTTCTCTTCCTGTCTTTCTCTCTCCCTTTCTCATCCCCCCCCCTCTCTCTCTCATATTCTGAGCCCGCTGCTTTAATCAGTGTCTGACAGGAGTCACTGTGCCACTCTGCTCATGCTGCTGATCAGGACGTCTGCTGTGCTGTGAGAGCAGCAGTATTGAGTCTCCCAGCGTTCCTGAGTCACACCCATGTTTCACACACACCCCAAACAGGAGTGTCTGTTAAGAGTGTCCTGCTTGTGTGCTGGTCAGGGTCCAGATGGATTTCTCATCATTGTTTTCTATAGTCCAGTCTTTTTTTATGATTAACTTTTTATTGAATTTTTAATTAAGCCTTACCCTGAAATACAACATTTGATCAAACTAAAAAAAAAAAAAAAGAGGGCAATTTACACGCATACACCTATACACCCGCATACACCTATATCCATACATACATACATAAATAATAAAATAAATAATATAAAATAAAATAATAACAGCTTGCAGACACTGCTTTACACAAAACAATATATATATATATATATATATATATATATATATATATATATATATATATATATATATATATATATATATATATGAAGAGTTTGGTTCCAAAACGCGATAAACGCCATTTAAAAAAAAAATGAGTTAGAGCCAGAATCAGAATGGTATGTGACCACTCTTGAAAAGCCAATATTCAATTTTGATCAAAACGCCAAATCGGCTGTGTAATACTGCCCTGTTTTCTCTCTTTCTTTCCAAAATGCAACAAACGCCAATCCTGATTTCCCGCAGAACGCCACATCTCCACTCATCCAATCACAGCGCACCACCACATGGAAACACCATAGACGCGACCTGTTGAGCCGCCCGGCATTTCTTGTAGCCTACTTTGTTAAAATATATCTCGTTTTTCACTCTCAAAATCCGCGAAAATGAACGGTTTTGATAGTATAGAGGAGCCTGTTCTATTTATGTTAATAGTTATACTATTTTCACTATTTATGTCTGTAACGGGTGCGAGAGAGTCGAGGATGCAAAGACGAGGTGCGTTCAAAGGCTACGTTTATTAGGCTTGACGCTGGACACACTCACGGCGTCTTGAAACAGCTGTCAATCACACTGAACAGTACACGCTCACGGCGCATCATAACACCAGTAGAATACACTACACAGTACACGCTCACAGCGTGCTGACACGGTTTAACACACACAACGAATGTCACGTTAAAGACGAGCACCAAACGATACAAACACACACACTATATACACGTAGCCTAACAAGCACCGCGTGAAACACATTAGTCTTTACGACTTTAAGTGAACACACACACACACACACAAAGACACGGACAACATTAACACACGCTCGAAGGGAGGGGTTCGGGGCAGTAGCGTGACAATGTCTTGTTCGTTAATTAAATGTTTTGAAATTTGTGTTTTTAGGCCCAATGGTCAAACTATTATATTAAAATGTAAAATTTACAGTTATTTGTTATTGTATTTTGCACATTTTCAGTCAAAAAATATATTCTATTGATGCCAAAGGATATACAAGACATTTTGAAAAAAACATGGCATGGATTTATTGCGCTTTGCGAAAAAACGAATTGTTTTTTTAAATAAATCTTTAAATATTAAAATCTTGATTTGATTTCTTTGTGTTTTTTTAACCTTAGTATGGTATTTGAAAGTTTGAAACAGAAAACAGTGGTTTTCAGCCTACCACTTTTTTGCTAAAGAAAACACATTTTTACTCAAATTGATCAAAATGGATTTATAGCGTTTTGGAACCAAACTCTTCATATATATATATATATATATATATATATATATATATATATATATATATATATATATATATATATATATATATATATTAGAGGTGTGCCAAAAAATCGATTCATATATCAAAAATCGATTCTCATTTACTACGATTCAGAATCGATTTTAAATGTCCCAAAATCGATTCTAAGTCGTGGTGAAGTCTCGCGTTA
Organism: Brachyhypopomus gauderio; assembly: GCF_052324685.1. NCBI lineage: Eukaryota > Metazoa > Chordata > Actinopteri > Gymnotiformes > Hypopomidae > Brachyhypopomus > Brachyhypopomus gauderio. The sequence continues at coordinate 17,975,161 of NC_135211.1, read as the reverse complement.
CGTAATTACAACATTACGCGAGACTTTACGCAGCATGTTCTGGGACACACTCATGCGCGGAAAAGGTTCAAAACACATGGAGGAAAGAGATATTCAACCTGTCCGGTCTTCATTTAAGGCAAAAATATGGGTTCATTTTGGTTTTTACCGAATGCCGGGGAAGACCGAACTGGACACAATGTAGCTCGTGTGCAAGGCTTGTGTAACGGTGAGCACGGGAGCGTTAATATAGAGAAGGGTGAGAAATAATATAGAGAAGGATGGACTCAAGTGCCGGTGTTCTGTCGGATTTTCCTACCTTGTCGAATTTTCCTACCGTATCAGCTGGCAGCGCGTATTTATAGACTAGTCTGTCGAATTTCCCTCCCTTGTCGAATTTTCCTACCGTGTCCGTTGGCATCACGTATTTGTAGACGTATCTCTTAGTTTGTTTACCTTATGGAAACGTCTTAATGTAGCGCAAATCAGCGTTTAAAAAGTAGTATTGTAGACATATCTCTTAGTTTGTTTACCTTATGGAAACGGCGTAATGTAGCGCAAATCAGCGTTTAAAAAGTAGTATTGTGGACGTATCTCTTAGTTTGTTTGCCTTATGGAAACGTCGTAATGTAGCGTAAATCAGCGTTTAAAAAGTAGGATGAGCTTTAAAATAAACGTTTTATTTTGCGTATTAATGTATTATTAATAATAATACAAGCAAATTGGATTGTTTACATCTTTGAATGAACATGTTTTTAGCCTGTGTGTCATTATAAACCAGCATTATTAAGTTCAACACTACAGGTAGTGTTACACGGTTAAAAAACATTATAAATAGCAATAAAACATTAAAAAAGAACACGTTCACTTACTGCACTGATGTAGGAGTAAATGGCATTGATGTGGAGGTAGTAAAACGGCGCTGTTTAAAACATTTTACACAACTAGTTAACTTAATGCACAGTTGAAAACATTGCAATTGCAAACAAAGAAGAAATTATAAACAAGAAATTAACTTACTGCACTACTGAAAGGACTAAATAGTACTGCACTGTTGAAATTCGCTAGAAGGTAGAAAAAACCAATGGGTGTAGTAGGCGGCCACCAAAATAGTGACGTAAAGCGACTTGCGCATGTGCAGTAAGCCTTGGTATGAATTTTCGATGGGTAGGAAAAATCGACAGAACACCTGTTCGCAAGAGCAAGACGTTTGACACTCGTCAAATGTATTAGCGAGAGGGAAACGCGCACAGCGACCCAGAACGAACAAACAAAACAACACAGGAGACTCAACGCGCAAGAAAATCGAAAGCAAAACTGTGAGGGCACGGAGTAAATAGAAACAAAAAACCAATGCGGAAAATACAACGCGTGAAAAATAACACTCAACCGTAGTGAGACGGGAGGAAGAAACAAAACAACAACAGTAACTAAAAAACAGCGTGGATAAATGCAACGCGAAAACGAAACCAAGGACACCAGCAGAAGTAACTGGCAAAAAACGCTGCAGCAAAATAAAACCCTTCCCAAAAATAAAGGCAAAACGGATAGGAAGACATACAGGATTGGGAAAACTTGAGATGGGTCAGGAAGCGACGCATAAGATACTCGAATAAGTAAAGAGAAAGCATAACAGATAGAGGTGGCGAGACACCGTTAAACGATAAGCAATCACAGAGAAAGCAGAGACTGGCTGAGAACTAGGGTGGGCGGATCGATATTTATATCGATAGTATCGATACAAAGGTGAGGATCGGTATCGGATCGATACCACAGCAAAAATATCGATTCTTTTGCTGCAGTTTAGAGGTCTGCCCGCACCTGCTTGTTTTAGTCCCGCTCCCGCCCGCACCAGCCAAAAAATCACTTGTTTTAATCCCGCACCCACCCGCCACATACACATTTCTGTCGCCCCCACCCGCAATCCTAATATGAATTGAATTAATTAGATTTAGTACTTGAAATTTTCTTATGTATTTATTAAAACAGCAACATAGCGATGGATCGCGCTGTCCTATTTCTTACCACAGTCCAAACACATGCCGTCAGGTGACGTACACCAACACTTTCTGATATCAGTCACAACAAGCCGATTTCCCTCTCCATTAATTACAATGGAATATGACTTCCATACATCAGACCGCTGGGCTGGGAGTCCAGTAGAACCTGTGCAAGATCTTGAATTGAATGAGCCGTGTTTTCATGTCTCTAGACATCTGTTTAGAATTGCCTACTATATTTGCCCAGTTGTCGTCTACGAATGAGTGTCCCAAATCCTCCTCCCAAATTGCCTTCAAAGCAGATATAACCTTACTGCCTATCGAATTTATCAACAAAGAGTAATATTTAGAAGCCTTCTGTCCAGATCCAAGAATATTTAAAATAGTTTCGAAGGAATCTATGTTTTGGAGAGAAGGAGGATACCAAACACGCTTATAAGCAAATGTCTTAGTTGAAGATATCGCCAAAACTGATTGTTGGACAAGTGAAATTTATTTTTCAATAACTCAAATGATAGAAGTGTGTTACCCTCAAATATGTCACCCACAAATAAAATTCCTTTGTTTATAGTCCAGTCTTCACTTATGCATCCAGGTCAGAGTAATTCATGCTCCAGTTCCAGTTCTTACAGGTGTCCTTCTCTCCCTCAGCTCCTTGCTCTGGCAACACCTTCTTCTGCCACAGTAACATGTGCATCAACAACTCCCTGGTGTGTAACGGGGTGCAGAACTGTGTCTACCCCTGGGACGAGAACCACTGCAAGGGTGAGCGTGCCCTTTAACCTCTGACCTCAGTCCTGAGTCCAGAGACTGACCTGACATTTTCTAAAATGAACTCTGTCTGTTTTAAACAGTTACATGAATGCCTTTATGAGGAGAGAACAATAATGCTGTACATGCCCCTGTCACATGCTGTAGACACTTTCAACAGTGATTTCAATCCAGTAACAGAAAAGCTCGTTATTTAATCTCTCTTTGTGCATTTCATCTCAGAGAGGAAGTCCAAGGGCCTTTTCCACCAAATCACCAAAACCCACGGCACAGTCATCGGCATCTCGTCTGGCGTGGTCCTGGTCCTCCTCATCATCTCCATCCTGGTGCAGATGAAGCAGCCGCGTAAGAAGGTGGTGGCCCGCCGCACACCCGTCTTCAACAAGGCCGGCTTCCAGGAGGTCTTTGACCCGCCCCACTACGAGCTCTTCTCGCTGCGAGACAAGGAGCTGTCGTCCGAGCTGGCCGAGCTGTCCGAGGAGCTGGACAGCTTCCACAAGCTGCGGCGTTCCTCCACCGTGTCTCGCTGTGTGCACGAGCATCACTGTGGCGCGCAGGTCCCCTCGGGCGGCAGCGTAAAGCACAGCCGCTCCACGCTCAGCTCCATGGAGCTCTCCTACCACAACGACTTCTCCAAGCCACCGCCGCCCCCCATGAAGACCTTCAACAGCAGCATGGGAGGGGCCGGGGGCGGGGCCGTGGGAGGGGCTGGTGGCGGCTACAAGAAGAGCTGCTATGGCTACAAACAGACTCACGAGTGTGCGGAGCAGGTGATTGAAGACCGCGTCATGGAGGAGATGCCCTGCGAGATCTACGTCAGGGGCGGGAGTGTGGGCGGAGCTGCCGGAAGCATCGGCAGCGGCTGCGGCAGTATCAGCATCCGTAACCATGGCAGCTCGCGGAGCAGCAGCGCCACGGGGCCAGACCCAGGCCAGCGGTCCATTTCCATGGACTTCTGAACCCGGGAAAATGAAAGAGGAAGAGGAGGGAGAGGAAGAAGAGGAGGGTTTTTGACCTTCATGCCTTGGTGTTGGTGGGTTAGCAGTGAGGAGGGTGGGGAGATTGCAGGACGTCCTGCTGTGTGTGTGAGGGACAGTCTGCAGGACGTCGTGCTGTGTGCGGGAGGGACAGTCTGCAGGACGTCCTGCTGTGTGTGTGAGGGACAGTCTGCAGGACGTCGTGCTGTGTGCGGGAGGGACAGTCTGCAGGACGTCCTGCTGTGTGTGTGAGGGACAGTCTGCAGGACGTCGTGCTGTGTGCGGGAGGGACAGTCTGCAGGACGTCCTGCTGTGTGTGTGAGGGACAGTGTGCAGGACATCCTGCTGTGTGTGTGTGGTAGTGGAGAGGCAGAGAGAAAGAAAGGGAAGCCATTTTTATCAGTGTATAGTATTAAAACAAGAGAAAAAAGGACAATAACATATAGGCTTTGTGTTGTTGCTTGGCAGTAACTCATGGATTCTTTTGCATCATTTTGATTGTGTGCACAACCTGATTAAGATGATAATGATGACGAAACAGCTGTTTACTCTGACAACATCCCCACTCCTCCCACAGTGCACACACACACACACACACACACACACACACACACAGTTTAAAGCGCACGTGTTTCATTCGAGGACCCTGAAGGGTAAAGTTTACATTTTATGTCTTAGCGGTGGAAGTTGGTACATCAAGTTGTTCGCCAATAGCTTAACTACATAGTTTTATACCTGTATAGAAAAGGCATTACACACACAGTTTAAAGCGCACGTGTTTAGAAGGTTAGTTCTTCATACTTTCTTGCAGGTTTAGTGTAGCCTACTTGGTTTTAATCGTTGTATGACCTCAGTTCAGTCCCCCTGTGTGTGCATATTTCATTTTTTATTAGCATCTTGTACACAGTAAAGCAGTGTGGGGAAACCCAGATAGACACACACACACATGAACATACATAAACGCACATACACAGATACTCTCACACAACACAATTATGTTGTCTTTCTGTGCACACATCCTGCAAAAGTGTATAGTATTCAAGGGACCAGCCTACACCATACAGCATAGTAAACAGAAACAAGGCTCATGCCTTTGTACAGGAATAATCCCGTTTGTACAGGAATAATCCCGTTTGTGCAGGAATAATCCCGTTTGTGCAGGAATAATCCCGTTTGCTGGTCTTTGAGTAAAGGTTAATCGGAATATATTTTTTAACCCATGAATGTTGTATATCAAAACTGCGCTTCCATTTTAGCCATGACATAATTGTAAAGATGTAAGAAATGTCTAACTATATGTTTTAATAAAATGACATCACATTAATGTAATTCATATGCATTTCCTTTATTTAATGGTCAGATATATAGATAGACACTTTATTGATCCAGAAGGAAATTGTGCTGTCACTTTATTACACACATTGCACAGACATGCATTACCACAGTATATAGAAATGGTGTTACAGATGAGCTAATAAGTATAATAAGTGAAATTTATCTGTATTTATTACTCAAGCTACAAATACAAGGCATTTTATGATGTTAAACGCCCTTCACACACGACCAGCAGAGGGTGACTGTTGTCTGCAGTTGTGCTGTACTGTGTGAGAGAAATTTTACACAGTTCCAGCCTCCTTACACTAAGAACTCTGTTCTTAACCAATCAGAGTTTATGCTAAGAGATACAATAACTTGTGTAAACTGCAAAAAATAACTTTGTCACGAGGAAATTATAAGTGTTTTCATAAATCAGATTAATTAATCAGAATTGTCAAACATTTCATTTCTGGTATTAAGAAGATATTAAACTACAAGAGAACAGCACATAAAAGAACAATACCACAACCTGAGCATGATCTTTGAGCCCGACCTTTGAGCAAGACCTCTGAGCATGAACTCATGGCACATAGGCAGAAACAGCCTGCAACACTGCATTTATATGATCTTCATGGTCTTCTTTAGAAGTTACAACCAACACCATCATTACAGAGTACCAATGCACACTGTTCATAATACACATGTCTCGAAAACCCACAGTTGGACTTGCTACATTCCTACTCAAACTATGTCAAACCAATGTTTATATCCCTATCTCAGGATAATACAGGGAGAGATAGAGAGAGAGAGACAGAGAGAGACAGAGAGAGATGAACAATAAACACAGGAGGTATAGTCACTTTCAGATTATGTTAAAAGACTCAAATGATATATTACAAAATCTATTTAAAGATTAAAGTTTAAAGATAAAACAAAAGATACATTATAATTTTGAGATAATCACAGAACCCTACCCTGCATTTTATGATATGTCAATAAATTCATTATCACCAAGAGGAATTTTACAGATTAGCATTAATACTTTAAGGAGGTCAGATTCTTCTCAGAATGCATGGGCCAATTCTTCCAAATATATTTAACGGTGAAAATGGTGAAACAGCCACAAAAGCCAAAGATAGCCCATTTGCAGATTGTCCAAAAGGGGGAGACTTGTGCAGGCTCACACATCTGCAGAAAAACACACATTTTCCACACTGCATGTGATAAGATGCTTATGGGTAATACGAGACAGAAATATACACATTCTGTAGACCATCCCTTAAGTCCAACACACTGGTTTAAAAAACATTTAGATGTGTCTGATTAAATTGTGCAATTGGCTTAGTGATGTTAGAATATTGCGTGCCATAGTCCTCCTATTGAACTTTTAGTTAAAATACACCAAAACATAAATGCAACTTTTGATATCTGCAACTAAGTCTTCATAGTCATTTGTCATGTGCATGAACTGCGTAACCCTAACCCTAACCCTAACCCTAATCTTTGGTCTGTATTGCTGAGTCACTGAACACACAGCCCAGCAGCAGAAAGACTGACGTTCCCTATGCTGTATGTAGTGAGATGTTTCTCAGCAATACAGGACAGGAATACTCACATTCGGTTGACCAGTGCACTCAAATTTTAAGCCAGTTTATTTTTTATTTTTTTTTACCTGTGTATGAACTAATTTTTTTCACTATGAGAACACATAGAAGGTTTGTCCAATTAGGTTACAAACCTACAACAACTTGCTGTTCTGTTTATATTAAACCAGATTTTACTGTTTTTTAACCAATTTTGACTACAGAATGTTTTGCAGCACAAACTTTTCCTGCCCATCTGTCATGTTGTGTCACTGAACATACAGAATGAATCAGGACCAGAGTGCTAACACCATAACCTCAGACGAAGGTGGTCAACACCTACCTTCATCAGATGATGCTGTACACGAGCAAGCACTATGTCATTATGTGGACATGTCAGCAGTCCGAGGTCTTCATGGAAGAGGCAGTCCACAGCAAACACATTAGGCCTGCTCCTAACATGGGCACTGCTGTTTGGAGCGATGAAATACGGATCAAAGGTGTGATGGAGAGCAACTAGAACTACTGGTCTGTTGTCTGGGGGGGTGAGAGAGATACACAGCAGTTAAAACGTACTGAAGGTTGGTCTCAGGGTTTTCTAATGATCCGTGATGTTATGTTACAACCGTCTACGTTACATTACGTTACCGGGTATGTCCTGCAGAGCGGCTTCAATGTCAGTTCCAGCTCGAGACACGATGGAGACAAACGCAATAACCACGTCACAGTCGCTCGCGGTGCGCTTCACTTCCCGCAGGTTCACCGACTGTGTGAGACGCTTCAGTATCGCCTTGTGGCAATTCTTGGTATTCCCAATTACCACGACACTGTAGTTCAGCCCGTTCGATGGTGAAAGCACTAAACATGACAGGAATGAAAATAACAGTACATCAGACACTGCATGAAGTATAACATTAACATTACATTAGCGCTGTACTATCGACCACTAGTCATGCATGGACACACATTCACAAAAAAAAAACAATATAAAATATTTTCTGTAAATTACATCAAACACAAAGAGTTACTGACCAGGTATTACGCAAATGCCCTACTGTAAAAAGATAAAATACATTCTGCAGGTGCCATTACATTCAAACATTTAAGTTAAAGGTCTGGGCTACCGTCAAAGAAAAAATGTATTAATCACACATCAGCTGCACCCAGGAGTTTAATAAATCATTATGGTCTCGTACCTTTTTTGAGTATGTTGTTAATCACGTTCATTTTGAAGAAGCTAAACCGAGCAGAGTGCAGATCCGCGTCTTCCTGCAGTTACAGCTTTCTTTCACTATCACTTTCTCTTTTCCATCGAGGACCCTGAAGGGTAAAGTTTACATTTTTTTGTCTTGGCGGTGGAAGTTGGTACATCAAGTTCACTGTTCGCCAATAGCTAAACTACCTAGTTTTATACCTGTATAGAAAAGGCAACAGCGCTTTCTCAATTGTGCCTGGACTTCATCTGGAACTGAACATTTACGTATTGTTCCTGTATTCATTTAAAACAATATTTGACCCTGTGTGGGGAATGTCGTATTGTGTCCTCTGAAAAATATCGACAAAATATGTGTCAACTCTAAACCGTTAAAACGGTAAACGATGTGAGGTCACTCAAATAACATCTTGAACAGAGTAGCCACCGACGGTGAGGTCCTCTTCTCACTGCCTAGATTTGAATCATTTAAAGATTATTGTTTTGTAAATACCGACAAAATTCAGCCTGACAAAACTTACATGTGAGTGTGAAATTAAAAAGCCATAATCGTATTTTTTTCCCTTGTTCCCATAATTTTTAACTCTGGTGTGAGCATTAAATTATGTCACTGCGCATAGGCCCTATGGGAACAGAATAATGTATTAACAAATTGATACTTTTTTAATTAATTTCAGATTATGTAAAAGGCAATGCCATTCTGATTAGCCTATTTATGTTCGCTCCAGAGGCGGTTCTGGGGTGGGGGCAGTGCCCCTGTCACAACATGTAGTTTGGTAAACCTTGTTGTGTGTGGAGAAAAGATTTACCGTGCATAGTATCAGAATATAAGCCTACACCAGGATACAGCCAGGAAAATAACGGATAAATAGATGCTTGTATGGACCAGAGATGGACCCGTTTCCCTTGAGGGTCACTAGATGGCGCCAAATGCTTACTCATTTAAAATGAACCAACTGCGGCCTTTCGCCGTTTACAAAAGAATCGCTGAAGACCCCTTGTACACAAGTACACTGTGAGAATATAAATATGCAAATTCCTACAAACAAATTCCAGTTGTGGACCCCACAGAAAAGTAGCAGAAAAGTATGTGAGGGTGGTGCAGGATATGTATGAGAACAGTGTGACAGCAGTGAGATGTGCGGTAGGAATGACAGACGGGTTTAAAGTGGGGGTAGGACTACAACAGGGATCAGCCCTGAGTCCCTTCCTGTTCGCAATTGTCATGGACAGACTGACGGACGAGGTTAGGCAGGAGTCCCCTTGGACTATGATGTTTGCTGATGACATTGTGATCTGTAGTGAGAGTAGGGAGCAGGTGGAGGTGAGCTTGGAAAGATGGAGATATGCTTTGGAGAGCAGGGGAATGAAAGTGAGCAGGAGTAAAACAGAGTACATGTGTGTGAATGAGAGGGCGGACGGTGGACAGGTCCAGTTACAAGGAGTTGATTTTATGAAGGTTGACGAGTTTACCTACTTAAGGTCGAGGGTACAGAGTAATGGAGGAAGTGAAGGGCAGGGCCAGATGGAGGAATTTGATCCGCTGTGGCGACCCCTAAACGGGAATGGCCAAAAGAAGAAGAAAAGAAAGTTTAATATATATATATATATATATATATATATATATATATATATATATATATATATATATATATATATATATATATATATATATATATATATATATATATATATATTAAATATAAAATGTGAATTAGTGATTTAAAATAATTTTTTTGCGAATTGAATTTATTTGCCATAAAAGACTTTTATTTTGAAATAAATACAAGGCCAACCATACCAGGAAGAAAAGCATTGAAAGCATTGCGAGGCTGAACTATGGGCGGAAAATCTGCGCAGTAGATCTGATCTACAATTCATATGTAACATTCTGTACCGTAGTCAACTACTTAGAAATCACATGATTTGTTTACAGCTTTATCCAATTTGATTGGTCTACGTTGCTGGTGGGAGTTCCGGACACGTTATTGTTGCATCAGATACTGGGACTAGAGGAAAATGGCAGGCACCGGAGACCAAGGTGAGTCATTTTTGTTATATCCACAATTCATTGGATACTAAAGTGCATCTGCATTAAAGATACGTTGCCGTTAGTTTAGCAAGTTCTTTCTTTCTTTACAGCGACATAATGTTCGAAATCAAAGCGTCCACATGTACCTAGCGATGTCAGGTCTGGTGATGTTAAGCTGGGTTACTTACGTTAGTCCCAGCAGTATGGGCGGCAGTAGTAGTATGGGCAGCAGTAGCAGTATGGGGCAGCAGCAACAGTATGGGCAGCAGTATGAGCAGCAGTAGCTGTGTGGGGCAGTAGTAGTATGTGACAGCAGTAGCAGTATGTGATGGGGCAGCAGTAGCAGTAGCAGTATGAGCAGCAGTATGGGCAGTAGTAGCAGTATGGGGCGGTAGCAGTATGGGCAGTAGTAGCAGTATGGGGTAGCAGCAGTATTGGGCAGTAGCAGTTGGGTGTCTCTCACCTCCCTTATATGTACCTGGAGATGAACAGGACACTGTTCACAATGAAGTGGTCATCAGTGTGGGACATGGACATATGACGTCCACTTCTATGCCTTTCTGTGACTATTCCAGTCTGTCTGTATCTGTCGTAACCTGCCGATGACACTCTGACACTCTTAAGCCCAGTGGCCACTCCCGTCTGAGAACATCCTGTTTGAAGCTCACAATGGTACTGATGACCAGTTAGGTCCCATCTTGGTCTCATGGTGTCAAAATGTGCACAGCATGATAAGGAGGAGGACTGTATGAATGCCAATTATAACTGAACCAGGACATTTATTGATTGATTCACAGATCAAACACCTGTTGTGAATTTTGCTGTTAAACTCCTTGTTAGAGGAGCAAGTTGTGCAAAAAGTACTGAAACACTGAACAGTTGGACATGTGCATTCAAAAGTTCAGAGAAGGTCACATTTTCACCCGAAAGCCAAATATCCCAAAGGTTTTGAGTGTAGCGTATAATGTCTAGTTCACACTCAGTTGTCAACTCAAGGCCCTGTTAACATTGAAGCCGTTAACATTACTCTGTGAGGCGTAACTTCAGTAGGGTGTAAATTAACCTACGTCTGTCCATTATTGTCAGTACAGTGATGTCCTCCGTCCCTGTCCATTATTGTCAGTACAGTGATGTCCTCCGTCCCTGTCCATTATTGTCAGTACAGTGATGTCCTCCGTCCCTGGCCATTATTGTCAGTACAGTGATGTCCTCCGTCCCTGTCCATTATTGTCAGTACAGTGATGTCCTCCGTCCCTGTCCATTATTGTCAGTACAGTGATGTCCTCCGTCCCTGTCCATTATTGTCAGTACAGTGATGTCCTCCGTCCCTGGCCATTATTGTCAGTACAGTGATGTCCTCCGTCCCTGTCCATTCGTTTACACTCCCTCAGTGTCTCCCACCATTCATCAGATCTTTACCTGCTCTTGCTAGAGCATTTCAGTACACCACAAAAGCTGCTGAGCTCTTTCTGCTGTCTGTGTGTGTGTGTGTGTGTGTGTGTGTGTGTGTGTGTGTGTGTGTGTGCGCGCTCTCTTGTCTCCTCAGCCTTTGATTATGGCGTCTTGCTGCGTATAAGTGAGGACGCGCGTAGGGCGGAGGTCTTGAACGGGTACTTGAGCAGCCACAGCTACCTGGCCGGCTACAGGCCGTCGCGTGCTGACCAGGAAGCTTTTGCGCTTCTGGCCGGGCCCCCTGAGCAGCGGCACGTTCACGCCCTGCGCTGGTACAAGCACATAGCCGCCCTGCAGTCCCAAACCAACGTCCAGGCACCAGATGCCATCAGTGAGTAGCACGAGGGAGGAAGGGACAGAGACACCCCCCCCCCCCCCCCACGAGACCGGTATAGCATGCGTACAGGATGTGGATCGGTGATCGGTGTGTCAGGTCTGGGCTGTACTAGAGAGGCAACACTACTCTGTGGAAGCTCCTGCCTGTTGTAGTAATTTGCCTGTTGCGATGAGGTCTGGGTCGTGATTGTGACATGAACTCCAGTTGCCCTCCGTAAATGTAGTGAAAGTCTGTGTAGCTGCATCTCGGAAACAAAGCTAGGTCAAACTGCGATGCACTCTGTACACGCCACTCAACATCTGCACACACAACTCAGCAGCCGTCTACCCAACAGCAACTTACTGCTTTGTGTTTCCTGTTGACACCGTTGTATCCGTTCTGTGGCCTCACACCTCTCTACACCACACGTCCTTGACTTTACTTTGCACACGTCTGAGTGTTTGAGGGGGATTAGATACTGCCGTCCCCACCACCACTATCAGCTGCATCCCATAATCAACACGTGTGCTGAGATTAACCTCCGACTGCCACTTCCATAATCATGGGCATTTATTCACAATTACAATGAAAATGTAAATGTTATACATTAATTAGCATTAATAAGTGGTGATTAATTGATTATTAATTTTGCCTTGCAGCAAAAGGGAAACGCTTGCAACCTGCGTGGTCTCCTCCTGGTGGGACGGAGCGTCCAAAACTTCGCCTCTACAACAGCCTCAGTCGGACCAAGGTGTGCCAGCAATACCCGACCTTCGACCTTTGATGGGCTTTGTATCATTAGTGCCCCATCATGTTTATCATGTTGTCAGTGTTTTGTACACACACAGAGTGAATGCTGAAGACCGGGATTAATCTTGTTCTGGTATCATGGTAGGATTTTCTTACACCCATTCAGCAGCTACTTCTCTACATGCTTCTGTGTGCTTTGATGGTTTAGGAGGTGTTTGTCCCTCAGCATGGGAACAAGGTATTGTGGTACTGCTGTGGTCCCACAGTCTACGACGCGTCACACATGGGTCATGCCAGGTATGTCCACTATGAATGTGTAAATAAGGGCTCTGTGTGTGTGACACAACCCTTCCTGCTCTTCTAGTACTGTCTGTGTTGTGCTCTTTGTCATGGCTGTAGCAACAGAGCAGATCTCACTGTGAGGGCCACAGTGTTCATTCTGTCCCGGAAACCTACTGATGTCCTGAAAACACTGATGCTTTTATAGCTGTATTTAAAAGTCCAGTTTTTTTATTCCGTAGGGAAAGGAGAGAACCAGAAAAGAGATTACCAGCCTGTGTAATGGCCTTAAAACTGCAGTGTTCCTTGATATATAATCATCTTAGATAATATTAGAAAGGTTGTTGTAAGTACTTCTTGTTCAATTATCTTGCAAAAACCTTTGCACTACATTTGTGGAGCCAGGACCAAGATTTGTAAGTGTGACACGTCCATAGGGGACACGTCCACAGGGGACACGTCCACGTACTTGCAGGTTTGAGTGGCGGTCCGTCATCATGATGTGCTTTGCTTTCAGATCCTACATTTCTTTTGACATCCTTCGAAGAATTCTGATGGACTATTTTAAATATGACGTCTTCTACTGCATGAACATCACTGACATTGATGATAAAGTAAGATTTTATAAGGATTTACATATAGGATTTTTAAAGATTTTGTTCTGGCCAACAAATTATAGAATCCAGTCAGCACATAAAACCAACTGGCATGCTTGGCATTTTCTGCCATCTAAACCAGCTCTACAAGTGCATGCTTGTTGTGCCTTGTGGCTTCAGAATTTGATCAGTGGTGTCCACACACACGCACGCACAGATTGTAAAGTGATAACATCACATTGCTGTTTCAGATCATTAAGAGAGCCAGACAGAATCACCTCCTGGAACAGTACAGGGAGAAGAAACCCAGCGCTACACAGGTCCTGCAGGACGTCTTATCAGCCCGAGAGGTGAGACGTTCGAGGGACGTCACCTGTCAAAATGCCGTCTAAACCAATCAACTGCATGATTATTTGTTTTGCAAACTTAAAAAAAATTCAGGCTGTGCAAATGACCTGTGGTTTGTGATATCTACCAGCTTTCATGGTTGTAATATGCAATCCTTTTTAGCATTAAAATATAGTGTTTATAGAACAAATGACAAAGTCATATCGTAACAGTGATCAGCCTCTAACAAACCTTTTCAGTATTGTGTGTGTTAAATGCTTGTGGTTGTTTTGTTGTGGTGTTCTAGCCTTTCCAAGCCAAGCTTTCAGAGACTACAGACCCAGACAAGAAGCAGATGTTTCAGAGGCTGGACACAGCGGTGACTGCTGCACTGACTCCCCTGCAGGGGGCGCTGCAGAGTGGCGCTGTGGACGCTACCATTCAGAGTCAGGCTCAGGTTGGTGTGAAATATTATCCTGCACTCCAATGGGAGAGTGTCAGCTTGAGTTACTATTCATAGTTTTAGCAGCAACACAATAATTTATCTGACTTTTTTCCTGATGCTCATGTTCATGTAAACTGTTTAGTGCTCTCAGTATGGCCTTTTGTTTTTTGTATACTTTAAGCAGTATTCAGAAGCAGTACTGTATGCTCAAAATGTGTTTCTTACCTGGCACTGAATCTGTTAGGTTTTACTGGAAGAAGCCAAGGATCTCTTGTCTGAGTGGCTGGATTCCCAGTTTGGCAGCCAAGTGACAGAAAACTCGATTTTCTCACTGTTACCAAAATACTGGGAAGGAGAGTATCACAAAGACATGGACGCCCTCAATGTGAGCCCTATGTGTTTGTGTTTATGGAAATATTTGTGTTACATATCAGTACAGATTACTGTCAAATGAGTTAAGACAGTAAGATGGGACAGTGATGTAGCAATTGGTTGCTTAGTAACATTACTTGATTGACAGGTCCTACCTCCTGATGTACTCACACGGGTCAGTGAGTATGTTCCAGAGATTGTGGAGTTTGTGAAGAAAATAGTTGACAATGGATATGGGTTCGTATAAAGGTCTTTTCTGACGGAATGTTTTTGTAAAGCATCTTGATTACCCATTAAATGTAACCACACTCTAATGAAGCCACACCCACGCTCTAATGAAGCCACACTCACGCTCTAATGAAGCCACACCCACGCTCTAATGAAGCCACACTCACACTCTAATGAAACCACACCCACGCTCTAATGAAGCCACACCCACGCTCTAATGAAGCCACACCCACACTCTAATGAAGCCACACCCACATTCTAACTAAGCCACACCCACATTCTAACTAAGCCACACCCACATTCTAATGAAGCCACACCCACTCTAATGAAGCCACACTCGCGCTCTAATGATGCCACACTCACACTCTAATGATGCCACAGCCACACTCTAATGATGCCACAGCCACACTCTAATGATGCAACAGCCACACTCTAATGAAGCCACAGCCACACTCTAATGAAGCCACACCCATGGTCTAACACTGTAATGAAGCCACACCCACACTCTAATGAAGCCACACCCATGGCCCACACTGTAATGTGCAATCCATGTCTGTTCTTGTACAGGTATGAGTCCAATGGGTCAGTGTACTTTGACACTGCGAAGTTTGACTCCAGCTCGGCACATTCGTACGCTAAACTGGTCCCCGAGGCAGTGGGGGACCAGAAGGCCCTGCAAGAGGGAGAAGGTGCTGTCACTAAAGCTTGCCGTCAAATTCAGTACAATATCATGTTTTTTTTAACTGTTATTTGTGAAGTAGATCATACATAAATCTTCTGGAAGCATTTTATACTTCACTAATGTTTTTAATATCTCTTTAACTCTTTTACTACTGTACACTGCAGTTACTTACCAGGAATCTGCTTTGGACGTGTATGTAAATATGTTACCGTAAATGTGACAATCAGGAATTTTACAAAATCCCAGTGCAATCTAGAATACCTTGGGATTTTGTAAAATGCCTGATTGTCACACATTGCTGGTAACGTATCTAACGCTAACGGTACGTTTGTCTTT
Source organism: Brachyhypopomus gauderio (assembly GCF_052324685.1). Taxonomy (NCBI): domain Eukaryota; kingdom Metazoa; phylum Chordata; class Actinopteri; order Gymnotiformes; family Hypopomidae; genus Brachyhypopomus; species Brachyhypopomus gauderio. The sequence goes on along the minus strand of NC_135211.1, from coordinate 17,959,506 downwards.
TTCTAGGTGATCTGAGTATCTCGGCGGATCGTCTGAATGAGAAGCGTTCTCAGAATGACTTTGCGCTGTGGAAGACGTCCAAGCCTGGAGAGCCATCCTGGGAGTCACCGTGGGGCAAGGTGAGGGGTCACCTACGTCACCCTGACCCCGTCAGAGCAGGGTCACCTACGACACCACCGTACCGTGCTGTGACCCCTGCTTTTCAAGCAGTGTTATACCAGTGAATGACATCCGTTTGGGTTTCATAAACTGGACTTGTGCTGGTGCACCATTAACAGAGCAATGTGGTCGAGTGTGTCATGTTGTGGGTGTGTTGTGAAGGGACGTCCCGGGTGGCATATCGAGTGCTCGGCCATGGCTGGGAGCATTCTGGGGTCGTCTATGGACATTCACGGAGGAGGGTTCGACCTGCGCTTCCCCCACCACGACAACGAGTTGGCGCAGTCTGAGGTGCGGGAGGCGCGTCACCACAGTCCTCTCTGGGCTTATCGCAGGCATACACAAAGGCATTCTTTAACACATCCTGTTTGGGTTGGTTTGATGTTTTGTCTTTTGAGTCTTTGCAGTGCGGCGTATGTAAAAACAAAGCCAAACACTCGGATTTGATGGATTATGGTTTATTGGATGATTGTTGACTCACCTGCTGATGTCGGATTTGATGTCTGCACAGGCCTATTTCGAGAACGACCACTGGGTGCGCTATTTCTTACACACGGGTCACCTGACCATCGCTGGATGCAAGATGTCGAAGTCGCTGAAAAATTTCATCACCATCAAAGATGCCCTTGCTAATTACACAGGTACTGGCTGTCCTGTGTTCCTCTTTACTGAGCAGGTCACACACAACCTGAGCAACCATATTTTAGGGCTGTTCTAGGAAAGAACCCCGAAGCTGAACTTCAGATTGTTCTGTCTACATTTTGCGGTACATTAATATCCCAGCTGATCTTGGAGAGTGCTGTGCGTTATGAAACTCTGCCCCGCCTCTCCACAGCACGGCAGCTGCGTCTGGCTTTCCTGATGCACTCGTGGAAGGACACTCTCGACTACTCCAGCAACACCATGGAGTCCGCCATGCAGTACGAGAGGTTCATGAACGTGAGTGACCTCAGTATCAGCACTGTCCCGTACATAATGGCCCTCCAGCGACTCTGCATTATGTGTGTGTGTGTGTGTGTGTGTGTGTGTCTGAATGAATTCCTCTGTGCCCTTAGGAGTTCTTCCTCAACGTTAAGGATATCCTGAGGACCCCAACTGACATCACAGGTCAGTTTGAGAAATGGGAGTTGGAGGAAGTTGAGCTCAATAAGAGGTGAGTTCTTGTATGTCATCACATATACATATATGTACTTTAGTGCATCCAAACTCACAATAATTTATCTGTAGTTATCTATGTTTTGTTGCAATTTCTTGGAAATAGAAGTAGACTTAAATGTGGACTCAACTGAACTGATCTTATTAAGGTATGCGAGCTTTGCAAGGTTAAGGTTCATTCTGGTTACTGAAAGTATGCACCATTGTTTGCATAGCTTCTATGAGAAGAAGGAGGCCGTTCATGAGGCTCTGTGTGACAACATCGACACACGCTCTGCTCTGGAGGAGATGCGAGCCCTGGTGGGACAAAGCAACAGCTACATTGCGGGCAGAAAGAGCTCCAGGATGTTTCCCAACCGCATGCTTCTGCAGAGCATCGCCCTTTACCTGACCCACATGTTCAAGGTGAGCTCACGTGAGGCCCTCTACCTGACCCACATGTTCAAGGTGAGCTCACGTGAGGCCCTCTACCTGACTCACGTGTTCAAGGTGAGCTCACGTGTGGCCCTCTACCTGACCCACGTGTTCAAGGTGAGCTCACGTGTGGCCCTCTACCTGACTCACGTGTTCAAGGTGAGCTCACGTGTGGCCCTCTACCTGACCCACGTGTTCAAGGTGAGCTCACGTGAGGCCCTCTACCTGACTCACGTGTTCAAGGTGAGCTCACGTGTGGCCCTCTACCTGACCCACGTGTTCAAGGTGAGCTCACGTGTGGCCCTCTACCTGACTCACGTGTTCAAGGTGAGCTCACGTGTGGCCCTCTACCTGACTCACGTGTTCAAGGTGAGCTCACGTGTGGCCCTCTACCTGACTCACGTGTTCAAGGTGAGCTCACGTGTGGCCCTCTACCTGACTCACGTGTTTAAGGTGAGCTCACGTGTGGCCCTCTACCTGACCCACGTGTTCAAGGTGAGCTCACGTGTGGCCCTCTACCTGACCCACGTGTTCAAGGTGAGCTCACGTGTGGCCCTCTACCTGACCCACGTGTTCAAGGTGAGCTCACGTGTGGCCCTCTACCTGACTCACGTGTTCAAGGTGAGCTCACGTGTGGCCCTCTACCTGACCCACGTGTTCAAGGTGAGCTCACGTGTGGCCCTCTACCTGACCCACGTGTTCAAGGTGAGCTCACGTGTGGCCCTCTACCTGACTCACGTGTTCAAGGTGAGCTCACGTGTGGCCCTCTACCTGACTCACGTGTTCAAGGTGAGCTCACGTGTGGCCCTCTACCTGACCCACGTGTTCAAGGTGAGCTCACGTGAGGCCCTCTACCTGACTCACGTGTTCAAGGTGAGCTCACGTGTGGCCCTCTACCTGACCTACGTGTTCAAGGAGAGCCCACACGAGTGGCCTGAAACACCCAAAAGACTGGGACAAGGGACCATGGACACATGTTTCTTTTCAAAGGTGGTGAGGGTGACTGTGCTGGTTACTATGACTCATGTCATGCCTGGTTCTGTGACAACTGCAAAGCTCAACATTTAAATATAAACCTTAGCATTACTTTCTATGGTGTTACAGTGACCACCCAGTTCCACAGAATGACTGAGCTGCTGGCTAAAGTCACTGCACATGCTCAGTGGCGTCCTGCTTTCTTATGTGCTTTTTCATAGACATTTGGAGCAATTGAGGGAACAGAGCCCATTGGATTCCCTGTTGGAACAAACGGCCAAAGAACTGATGTAAGTAATAGTGAAGTCCCCTGCATGGGTTTAACGTAGTTATTCACTAATCGTGATTTCTGCTTGCTGTTGGACAGTTTTATAACGTAGCCGATGTGCAGAGTTTCACTTTACTGATGTATTTGAAGTGTTGGTGTGACCTTCCTTGGTCTGTTCTGCAGCTGGAAAGTACGGTCATGCCGTATTTAAAAGTGCTGTCAGACTTCAGAGAAAGTGTCCGAAGAATCGCGAGGGAACAGAAAGGTAAGGCCAATATTACTGTGCTGTAAATAGACACACCCTTATTACAGCGTTGACTAGACAGAGGAATGGATGTATCACTCCCTGGTTTGGTCTGACAGTCACAGAAGTGCTGCAGCTGTGCGATGCCGTCCGGGACGACATCTTGCCTGACCTAGGAGTCCGACTGGAAGATCACGAAGGTAAACCGTATATGCTACCGCACGTTCATGCTGACCAACACTACAGACATGTGAGTTAGGAAGCCACTGTTTCGTTTGATCTTCCCCTGCAACTTGTCAGACATTTTAAAGTAAGTTTACTCCTACGTAGTTTAGCGTGTTCAGAGTCGTGTGATGTTGGGGAACTCTATGGGCTCGTTGAAGGGTGCATACGTGTTTGAACGTTGATGTGTTTATCATGAAAGGTCTCCGTACTGTGCTGAAACTGGTTGACCGAGAGACTCTGATGAAGGAAAGGGAAGAAAAGAAAAAGGTAATTGGCCGTGTGGAAGTGCTTCTGATACTCCTCCTCCCACATCTGATCGCTGTTTGTTTACTTTTTGTAGCAGCTACACCGCATATAAACCTTTTAATTGTCTTATGCAGACAGATTTGGTTGTCGTCTATAGGCGTGGCCTGTTATTGTCCTGCGTCTAAATTCAACCTCCAGTATTCTGTTCTCTGCTCTGCTAAAGCAGTTGATGTTTTCAAACAGGAAGTGTTTGTAAGCATCCCATAATGCCCAGATAATCGCAGCTGCACTGGATACATTTTTTGTTTAAGTAACAAGCACAGTTGGCTGAAAGTTGTGAATGCAATTTACTATTCCATGGTAATTATTTATCATGATACTATAACTGATATTAATTATAGCTGAATCTGAAATAGAGCCGATGAAACATATGCTGAAACACATTTGATTTCAGGAAAATAGCCCGCAAGACTTTGGAGCGTGGGGAGTGTAGCAGGGCTCACCTTACATTCTTCTGTCATTCTAGTTCTGAATTGCAGTTGCAGAAGTTGTTTCACAAGGGAACGCACTGATTTAATTTCCTGTTTTTGTCCAGCTTGCACTAAACTTGATATCCATGCATCAATAATTAGAGTTGTTGAAATTATATGGTCATAAATGATTTGATTAACAGCTGGAGGAGGAAAAGAAGAAGAAGAAAGAGGAGGCTCTCAGAAAGAAACAGGAACAGGAGGTGAGAGGTCATCGGCCATGTTTCCAAACATACGTCTCATAATCCACTTTCTCCTGTCTAGTTTATTACTGCTGGACTTAAACATTTTACCTCACGCTGTACATTTCATGTGGACAAATTGCCATTATCTGTTTTTTTTTCTTCTCTGATGTGTTTGTCATAGATGGCTAAACAGGCAAAGATGAAGATTCCCCCTAGTGAAATGTTCCGCTCTGAAACGGAGAAGTACTCCTCCTTCGATGACACGGTAATCTTGACCAGTTCAAGCGTAGCGAATTGTCTCTGCATTTCCGAGCTGTTCAGAACAGCGTAAGCTAACTCCACGTCTGCGTGAACACACAGGGCTTCCCTACACATGACGTGGAAGGCAAGGAGATCAGCAAGGGGCAGGCCAAGAAACTCCGCAAACTCTACGAAGCACAGGAAAAGTTGTACAATGACTACCTGCAGTCCAGCCAGAACGGAAGCTGAGTTTTCGGGGAGAGAGGGGTCCCACCGTCCGCCCACAATGCCCGCCCTCTGTCCTGGGGTGCTTGTCCACTGTACGACAGCAAGACTCTTTCAGACTGGTTGCGGGTCCGGGTGTAAAGCCATGGCAACATTCATTTTCTTATTTACATGATAGGAAAGAGAGGTTGTGTTTTTGTTGTTGTTGTTGTTTTGTAGCTTTGGAGACATGAATACATGTGTGATAATGAGATCTAGGCTTTGCTTCAAAGCTGAATATAGAGGAAGGATTGAACAGTGTTTGATGATCCAGTTGATTAATGTGATGAAGGCCTAATGGAATCAAAATGTTAATCAGACATTAATTATGATAGAACATTAAATGTTAATCAGATATTAATTATGATAGAACATCAAAAGATTTTCACCACAGCAATGTTTGCTACACAATTTTGAATAAAACTGGCAAATGTCACCAGCATAATAACAGCAGATCTGATTCCTTTTATAACTTAATCATTTGGAACATTTGACTTACATTCCATAGATACAAAGCAAAACAAAACTGATTTATACATGATTAGTCAATGGCCCTGATCAGGTCACAGGCTTACGAAATAGAACACCTAGCATAGGACAAATACCACACCAAAAATACTTTCATATTGTTTGCAAGTTCCATGAAAAATCTAGAATTAATAATAAATGAACTATATCAAAATAAAAGGCCTTTGTATCAGAGACGTGTTCTTATCTATAAACGATTGCCAACAAGGATTTATTTAGTCACCAACAGAAAAAGCTTTACAAAAATGTAAAAAATACTTGGCAACTTGTCTAATTTCAAGTCTATAAAACTAAATGTTTAATGGACGTGTCTCTGTACCGTTCTCTTCCATATGTCGACCATAAATATTTTTACTATTTAAAAATATTTTAAACCTGTATAATTTCTGCCAACGAGAATGTTGACTGTTAAAAATTAAATTGCCAGTCTTGTGTGTATGTCTTAAGTGTTAATCATTGTATTTTAATCGTTCAGTCGTCTTTGAAGATGGATTGTCACATTGTGAGTTTGTTCACAAGCCAAGAGCAGAAACGCACGTAAACATCTAAATCGTGCTTTATTTTCAGTCTGCTAGATCTTCCATCGCATTAAAACTGTAAAACATGTAGCCATATTTACACTTCGTGTCCCATTTCTTAAGATTTAATAACATCAATAGGCTATTGGATCAAAGACGTCTAAAAAACTAGCTATTTATCTGTATTGTTAACATGTGTTATCAAAATTAAGTCTAGAAAAATCATTAAAATTATTCAAAAAATGTATTTAAATGCCCCGAACCCAAGGAGGCAGCGGCGCTGGAGGTGAGGATGTGTGGTGGAGCGCGCTGGAGGTGAGCAGGTGAGGATGTGTGGTGGAGCGCGCTGGAGGTGAGGAGGTGAGGATGTGTGGTGGAGCGCGTTCTCTCCTGGGCACTGGAGGCCCGCAGAGTGCGCGCGGCCCGCAGAGATGCGCGCGGCCGCTTTAATGACGACGGGGCGGCGCTCAACGCACTTAAGACTGCTGACCGTCTCAGTCCACACTGATGAATGGGACAAACTTTCCCTTACTGCTGCTTACAGCGCGTGACGGGGACAAGTAGCTGGGTGAGACCTTTAATGGATGTGTAACTCTGTGGTCTACTCGTTAGTAATATAGGTATCTTCTCCTTTAGACCGCCGCAGTGTTTCCTAGGCGGAGACATGGCCACATTAACGTGCCGAGTTCAGTATCTTGAGGATACGGATCCGTTTGTGTGTACAAACTTCCCCGAGCCCAGAAGACCGCTGCAGTACGAATTTAACGAACTTTTGCCTTTGAGCGAACAAATAGCCGGGGTTCACAAACTGCTCCAAGCACCCTTGAAGGTAAGACAGTCGCTCTTCTCGCTTTCTCTCCTCGCTACAGGTGAGAACGGACAACTGTTCACCCGAGGAACCAGTTCTGCTGCGGGGAATAAAGTCGTACTGGCTCCCGCCTCGCTCACCGTCGACTTTGTAATCTGGTAGAAGTTTGGGTTAAAGTTTAAAACAATCACTGTTAATCATATTGGAGTCCAGAGGAAGGGTTCCGTGAGCTGCCGGCTGGTTCTCCGGTAGTTATTTTCCGACATGCCGCGTCTCCGATAGACACGGTGCCAGTTTGGCAGGTCTGTGGTGGTACGGGAGGTAAACTATGACTGGTTTGGACCTATCTTACTGGGATGACCCGAGGAGGAACACCACCCGAGGAGGAACACCACCTTCCCACATGACTCCACTCACTTATGAGAGGATATTTGCGGTTTCTCCGTTACACGTTTGCCAGATAAAGACTCAACATGTGGGATGTTCTGGGTTTGCATGGACCATGAGGCTTTGGGACTGACTCTGAGATGAAGGGGAACCCGGAGAGCGGGTACAGACCCAGTGGAAGCTGCTTTCTCCACATATGATTGCACGAAGTTCCACAAGTGGAAAGTGACCGATGCAGCATTCCTGCGCGTGCCTGCGCGGGCGCGCGCCGTCTTGTGTCCACGCATGTGCGCGCGTTATAGGAAAGCGCTCCAGCTGCCAAATTGCCCTGATGCTTGCGGAAAGGGTGGGATCTGTAAGCAGAAGATAAGGTCAGCAGGAACGGACTCCCCGCTCAGACCCCCCCTTATTACAGCTAAGTGTGGAACGTGGCTTTGCCGTCGTAATACATGGGAAACGCATACCTAGATAAGAACTGAGTCCCCCCATCCTCTGTTTTGACTGGATAATGATGGCCAAAATGCGGTTCTCATCATTCAGGAGATTATGGCCTTTCTCTCAGATGGAATTTGATGTATTGTTTGTGGAATATAAATAACTGTAGTTTTTCATGCATGACGAGTGGGCTCAGGAATTCTTTCACAGCAGTGTTCGAGGTCGCTTGTCAAGTTTCTCTAGCTGACGGATTCACCAGCATGGCCTGCTTATATGTGCTGCATACATTGCAGTTTGCATCATGTAAATGAATTGGGTACTGCAGATCCAAAAGGATGCATTAATTCATCTCCTGTATGTGTGTGTGTGTGATTAGGTTCTCGCTCTGCTCTCTCTCCACAGTTGGAGGAGTGTACGCTGCAGGTGGCTCCCAATGGAAACTACTTGGACCTGGACGCTTCCCTGGCAGAGCAGAGGGATGAGCTGGAGCAGTTCTACAGTGATATAGGGTAAGACTCGCTTCCTCAGAGTCCTCTAAACTGGACCATTCTCTCATTTGGGTCATATGTGCAATAAGGCTTGTCTTTTAAATTGGTTTAAATTTAAATGTACAAAGTTGAGACATGATTGGAGTGTTTTAGTCATGTTTACATGATGTATAATGACCATGGTACTTCTCTCTCTCTCTCACACACACACACACACACACACATATGCACTGCTGGTGAGGGAGAGGACTGAGGGAAGCCAAGAGGTTCAGATGATTCACCCGTGTGGAGGGAATATGGCAGAACCATGCTGGGTGCTTTTCTCACGAGTCATCAGTGGAAGAAGTTACTTTGCACACATGAAATCCTTGTGGAAAGTGGGAAAATAATGCACAAACGGACATTGCGTCTTTCTGTTGGATAGACTGTAGTTGCACTTTAAGGGCAAAATATATTTGTGGAAGTGGGGTGGAGGTTTTAATTGTAGTAGGACCACAATGCATGTGTGCAGTCATGTTAAAGGATGGAAAAGCTCAAATGAATCTGTACAATCCCAGACTTCGGTTATAAACGAGAAAAGTCTTTTAAGCACAAAAGACAACCACAGTCAAGTTCTATCAGTCGCAAACTTCCCTCTGATAACTAAAGCTGAAATTTCATTACAATACAATATTGGAGCCTGGGGGTGAATTTTGGACATTCTGGAAGCTCAGCAGTATTTCAGTGAAGTCTGTCATGTTGGGCCCAAATTTAATGATTTACTTCTGAATGTTTATCAGAGTGGTTTATCAAAACCTATCTGTTGTAGATTAAATGACTGCACAAAACTTGATGTGACTGTGATGAGCTGCAGCAGGGTCTGACATATGACTGACAAGCTTAATTTTGTGCCACCATAGCAGACATGAGTTATTAAAGGCTTTGGGAGCAAACTGGAGGTCATTGGAGTTGCTAAATTTTTTGCTCAAACATCCCAGTCTGCTGAGGATGTCTCAGACTTTTATTTGCCTCTGATAATAGAGCATTCATCTCCTCGCCGTCTACTACATGGTGAGCTAATCCTGGCTTTAAGGACACCATTCATAAACAGCTGTATTTCATGAATATATGTATGGCATATTCCTGCACATGGGCATCATCTGAGCTCACTGGCCAGCGAAAATGCTGACGTCACCCTCGGCACAATGCAAATCTGATTTGAATATCTGGGTTGCCACACACTCTCTTCCCAGCAACAAAGACGCTTTCTGTTCTGGCTCCACACAGCTCCTTTCCTGAGGGAGATGGTCGTCATATCATTCATGCTAACCACTGAAATTCAAGTCTGTTTTCTGCTGAGAAAGTGAATGGCAGAAACCAGGCAGTCCTGCTAAATGAGCAGAAATGGTAGCAGGAGGGGATGAAAACCAACAGTGATGTAATCGCTGATGATGGCCCGAAAGGGAAACTTTGATGAGGCCAAAAAGACTTTCTGTTCTCGGCAGTCGGGTTTTCTTTAGTGCAGTGTATTCTTTGCCTGTGATTGTAGCACACTACCATAAAAAAATAACGTTGTTTATAAGGGAAATATGCATGCACGTGTGTGTGTGTGTGTGTGTGTGTGTGTGTGTGTGTGTGTGTCAGCTGAAACTCCATCAGATTCTGTGCTGTGTAGGGCAGCCAGCAGAAATGGATAGTTTAAAATGTGGGGTAGTTAGAGGAGGCCCTTGCTACATGTGTCCTTACTCAGATGGGAGATTGTATGTGTGTGTGTATGAGAGAGAGAGAGAGAGAAAGGGAGAGAGAGAATGTATTATAGAGCGACACACCTTTTAAGAAAACTGAGCTGTAAGAAGGTCTGAATTTAGCAGCTGAGTTATAAGGAGCATACTTTCCATGTCTGCTCAATGGCCCTGTGGCTCCATGACGTTCCATACTGGTGTGTGCGTGGCATGGAGAAGGAGGTGTAAGTTGCTCTGTATGTGTTCATGCCTTCACCATGATGGAGTCGGGGGGGTGATGTTGCCTACATGTCTCATGCTGACAGTACAGACATGAATGTGATCAAAGCCCTCACAATATCTCGCGTGGTTCTTTGGTCACCAAATGACCTTGTGCATGTTCTGCTTCCCTGACTGTGTGTTTGTCTCTGTGCGTTTGCAGTATAGGCAAGAAGCCCATCTTCATCCTCCGTACCCAGCTGTCCGTGCGTGTCCACTCGATACTAGGTAAGACTCTCTTTTTCCCTTCACTGCTCAAACGCTGCTGCAGTCTGCTGAAAGAGGAGAACCTTCTGGCCTTAATCCCATCACAGTAGTGCTGGAGGAGAAAGAGTCTCCTCTGTCTTTCCACTGCAGTTCAACTTTTGTCTCCCCTCTCAGAGCTTGAGGAGGGGTGGGGGTGGGGCGGGGCGGTGTAGTGGGTGGAGGTGGGGCGGTGTGGTGGTGGGGGTGTGGGGTGGGGGTGGGGTGGTGTGGGTGGGGGTGGGGCGGTGTGGTGGGTGGAGGTCGTCTTCGGTGCTGCTTCCCTAACCTGTGCTTGTGTCTGAGCACCGCAACTGTGGTACATGGATCATTGGTTTTCCATTCAAGCCATTGTTTGTTTATCTATTTGTATTTAATGAATATTGCTTTGGTGAAAATTGTTGGTAAAATTGTAACTTAAAATATTACAAATGTAGCTCATGTTGACAAACTATAAGCACTAATGCAATTTTCGTAAAAGGCCACTTGAATGGAATGCTGGCCATTGCTTTGTTAACTTTTTTTGGACTGTGACAGACTTTTTTTTTTTTTGTGGCTCAGTATGATTGCACAAGACCTATTTGGCCTGTTGTCCAATCTGGATATATACAAAAGGATGAATGTGTGTTCTCTGCCTCTGACCTGGTGAGCATCAGAAGGGTTTGAGATGGAGTGTGTTCTCTGAAGAGAGCAGTGGTGTGAAGCCCCGGGTGATCCCCCTGGTGAGGGGTGTGGCCCCGGGTGATCCCCCTGGTGAGGGGTGTGGCCCCGGGTGATCCCCCTGGTGAGGGGTGTGGCCCCGGGTGATCCCCCTGGTGAGGGGTGTGGCCCCGGGTGATCCCCCTGGTGAGGGGTGTGGCCCCGGGTGCAGGGAGGAAGCGTGAGGGACGTGGGAGGTGTAACGTGTGCAGAGTGAAGGAGAGGGCCCTGTACCAGAGACCATCACCCAGGAGCGTAAGAGTCTTCACCAGTGGGGCCGGGAGGTACGAGGGTGGGGATGGATTTGCCCTCTGCCTTCACTACCCAGGAGCAAACGCAGGTGGTGAGGAGATGTTGATCTGAAGGGATCGTTTTATCAAGCAGTGCTAGTTGGCAGTTCAGTGTTAAATATGTCACTCCTTGTAGGCTTCTGCAGGGTTATGGGTGAGGATGCCACATGAGTGTGGAGGGGGTGTGATGTGATTGGTGGGGGATATGGGTTTACCTCGTGCTGGGGCATGTTTTTGCCTTTGCTCTTTACGGTAAGGAAGCCGTGGCTTTGCCGTAACCCTGAACTGCAGAGTATGAATTGCTGGTTAATCCGTGCCTGTCGGGAACTGCCTGTGGGATTGGTTTGTCCTGGTATCATATTGTGGACACTGTCTTACACCTTCATGATTCTGATGGCATATCTTTTTCATAAACACATCGTTGCTCTTCCTGTTAAGGCTAGTGTGTGTGTGTGTGTGTGTGTGTGTGTGTGTGTGTGTGTGTGTGTTCTAAGGGACTATATGACTTAATTCCTCCTCTGTAGGCATTCCTGTCCTTTTCCTTGTATTAGATCATGTGCACACTGGGTGAACCTGCATGCTGTTCTTTACAGATAAGCTCTAAATAGCCTGTTGGAGAAACTGTAGCCTGTTCATCAGTGTGGGGTCTGAACTCGACCCTTTTTAATTATCGCCTCCTCTGAGAAGAACAGATGGGCCCCTGAACTAGAATCATTAGCCTTGTGTGTGAAAACACCATGTCACACTGAGGTCATTTTTCATGCAGCAGTTGTAAAAATATTTGAACATTTGACATTTCAATGGCTGTGTAATTGTGTACAAATAAACTCCTATTAAAACCTTAATGTGCACATGTCTTATGATTAAGTATCTTAAGTTGTTTAGTGCCAAAAGGTGAGTGCGGTGTACAATCACTTCTTTCCTGCCCTACCCGACTAGCTTATTTGGTAACTAAAAGAATAGATGCTTGTATTGTAGGAACACAAGGGGTGTGAGCTTTGACAGGCTTGACCAGTTTGAGCACTGTACCGTCTGCATAGCCAAACTCCAGCCTGGCAGCAGTTAGGCAGACCTGTAGAGGGAGGACTGCTTGGCTCTTTTAGACCTGTGACGTTTCGTTTATTTAAAATCATGCTCGGTGGAAGTTGAATGCAGGTTCTTTCATACTTTTTGAAAGGGTTTTCCATAATGAGCATTTAAATGCTCAATGTATGTGGACTAGTGAGGTGCTCTACAGCTGACCGAACAGCAGCTGCACACTTTGTCTCTTAATTCAGTGTATTACAACCATTTAATTGCTTAATGTTTACTGGTAGATTCTGATGTCCTTGGAAGCTTCTAGAGCGGTGTTCCATTTTGTTCTAGAGCGGTGTTCCATTTAGTTCTAGAACAGTGTACCGTGACATGACCTAGGAAACTCTAGTTTGTAGTTAGTATTTTGAACTTCTTAGGACTTCTGAAAGAACATGTATGAATGGGAGAAGGTCCCTGACATGGGCTGTTCTTCCTGTTCTACTTTACCGCTGTGAGCTACGTTTGGCACCAGCAGGCTTTCCATCAAAAGCACCGTTGTATTTTCCTCACACCCACACTATAAACCAGCCCACAATAATCAACTTTGTGTCTGGCTTCTCCTCAGGTCCTCTGGGGATCTGTTGTAGGATCTGGCCACACGGACTGCTGCTGGATCACTACCATATTGTTATGTGGTGAATAGTGAATGGCCCAAACTTGAGAAGAAACTTCGGATTGTGTCTACACATTCTCTCGAATGCCAAGACTTTCTTCTAAGACACACGGTTGACAGGAGATCAGGTGATCCTGGTTCTGGAAAGTGTGTCATTGATGTTTTCATTGCCTGACAATCTGAAGAGCAGTAAAGAGAGCCATATATAAAGGCCTGCAGTGCACTGTGGGTAATCCTATAAATATTGACACTAGAGGAAGTAGTTAAGCGTATTTTCCAAATCCTTAACAACTGGTTGTGCTCAACAGCCAAACTCCTTTAGATTCATTTATATTGTCATAAACAGACACATGTTTTAGTAGGAGACACCACACAGTTGAATTATTGTCCCTTGACTTGTTGTGTTGTGCATGCTTGCTGTGCACAGTCATGTTTACATGCCCTGGCAATCCCAGAGAGGAATATGCAGGAAAGTCCACACAAAAGAGTATGATGAGTCATACTCACTAGGTGTGTGTGTGTGTAATGTAAATATTAATGTGGAAGTTGTGACTGCACTTCCTGTGGCTTATGGGAAGTGACCTCACGCAGCCCACACAACAGCACTGGACCTAAAACATTTACCAACGTCATTTATCAGGCATTTATCAAAGATGTTTATGTGCTGTTGTGGTTTATTTGTTTGCTGAGTGAAGGGGAGGTACTCTTGAGTCTGATGCAGGTTAAAAGGCTCATTTAGATTTGCTGCGGTTCTTAACCACTGTACACTCATTGGAGGTAACACACATGCGTGATATTAAGGGCGAACTGTATCTGGATGAACATCTCTGCCTAATCTCTCGTGCTTGGGCGAAGGGCGATCAGCTGGGTGTGGCTGGGCGTGCTGGCGGAGACTGTGACCGAGGCGCCGCGGGGCTGTGTGTGTCCTCTTGTTCACTTGCGTTCCCACTGCAGTGCTGTGTGAGCGGAACTGTATCATTTAAAGCGGGCAGCAGGAAATGCCACTCCGCTGTAGGGTCATCCCACAGGACGCCAGGCTTCTATTTCTGCGTGCGCTCCTGCGATAGTGGTCAGCAGCTCCAAACCTCAGCTCGGACGCTGTGCGCTGTGGAGGAAGGGGCCCGTTCTGCAGGGGCTTAGGTAGCTGGCGTGTCTCTGATCCCGCTGCATCCTCACCAAACTGATTACTGTGTCTGCAACATCCATTCAGGCTCTGTGTGGCATTATCGCATGTATATGTATCTAATACATGTATTTAGTGTTTTATTTTGGGGAATATTTAACTTATGACATGCCCTTTAAAAGCTGTGTGAAGATGACTATATGGATGTTGCAATGCAAGATGATGCGAGTAGCACGATTGGTTCTGATCCAGTAATCTCTACCTATAGTAGCAGGATTGTGAAGGTTCTACTCGGGCCTGTGCACATGTCTGTGTTTTCAGTGAAGCGTGTGGGCTCTACTGCACACTGGAGTCTGGTGGAGTTGATCCTCAGGGACGAGGGTGGTTTAGCAACGAGCTGCCATCTTATTGGAGGCTATTTTTACAGCTGTGTGTGTGTGTGTGTGTGTGTGTGTGTGTGTGTGTGTTTCCTGTGACGGGCGGTAAACATTCTGAACTCCTTTGTCTTGTTCCTCTAATCTTATTTTTCACTCAGACCTTTGTCAGAACTGGATGTCTGACTTTGCACACACCTTCACTCACCTTCACACACCTTCACTCATGCATCCTGTCCTTCACAGCTGCAAATGTAAACTTCAAACACCCTAAAATTAGCCACATCCTATAGCTTATTTTCCTGTTCATCTCTTGCTTTGTCTATCTGGTTGCCAGGGTTACCAGGATTACCAGGGTTGTTCTTTCTCCTGTGGTTTTTGTATGTTGTTATTACCCTGACTCTCGTGCCCCCTCCTGTACGCCCCCCCGGCCAGAGCTGTTCTGTTCATATCAACAGCATCATCTTCATGGCCCGTGGTGCCTGGACATGTTGCATGTCCCCACACGGCTCCTACCTATGTCGTGAGGTCACCTCAGCTGTTGCCGAGGGAGATTCCACACTACGGTCATGGCTGGGCCACGGCTAGCAAGGCAGGACCACATGGGGGTTGATGAGTCACCAGCCAGAAATATCTGTGTGTGTGTGTGTGTGTGTGTGTGTGTGTGTGTGTGTGTGTGTGTGTGTGTGTGTGTGTGTGTGTGTGTGTGTGTGTGTGTGTGTGTGTGTGTGTGTGTGTGTGTGTGTGTGTGTTACGGACCACTCAAACAGGGTTGGTGTTTATTGCTGATTTGAATAGTTTTCAGGAGTCCCCTCAGGGACGTCTGTGAGCTTCGGGAGGCTTTTCTACAGCAATTACAACGATTTGTCATTTAAAATGTATAAAAAGTCGTTGTGTGTGTGTGTGTGTGTGTGTGTGTGTGTGTGTGTATAGCAAAGGCTCAGCTAGACCTCTAATCTACTATCTCCAATTCTCATATTTCCTGCTTTTAGAAATGATCTAATTGTGAACTATATTTGGTCAGGCTATACACACCATAAGACGTAGTGTCTTCAAGCGGACTGGGGAATGTGGAGAATCCAGTTCTGGCAAGCCATAGAAATCTCTTTTTTATGTATTTGCGTATTTAATTATGTCCCTTTGCATAAAAAAGCTGTTGGAGCTTTTCCTTTTTCCTTTAATATTGCTGTTTGCTATTTGGCATTGATCTGTTGAAGCTTTGCCTAAAACCAGCTAAAGGTCAATGTCGGATCATGTGCTGACTAAGCAAAATGGCACAACCTAAATGAATTGAATTATTACTGAATGGTGTATCTCTCTCTCTCTCTCTCTCTCTCTCTCTCTCTCTCTCTCTCTCTCTCTCTCTCTCTCTCTCTCTCTCTCTCTCTCTCTCTCTCTCTCTCTCTCTCTCTCTCTCTCTCTCTCTCTCTCTCTGAAGGAGTATAATGAGTAAATTAGCTAATAAGACGTTTTCTTGTAAATGAAGGCACTGTGGCTGTTCTTAGCTCTCTTACCTGCTGTAGTGCTGATGGCTCGGACCAGCACTGCACGCAACGAAACTAAAATCAAAACCTAAAAACGCTGATTAAGTTTGCGGTGCGTTCAGCGGCCGCTCTATATTCTGCTCTTGTACGTGTTTTGGTCGGGGCGGACCCAAATGTCTCCGTCAGGTGTGCTCTGAAAACGGAGGACCCTGTACCTGCCGTCACCTGCAGCCTCTCCATCAGTCATGTTGAGTTGAACGTGATGATGATCTCATGTAACTACAACCACGCTGGGCCTGATCTGAGGTCAGCCACCTCGTCTCTCCGGGGTTGCAACATGACAATTTAGGATTTGCGGCCGAGCTATTTTTGTTTTCGTGCTCTTGGTGAGGTGTGATGTGGAGTGTGCCTGGTCTCTTATTTAAAGTGTATGACTCAGTGTGGAGCAGACAGACCCTTCTGAAGACCCCGGCCAGCCGAACACCACCACAAGACTATCAGATTCTGGGAAGAATTTAGATTGCGCTGTGTTTTGGCAGCATGGACAGGAATGCACCCTTTGCCTATGTGCTTATGTCCATATAAGGGTGCAGAGTTTTGGTTGGCATGCCTGGTCCTACCTTTATAGTGGACCAACACTAGAATCTGACCGGTCAACTGTGACCCTTTGATCTTTTGACTGTACCGAGGACTGGCTGACTGCATGTGCCCATGCCACTGTACGGGTTTCATTTGGTTAATGTGGGGGTGGCGTTGGTTTGGTGCTTTGCGTTTGCACTCCAGGAGTGTGTGCTTCTATCCCCGGACCTTGCTGGTTTGTTGTAGCTCTGGGGTCAATGTGGTGTGTGTGTGTGTGTGTGTGTGTGTGTGTGTGTGAAGGAAAAAATTTGAAAGGGGAATATTTGTGTGTTTTCATAATGTTGACTAGGGCAGACTGGTGGTTATTTTCATTACTACAGTTTCATCTGACCTCTCATGGGCCTTCAAATGTGCAAGCGGTGCATTATGGGAAGAGCTCCAACAGCAGGAATCATTGCTGTGCATGTTGACTCCTGTTTTTCTATCGTCAAAAGACATTGTCCTGTCTGGCTTCATCTTCATCTTCTTTCCTTTTATGGAGTGATCTGAGGGGGTGTCGCATCCTCTGAAGTTGGGAGAAATAAACAGTTGTTAGAACAACAAAAATGCGGTGACAAACGGTGAGGAAACACCACTTCTACACCTGTTTCTTTGACCTGTGATGGTGTCAACCATGCAGCAGTGCAGAAGATAATCGCGCTGCCTTCCCCGTGGGAGACGCGGTGTGGATTTGAACACGTGTAACGTTTTCTCTGTCAGAACTTTTTTTATTTTTTCATGGCTGGCATTACCACATGTGGTCTTCATGCTGAGACCACAGACCCAAAAGTCAAAGTCAGATTTATTTATATAGCGGTTTTTACAACACGTCACAAAGCAGCTTTACAATCGTATGGGTCCAGATCCCTAATGAGCAAGCCAGAGGCGACAGTGGCAAGGAAAAACTCCCTATGATGGTGGGGATTAGGAAGAAACCTCGAGAGGACCAAGACTCAGAAGGGAACCCATCCTCCATTGGGCGGCCCGTTAGCACAAGTCCGTATCTGTGGTCAAAAGGTGGTTCTATAGTTAGTTATTGTTCTAGTTCCCTGGCCAAGTAGTCCCTCACTGTCAATTAGTCAAAGTTTAATTTCAAATCCACTGTGCTGTAATGGAGCCAAAATGGTTACACTTTGAGGGTCCAGTCAACACTGTAAAAACTGTAATGAATAGCAAAGCAGACTTGTGACATTTAATGACTTTCCTTTGAGATCAATTTTATGATTCTAAATTCACTTTTTATTCTTTAAGACCAGATTTGTGTGTGTGTGTGTGTGTGTGTGTGTGTGTGTGTGTGTGTGTGTGTGTGTGTGTGTGTGTGTGTGTGTGTGTGTGTGTGTGTGATCACTATTAGCTTGCTAGCTATGGGATGGATCTGGCTCAACAGAGTGATTGCAGTTCAAAGACCCTTTAGATTTGATTGTACACAAGTCAGCGTCGTCGGAGATGTCTTACTGTACCATTCTGGAGTCTTTACACTGTCTGGCAGGTCACCAAGTTTGAAGCTACAAGATGTGGTGTAGTCTGGGGATAACAAAGTTGGGGGATTTATGTAATGGACAAGCTTGACTATCCTTATAGCAGTGTCATGGTTTACAGAAAGAGGAATTTTAAGTACCCACAAATCAAACCCTTTTTCACCAAAATACCATACTCAGCAAATAATACCGTCTTACACACTGTAAAGACAATGTGTCTGCTCTGATTCTGTGAATTATGAACTATGGACAATTTTCAGTGTTGCAATAGAGTTGGACCCTATGCGTTTCCTCCTTTAGTCTTCTGAATGGTCGTATTGCAGAAATTGAACACAAGCGACTTTTCAATTTGTTGACTTTTGCTCTGAGGTAGAACATTTTGCACTTCTGGATGAAGGATGTTGTTCCATTGAGGAAATCACTGGCGTAATATTGTAATAAATTGAATGAATACAGTTCATACAGCCTTCCCTCTGTGGATCTCATCTAGAGGTTCTGGGACGCTTACTTGAAGCAAATCAGCCTAGCATGTCTTCATGATTTATAAATTTTGTAATTTATTTGTACTACTATATCATGTATATACAATGCTGTGCTGGGTGTTAAAATTTACTCTATCCTCTGCCCTTATCTTAAGAGTGTTCATTTATCTTAATTTTTCTTGGCTCATACTAATTAATCATTTTGTCATGTAAACTGTTCTGTGTTCTATGTGGGGAAAAGGTATAAAAATACTTACAGCTTTAATTAAATAAAACTACTATAAAAATACTTACAGCTTTAATTTAATTTTTAGGAGCAGTTTCAGTTACCAAATCGTAATCTCAACCACAGGGGAGATCTTTCATCAGGGATAACACAATTTCTGGCAGCGTTGAAGTTTATTTATGCCACCAGCTAATGAGTTCAGTAACAGGAGAGTGACTAAAACACACAAGAGATGAGCTACATTCTAATTCTGCGATGACTATTGTATTCCTCCATTATTATTGGTCCTGACTAATGATTTTCCTGTTCCAGAGCCCCATACAAACACAACTCCTGACCAGCCATGCGGAGGAGGTTTTTCTCACTCGTAATTGGGTCGGTGGTCCGTGTGTTCCCTGCAGTGTACATGTGTAACGGGAAGGTGAGGCACAGGCGGCCTTGTTCCTGTTTACCTTTGTTCTGAAGACAATGTTTCCACATTTAGCTGTGTTGCTTTTGCACATGAGAGCACAGGGTGTTGAGAAACTCTCTCTACTGAGAATTGGTAGTGTTCTCCATGTACAGCCAAACGGCAGGCAGGTCCAGTAAACATTAAACTGCCTCATGGCTCTGGCCGGGATAATAATACATTTCCGCAGGGCCTCTGTGGTTATTATTTATTTAGCACTGTAAAAGCAATGATGTCCGATGTCATTTATTTGTTTGTTTTTATTCTGTTTACTGAATTATGCTCAAACCTGATCCTATAGATACTGTTGCAACAGTCGGTGTTCTTCCCTGCGGTGTGTCTGCATTCTCAGTGAAGTGTGCCGTTGGATTACGTTACATATTCTGATTAGGACTCTGTTCTGCACCGACCACTAATCCACAGTGAGATCTTTCTGCTAGTGGTAGTATTCAGTCCTGTTAAGACCAAGAGAAAGTCCTGGCTCAATTTGAAAGATCTCGTCTGTAGTAATGTCGAGTCATGCTTCCGTGTGCACGCGTGTGCGTGCAAGCATGTGTGCACTCGTCCTTTTTAGTGTCTTCCTAAAACACGAGGACATTTGGACATTTAATTTGCTCTCTAAATGTTCTTCGTCTCTCGGTGTTTGTGAGGGACTGCTGTACTGTTTCATGCCACTGATGTCCTGTTGTAGGCGAGCTCGTGTGCCCTCTCGTTCAATATGTGCTGACACAGAATGGCTTCGCTGATCTGTTATAGTGGCTCAGAGTCAGAACAGACCCACTGCAGGGAGACTTGGTTGATTGGGAGACTTTATGTTGTAATTTATCTATTTATTTACACTACAGTTCTAATGTGTTAGTGTTTCATGAAGGCTGTGTAATCTGAATTGGCTGCTGATGCTGGTCGTGTTGACCCTGCAGGAGCCCCAGCAGCATCACCACCTTCAGGCATCATGTTCTCGTGTGTCCTGTCCGAGGGCTGCTGGTATCATGGTGCTTCTGATCACGCTCAGTACCCATCATGTCACAGCAGAAGCGTAACCTGATGTGTATGTTCATTTCTTAGTTAAACCTGCTTTTCCTTTCCATTGTTTCATCTTTTTTCTGATAAATGATGCAAATAAAATTTTACAGTTTGACCAAGCGGTGTAAACATGCAGGCGTTTTCATGTGTCACGAGTGCACACACACACACACACACACACACACACACACACACACACACGTTAGTTTAGGGTCTTCAACCCTTCCAGTACAGTTTACTCTCTAACAAAAGACCAGTTACTGTCTCTTCTATGTGACCAGTGTGTTTGGATATAGCTTCTGTCTTCACTTGGGCTTTAAATGTTTGTGGTTTGTGGTCATTATTGTCTCCAAGCTGGACCTCCTTGTTTTCTGGCCAGCACGTCAACCAGAGAACCTCCTACATGTCTTTTATGGGAAGTGATTCTTTGCACCGTGTGAGTGGACCGTCTGCTTACATGCTGGTTTTCGGGCGTGTTCTGCCTCGTCATCGTGTTCTCTTCTTGTCCAGATACAACTGTGGCCCCTCTCTGAATTCCCTAAAGATCACAACATTTGCAGTTTAACGGACACGTTACTACTTTATTTGTAATAATAGTACTAATACATTTATTTTTCTAATACTTGTGAAAGGTTGGTGAGTGTATTAGGATGGGTTTCTCCTATAAGGGAAAACAAATAAAAATAAGCAAATTCCTCGTAACAAAGAATCGCCAGTTGATTATCACTTTATCCAACAGTTTAAATAGGAAATTTAACACTATTAATGCTCTTTAAAAAAAAAATTAAAACAAACTGAACTGTTGGAGGAAATAATGCATAAGCCTTAAAGCTGTACTTAATCTGATAAAATTACATGAATTGTGCAAATGTATGGAGAAGTAGTGTATTAAGATGTTGTAGTGTTCCTGCAGTGTAGTGTTGTAGTGTAGTCCTGCAGGTGTGAAGGTTCATTTCTGCTGGAGACCCAGCGGAACAATTGTCTGTGTGGACCATAGCAGAAAAGTGTTTAAAGAGACAAAAGATGGGAGGGTTCCTGTTTAAAATCTCAGATGGCAGTGTTGAAATCGGCAAACCATGTCTCAACAGGCTCGTTTCATAAAGAAGGATGGCAGTTCCCACAAGTCAAAACATTTGTAACTTGCCAGGAGAGGTGTGTGTCTGTGTGTGTGAGAAAGAGAGTGACTGACTGTCGGGGTGTGTCTGTGTATGAGTGAGTTTTGGGTTATATCTGTTCTTTTAATACAGAAATTCCTTTTGATACTTGTATGGTTTTATCAGGAGCCAGCAGCCCTGTGCGCTACCATCACCCTCTATTAGTCATGCCGCTGTGCTTGGAGTCTTCCTTCCTTCTCCACACACACACACACACACACACACACACACACACACACACACACACAGGCTGTGTCTGTCTGTCTCTCTCTCCTTCTTTCTGTGTGTCTGTTATGAGGAGTGTAAACACAAACTCATGCATGGTTGGTAGCAGTAATTACATCACATGCCATCAGGTCAGACCACTAGGCTGTTGGTTGTCAAAACAAATCACCATAACAGCCCACTTTTTCCAGGAGAAAACCATTTTTGGTCCATAAAAGCACAAGTTCAGATTATACTGCTCACCCTTCAAACTCTGCGCCCCAGATGGCAAATATTCTCATGGGGTGACTGTTCTCAGAATACGTCTGCCGTGCTGGACCAGGGTGGTGCTTGGATTTCCTTTGTCCACCCAGCGTATTAAAAATACTTTAACTTTTTATTTGAATTCACACACCAAACAAAACATGGTGCAGATTTATTTAATTGTACCATGGATTGAAAGGGTGGCAATCTCCATAATTCCATAATTCCATCTACAATGACCAGTGGTTAATTATGGATCAACATTTGCTCATCGAAGAACAATCCAGTGAATGCAGTATTATACCAGTTCGTGATTTGTGTGATCATCTCTGGTGATCTAATGTGACTGTCATCATTTGGCATCAGTCCATCGGATATTTACTCAAATATTTATCCAGATTGTGGGAAAGTGTAATTTTGGTGAACTTGATATGCATCAAAAAAAGATTTGTTGTGTAAAAGGAAAGCTGAGGACCTTCGCAAACCTGGGAATATCAGCACTGCCTTTGCTGCCACTGTGGCAAAGTTCAGCCGTAACGGCTCTGGTTTTTTCCATTTTTATGGCATGACATCTCTGAGGAATCGTTTGGATAAAGGGGAGTGGGTGTTTTCTTCTGAGAACATGTTTGAGGCAGGCCTCAAGTGGCAGCTTTGATGACTCTAATTGATGAGCGCTGTCCTGTATCAGTTTCTGTCTTTTAACTCTGTCCTGTTGAGAGAGGCTTTATCAACAGCAGCACTGTTCCCAGAACAGCACTTTTGGTGTGAAGAGCCTGAGGCCCAGTTTGTCAGTTTCTGTTGTCTACAAGCTGAGTCATGTAGATTACAGCAAGTTTGAGAATTCACAAAACCTGCTGATTACCAGTACATGTTTATATATATATACACACACACACACACCTGTTTTTATATTTATTTTACATTTATTTTTGTATTTTTTAAGTAAATATGTGCAACAGTAAATTGTGACTTAAATGCCTGCGGACAACACATGATGATGTAATTGTGTCCTAAATTGGTTTTGCTTTCAATTAGTTCTCATCCCTTAATCGCTGCCCCAAGGCAGCACACCCATTAACTGGCATGTGCACCCTGTGTCACTCAGTTCCTGATCTGTGGAGGCAGTTAAATGTCCCATCAGAAGTGCAAACATGCATGTGGCCATGTGGGGCATCAGCTTCCCCGGCGTGTGAGCGGAGGAGATGCAGCCACTGGTCGTCTGCGTCTCTCTCTCTTTTGACACGAGTTGACATGATTCTTTTTTGCAGTAATTCATAGATTGCACTGCTGAAATGGACGTTTCTCAATGGAAAGGATCACTTTGGGTTCTTGAATGAAGCTTCAGCAGTTTGATGATGGTTGTGCAGATGCTACGTAACGCTGTATTTCTCTCTCTTCCAGAGAAGCTTTACAATTCCCACGGCCCCGAACTCCGACGCTCACTCTTCTCCTTAAAGCAGCTGTTTCAGGTGAGTGCAGCAGGCAATGGCTCAAGTTGCACTGCGATATTGGATAGTGTGTGTGGGTGGTGGGGGGGGGGGGGGGGGGGGTTCATGCCACAGGTTGTCTTACACCGGTCCATCAGGTAGGAGCAGGACACTGGAAGCCCCTGGATGGAATGTGCATTGAAAGATGAGCAGGTTCTCCTCGCATGATCTCCAGGGTTCTCTCAGATTCCTCACATTGTGTCAGTGCTTCACTGGGCTTCTTCTGTCCTGGCCTTTCTTCGTTTAGATGAGGTTGCTGGTCTAGTCGCTCCGTGCACTTCCTGTACGCCGACGCATGATCTTGGTGTTCTAATTCAGTGTTGTCATTTGGGATCTGGCACGGAGAATGACATACAGAATAACACAGAAATGTTACGCTGCATTCCTGTAAATGGCAACGTGCAAAAATCCTCCACAAACATTTATTGGTCTCGGAGCTAGTCCTGTGATGTTCCTGGAACAGTGATGACTCGGCAGTATAATTCATGGAGACGGGCCGCAGTTCTCATGGCTTGTTGCCCGAGACCCTTCTGGCTCTTCTAGACCCTTCAGGCTCATATTGTAGACCCTCCGTTTGAGCTGTCCAGCCCTTGGGATTCGTACATGTTCAGGGTCTGCTCCCGTTTGCACGCCTCCCTAAACACACTCCCGTTCAAACGTGTCCCAATCATGTTCATTTATCATTAATTTATCATCGCGTACGGATAATTTGTTTTTGTTATCCAGCATCACCAAGAACATCACCTCCCATATATACAATATAGGGGAATAAACACAAACACATATTTGTGAAGACAAATTTATACTGACTGTTATACTGACCACCAAACACGTGAACATGCTTTCTGTTCTCCAAATGCACGTGTCTGTGTGACCCTGTGCCACAGGACGATAAGGACCTGGTGCCAGAATTCGTCAACTCGGATGGCCTGACCTGCTTTATAAAAGTGGGTGCAGAGGCAGACCACAACTACCAAAACTACATCCTCCGAGGTAACGGGTTGTGGGGGAACACACACACACACACACACACACACACACACACATGCTGGTGCTGGGATGGTAACCCTTTGCTTCCGATGAACCTTTAGCCTCTCTGTGCTTCAGGACCAGAACAGTACTGTGTAGATTCACTGTGTGTGTTTTGGCCTCTGGGAATGGATGTTTATGCTTATCTGGACTGACACAGCCTTCAGAACAAATCTGTATATCTGACATTGAAAGGTGTGTGTGTGTGTGTGTGTGTGTGTGTGTGTGTGTGTGTGTGTGTGTGTGTGTGTGTTGCAGCTCTAAGTCAAATCATGTTGTTCGTGGACGGAATGAACGGCGTCATAAACCATAATGAAACGGTGCAATGGCTGTACACCCTGTGTGGCAGCCTGGTGAGTGACTGCAAAGTTGGAATGCCCTCTCACACACACACACACAACCTCATACAGCATGCAGCAGGACTCTAAGTTTTGAACAATCACACACAACCTTTGAGAGCCTGTCAGTGACTGGCCAGAGTTAAGCGTTCATCAGCAACACACACTGGCCTTACGTAGACCAAACTCGGGGGTCTGTGTGGGATTCAGGATGGAGCTAAGCTGTTTAAACCCAAGAATGTTCTGAGGACGCCCATTTGTGGTGTCCTGCTGCCATAGAAAACAATCAGCAAAGCATTGCAGTGTGCTCCCTGCCTTATGTTTGTAAAACCTTGAAATATATTCAGAGGAAACCAGCTTTTATTACCAATAAATGACCAAAAACATCTGGTTAGTTGACCAAGACCTTCTGGATGCCTTTAGTCATGTGCCTTTAATTGTTTCATTTCTTTGATGGGACTCTTCTGCACCTGGTGCTTGGGGTTAGTTTGCTGCTCATAGACAGGCCACGTGGCGCTGGTTCTGCTGATGTCAGGTACAAGGGTTCTCCGTCATCTCCTACATCCTGTCACAGAGGAAGTGAAAATAACAGATGTGAGGGGGATTGTGTGTGACCTAACTTCACCCGAGTGTCATGTCAGTACTGCTGTTTTCACCCTTTTCCCCATGTTTGTTTTCTTTAAGGTTTAAGGGTTAGAAATGTATCTCCCTACAGCCCCACTCCTCAACATCGTCCTGTGACATTCTCAAACGTTGTTGAATTGATTGACAAACGGAGACATGATACTGCCATCTAGTGTAGAACACCTGTAAGTGCAAAAGCTTTATTGCAGCGCTCTAGTGGTCTCGCTCATGTCCGTCTCGTGTCTCTCCTCCCGTAACACCACCCAGTCTCGGTTGGTGGTGAAGACGGCTCTGAAGCTGCTGATTGTGTTTGTGGAGTACACGGAGTCCAACAGCCCTCTGCTCATTCAGGCGGTCGACACTGTGGACTACAAGAGAGGTACAGATCTTCATCTACACATGCACACAGTGGTCCGGGATTGGGAGGGGGCTGTTTCTTAACTGATATAATGTGCTCATTCAGGTGTGAAGTCATGGTCACACCTGATGGACATTTTGGAGGAGAAGAATGGATCAGATTCGGAGCTCCTGGTCTACACTATGACCCTCATCAATAAGGTCAAACACACACAGTGGTCCATGTCAGAAGGGTACCACACATACTGACATGATGGACACAGCACATTATAACCTTCAAATCTCAGCATGGTCACTGGGTCATGCAGTAATAATTGTTGTCTCCGTATACAGTGTATGCAGAATTAGGCAAGTTGTATTTGAGAGGATTCTGTTTATTATTGAACAACTATGTTCTCAATCAACTCAAAAGACCAGTATCAAAGCTTAATATTATTGGAAGCTGGAGTGGGGTTTTTTTTTTTTTTTTGGCTATCTTAGGAGGGTATCTGTTTGTGCAGGTAACTATTACTGTGCAGAATTATTAGGCAACTTAATAAAAACCAAATATATACCCTTCTCACTTGTTTATTTTCACCAGGTAAACCAATATAACACAAAATTTAGAAATAAACATTTGACGTTCAAAACCAAAAACAAATCGGTGACCAATATAGCCACTTTTCTTTACGATGACTCTCAAGCCTTCCATCCATAGATTCTGTCAGGTGCTTGATCTGTTTACGATCAACATCGCATGCAGCAGTCACCACAGCCTCCCAGACACTTCAGAGAGGTGTACTGTTTTACCTCCCTGTAGATCTCGTGTTTTATGAGGTACCACAGGTTCTCTATGGGGTTCAGATCAGGTGAACAAGGGCAATGTCATTATTTTCTCTTCTTTTAGACCTTTACTGGCCAGCCACGCTGTGGAGTATTTGGATGCATGTGATGGAGCATTGTGCTGCATGAAAATCATGTTTTTCTTGAACGATACTGACTTCTTCCTGTACCACTGCTTGAAGAAGGTGTCTTCCAGAAACTGGCAGTAGGTCTGGGAGTTGAGTTCATCTTTGATACCAGTACCTCACCTCCACCTTGCTGGCATCTGAGTCGTAGTGGAGCTCTCTGCCCTTTACTGATCCAGCCTCGGGCCCATCCATCTGGACCATCAAGAGTCACTCTCATTTCATCAGTCCATAAAACATTACAAAGATCAGTCTTATTTCTTGGCCCAGTCTTGACGTTGTATCTTATGTTTCTTGTTCAAAGGTGGTCGTTTTTCAGCCTTCCTTACCTTTGCCATGTCCCTGAGTATCTCACACCTTGTGCTTTTTGATACTCCAGTAACGTTGCAGCTCTGGAATATGGCAAAACTGGTGGCAAATGGCATCAAGTTTCACGCTTGATTTTCCTCAATTCATGGGCAGTTATTTTGCGCCTTTTTTCCCCAACACGCTTCGTAGTTGGCTATACAGCTTGGAGTAGGACGACATGTATGAAAAGGATCATGTGATCAAAATACTCATTTGTTCATAATTCTACAGATTGTACAATTACACAAAATTTAATAACTATATAAACCAATTAGGGTTTGGAGTTGATTGGTTGTGTTTGTGTCTCTTGCCTCTCTGTGATGATCCCTCTACCCCAGACTCTGGCAGCTCTGCCTGACCAGGACGCGTTCTACGATATGACGGACAGTCTGGAGCAGCAGGGGATGGAGCGGGTCATGCAGAGACACGTGAGCAGCCGCGGCACCGAGCCGGACCTCAAGCAGCAGTTCGTCATATACGAGGTACGGGAGCTACCAGCACCACGCCTGATAGCTGCAGCACTGAGACACACACACACACACACACACACACAACCACGCTGGGGGGTCTGCACTATGATATTTGAATTTAATTGGCAAAACTGGAAAAGACTGTGTGTGAAAATGATTATATCCATGAACAGTTTGCTCATTAATGCTGTGGTGGGGTGAATGACTGCTTCCGTTGTGTTGTGGTGTAGAACGCTTTGAAGTTGGAGGATGGAGAGACGGACGACGCAACTCCTCATGGCCGCAAGGAGCGGAAAAAAATTAGTTCCTCGAAGCAGGAGGACAGGAAGAACCGGCGTTCCAGTGCACAGTGTGTTCCGGACGGTCAACTTCGTTCTCGGTCCTCGTCCACCTCCTCTCAGTGTCCCAGTAAGGCTTTGCTGTTCCTCCCTGGACCTGTAGAGGGCGACGGAGACCGAGATCGCTGTCGTTTAAAAAACTGTAGATACCCTTCCTCACTTAAGTCTTTAACGTTCAGATGTGTGTCATGCCTTCAGTCATATTAATATTAGGCTGTTCATTCCGCAACAAGACACATGGCTTTTTGAAACATTGATTACATTTAGCTGTGCAAGTGACTTACTAAATTATTTTTGTAAAATGAGATATTGCTCTTTTCTGTACCCTTGTACTAGCCTTAATCATGGTAGAGAAATATAAGCCACACGATAGATGCGAAAGATAGAAAGTGGTTCCTTCATTCCTTCCTAGACGTCATAAGACGTCATCATTAAAAATAGTCTCATTGAAGTATTTGTACAGTGTGGAGAACTGGTGTGCCTTGAGGACAAGTTAAAATACTTTAAGGGACAAAGCATTACGTTGCTACATTTTATAATTGGTGGTTTTAACGAGCAGTTGTCTGTCTCATTGTCTGACATTTTTTTCTTTGCTTCTCTTCCAGGTCTGAGTGGTACTGACTCTCCTTTGCCCTCTGACATCGTCTTCCCTTCCTCGTCTGGCCTCTTGAGTCCTCCGTTAGATTCCAATTCCCCAGTTAGTCCCATTCCCAGCACCCCCGAGACTCCTTCCCCCTGCCCCGCCCCTGAGACACCCTCCTGGGGCCCCGCCCCCAAGATACCCTCACAGAGTTCCACCCCGGGCTCTGTTGTGAGCAATGGAGCTGGAGCCAACACCTCTGATCTGGAACAACGTCTGTGGGTATTGATTGGTTGCGTCTGTGGGTTTTGATTGGTTGTGTCTGAGTTTTGATTGGTTGCCTGCGTGCATATGTGCTTGTGAGCCTGTGATGCATGTAAGCTCAGATTCGTGTGGCCTATAAAACAAATGCTGACATGTTCCTCCATTGCTTACATTGTCAATGAACAATTTCATTATACAGTTTTAACTCTGTCCACTTGGTGGCAGCATATTCCAAATATAGAGTCCCATTCACCTCCTCAGAGCTTGACTAATGACACCAGTGTACCTTGGCAAAGCAGCGGATGTTTACAGTCTGGTGTATATCAGCATTAGTGAGTGCTCACTAGACCACAGGTGTTTACACACACTATCGAGCGTTCCCCTCATCGACAGGAGCCGTGTTGCCTGGCCTGTCTGACCCCTCAGTGTGGACTGCCAGTTCAACCAAAGGAAGTGTTTTCACTGGGCTGAGACTTGGCACAAAGCCCATGGACAGGAACATGCCCATTGCTGTCTGTAGCCTTCCATATGTGGTCTTGTAGCCTTTAGGAACACACACACACACACACACACACGATCCTAAGTAACTGATTTATGATCCTTTCTCCTGCCAATGGGAAATTAAATTGCAGACGAAGTAGAAATGCTTTAATATAGAGAACTGGCCTCAGCATACATCCTCCTAAGACTCCAGCAACAAAATTGACTGCTGCACGATCCTCTACACGCCACTACATACTAACTCTGAAGCAAATGCCAAGTTGCTAAATTACATATGAACACTACCAGCTTGTGAGAATGTCCGACTGTTGTCCAACAGCAGACAGAAGTGTCCTTTAGTCAAACTACAGTAAGCCTTTAGGGTCCGCCTGTTTTCTGTGTTCTGGTATGAGTCTGTGTGGAGGCAGTGAAGGTGAGGGGGTTTGGTTTGATTCTGGGAATAAGCAACTGCGTAATCCCAGTTGAACTGGGTTGCTACACGCCTTTCCAACTAGAGTCCCTGGCCAGAGCCTCACGTGTTGTTCAGCTGTTGGTTGCTACCTGTACACGGAGTGCTTTGCTTGGACTGCGTCGTGGTCTTTGTGAAGCCATGGGAATCTGGCCCTCTGCAGACAGGACAGAGTGGCTGACACGGCAGGAAGCGGAATGCATTCAGCGGGCCGTTTTATCTGGTGTGCACATCAGGGTTATGTTGCTGGAAAAACATATTCATCTTTTATTCAGAATATTATTAGGATAGGCTGCCTCTGATGGGCCCCCGTGATGTAACACACGTGAATACAGCGCTGTCCAATGGGATTAGTTTGGTCCGGAGTTAGTCTGCTCTGGGATTAGTCTGGTCCGGAGTTGGTCTGCTCTGGGATTAGTCTAGTTTTAGTGCTCCTTTTTTGAAGCAGTGCTAAATGTTTTGGTTTGGTTTTTTGTGTCTTCCTCTTCGTGCCATAAAAATCCCCTTGGAGCTCTTCCTGGGTGTTGATGTGGCCAGTCTGCCAGATAAACGTTGTGGCAACAAATCTCTCTCTGGCGTCCTCGTGTTTGTAGTAATTGCTCCTTCGGCTTCGCCTTTTTCCGCCCGCTCTGCTCCCGGGTGTCTCTGTGGGTCGTGTCTCTCACTGGCGGGGACTACGAGGTGTCCTGTGTACTGATGTTTTGGGTCTGGGTTTATTTTATTTTATTTTTTTGCCGGTATTTTAACCCTCTGCTTACTCATGTAACCTGACATCACTTGTTCCACATTTTCTTCCTCTCTCTATTTCTCACATTCTGGCACTGTCCACCAGGGGGCGGTCTTTCTTGAGCCAGTACATGGCTCATATGGGGATTTCTAGGCGGAGGTTGAAAAAGGCGGGGTCCGTAACGGAGGAGTCCTCCAAAAGGTCTGTATAATCACCCTCTACCTTACAGCTTCTTGTAAGAAGGTTTTCTGCTTGTTGACGTTTTGGGCCCGGTGTTAAGGGTTCAGTAGGGACTGTGTGTATCAGGGAGCTGTTTCTGTCCACAGCATCTCTTCTTTAAAACTAACCATTATGACATCACTCATCACATGGTGGAGCAGCTGGTCGCTTTTGCTGATGAAACGAGTCCTCTTCACGCTACAGAGGATCTGGTGTCTGCGTAAGGATCTAAAGGGGTGATTCTTGAAGGATGTTGTCCATCCTTCTGGGACGCATCATTTGCTACCATGGAAATGTAATTAAAAGCAAAATAATGGAAGAATCTTCATGGAGTTGTGAGAGAGAAACAAATCTCATAGCAGGCTGCTATTTCTTTAAAAAAATTCAGAAGACGTGTGTGGGTGCATGTGTGTGTGTGTGTGTGTGTGTGTGTGTGTGCGCATGTGCGTGCACTAACTGGGGTTTACAGCTCTTTAAAGCACAGGGCTTCTCTGTGCTGGAGCAGAGCCGCTGTTGAGTGAGACCATTGACTGTATATATAATGGACGGTACGTCACCGTTAACTCCCATTATGAGTTTTTGAAGCCACCAAGATGGCCGCACGGACGCTGCCATCTTGAAAATTGGAGCCAGAGCATGCGCATTAGAACCGGTAGGCAGGACAGTATCTCCGCCAGAGACCGTATCTCCGCCCCGACATTCGTTAGGATACGCCCACCAGTATAGAAACTTTTATTAGATGTCAACCAACGCAGCTATTAACTGTCAATCACCTTATCGCCACACCCCTTTAAATAACACTTAATAACTTCTATAAAATCTGTATCATAGAGAAAATCACTGGGAGAGATACTAACGCAATGGGATGTTATAGAATTGACAACATACAATTTTTTATAAAAAAACTTATTTTACGTGTAATAAAAATTCAAAGTTTCTCGTCCGGCCCGTTCACTTACATGGGAATGGGCGGGGTTAAAAGTTGTACTGCAGACAGCCACTAGAGGGCAGCTGACTCACGGAGGCTTCACTTTTCACTCGCGTCGTCCAGTCCACTTATATATACAGTCCGTGAGTGAGACGCTCAATTCTGCACTGCAGTGATGTCCACCTGCCCTGAAAGAAGCACGGCAGCCAGTGGCACTGCATTCCAGAACACTCCGTATGGGAGGGGGGGGCAGAGGGGGGGGGGGGAGGGGGAGTACATAATATGCAGGTGGGGAGTTGGTTGGGAATTAAACCTACTCCATCACGATGAATTTATGGCAGCTCTAAAAGTTTCTTCTGTTGCATTTTGGTTTTGACCTTAAATTGTGCTTTAAGTTGCATTTTGTTCTGATGCGTTTAGAGTTTGTGATTTCATCACTGCTGGTGTGTAAGATTGGTGAGGCTGTCATCATGTGCAGAGCTACAGTGCATCAGACTGCATCAACAGATACACTCGAGCAAAAATGTCCTTGTAACTTGGTTAAATTGTGTGAAGTTTGAATTGTCTGTTCCGTTTGCTAAGCTCCTGTTGTGTGTGTGTGTGTGTGTGTGTGTGTGTGCGCTCTTTTACTGCCTGCCTTCAGTGTGAGTTCCACAGACGCGCCTCCTGAGGAAAACCAGACTGAACTGAACCAGAACCGCCCAGAGGAGAGAGGTCTCTTTAAGTGAGTATCACTCGCGTGTCTAACCCTAACTCCGAGATGGACACGTAGAGAAGGACTGCAGGGTGGAGAGAAGAGTAATGAAAAAGTAAAGAAACCGGGGAGGAGAAGGAGGGAAAGAGGCAGGCCTCGAGAGTGGGGCGTTAGAGAGCTGGAGTAACACAAGGGATACGTCTGCTCTGCTGCCCTGGGCTGGTTAACCAGGGTGTAGTGTTGGAGCTGGAGTAAGGTAACATGCTTGATTGAGACAGGAAAGCAGTTTTGTTTGTTTCAAGCGCACATTAGGTCTTTAACACCTTTGACGTGGGAACTTGCTGAATTGTTGGACTGTGTCTGTGTTGATGTTGGAGACGCTGAACCAGAATAGTGAGTTTGTAGGAGTGGAGACCAGGCTGCAGACCTGGTGATGACTTTATGCATGACGTACTGAGGGTCAGGTAGGGTTTGCTCTGCTCTGGTATGCAGCGTCTCAGCCTGTGTGTGGTACTGGGGGAAGAGAATACATAGGTGTGTGCTCTCCGCCCCCAGAACCACTGTCAGGGGGTTTAAAAAACTTCTCTTAAAGTGAAGCTCATCTTATAAAGTCTGTCTCATGTTTCTTCTGTGAGCAGGTGGATAGACCTGTCCTTTATTTTCATCTGTGGGAGTGGGTGTCTCTTTGTTTGTCCTCAATACCTGAACAATATCTTTGTCCAGGTCCACCGTATCTGTGCAATTTCTTTGTCTGCCTGTCTACAAGACCTGTACACTGTCTCTGTCCATCAGTGCTGTGTGTGTGTGTGTGTGTGTGTGTGTGTGTGTGTGTGTGTGTGTGTGTGTGTGTGTGTGTGTGTGTGTGTGTGTGTGTGTGTGTGTGTGTGCTTCCTAATTATTTTCTTTGCTACTGTGGTTTCCAAAATTCCTTCTGTCTTCTTCCTTTCTCTCTCTCTCTTCCCCTTCCTCTCCTTTTTCTCAGACTGCACGAGGCAGACACTCTTTGGTGAGTAACTGTGGCACAGTTGTGACTGGAGCCCTTCAGTGGTGTGAGTAGTAAGGGTTAGTCCTTACACGTTTGTAGGGACAGATGAAGGTGAATGAGGGGGCGCTCAGCCAGCGATCGTCATGGAATGTGCAATAATGGGTTTCCACCCTCCTCAAACGGATGACTACCTCCTGTGTGTTGTATGCTCACCTCTTCTGATAAGTGTGATGCCTAATGTCATCCCTCTAACTTTCATAGTTGCATCCTGTCTCATCCCCCCCCCCTCTCTCTCTGTCTGTCTGTCTGTCTGTCTGTCTGTCTCTCTCTCTCTCTCTCTCTCTCTCTCTCTCTCTCTCTCTCTCTCTCTCTCTCTCTCTCTCTCTCATCCTTATTCTTTGTTTGTACTGGATGTGTGAAGTGTTTCTCAGTCTGTTACCCTTCCATTCATAGTTGACTTTATCTCCTTGGAGACCATTGCAGAGAGCTGCAGTTTGTCTAATTTTGTCTGGAATTAACTGTAGAAAAGTGATTTATATTTTGTCAGATATATTTTTGTTTTGGTTTTTTTGTGAGTTAATGTCAGGTATTCGCATAAAAAATCACACATTCTTCAGTCTAAATGTAGCTTCCCCTCTGTCTCTTGGTCTGGTCAGTGGTCGGTCTGGTCTGGTCTATTCCGATCTGTTTGACTAATTTATTGTGAGGCTCTTTTGAATTTAGACATTCAAACAATCAATGGATGATTAATCTAGTAGGTTTCTCTCTCTGGTTCTGTCAGTTTGTTTAATGGCATGAAAACTTGCGTGTGTGTGTGTGTGTGTGCGCGCGCTTGTATATTTAAGTCTTTATTTAAGTAAATCTACTTAAGTATATGTGATGGAGTGGACAGTTTTCATCTATGTCTTCTGAGTAATGAGTGAGTTAATGGTGAACTGAAATCTCTCTCCAGCTCTGAGGATTGTAACGAAAATAGAAATCGTCCCATTCTGATGAAATATGCGTAAGTAAACTTCAAGTCCTGGTGGTGGTGGTGGTGGTGGTGGTAAGCAGCATGATGATATGATGATGATGGTGGTGGTGGTGGTGGTGGTGAAGATGCAGATTGCTGTTTTCTACTGACCCGAGACCAGCCTTCTGGTTTCTCCACTAATGGCTGAGTTGGGATGGATGGGGCAGGAGACCGGTCCCGACTGTGTTCAGGACCAGGACACCCTGCAAATGTAAAATGTATTAAACGTACAGGGGCAAACAGATCTAATGTAATGGGTTTTTATATTGTGCAATAATTATAATGCATTAAGTGATTCAACAATGTTTTTATTAGTCAGTTCAGAGGAGAACTTGTATGAAGGTACAGAATGTTACTGATATTTACGGCTTCCTGTTGGTCATACATCAAGACTGATTTATACAGATCTAACCATATTCTCCAAGCAGAGCTAGGAGACTATAATAGTAATTTTGTGGGTACTCTGAATAACAGAATCCGGGTGTGCTTGCTTGGGTCGTGCTGGCTCCTTCAAGTCTTTGGTGTTGGTGACCTGTGGTCTGTAATATATGGTTCTCAGTGACGTGAGCAGGCTGTGGTCTGGTGGATGTGTTGAGCATGAACTCCTGCTTGGCGTTTTTGGCTAACTAGGGGAAAGACTTGGTAAATAGAACCTATGTTTATATTTGAGTCATATCCGTGGTTGGTTGGCTGGTTGTTTTTTGTTTGTTTGTTTGTCTTTTTATTGTTACATTTTATTTTTGTTACCATGTATTTTTTTTTTCTTTTTGTGGAAGCAATTGGGTAAAGTTTTAGATTGTATATGAGTGATTTGTCATAACTTTGATTTGTAAGGTGATTCAAATCAAACCTTATGATACGGATGTTAATCAGAGCCTCGATCGAACTACAGCTTCTGGGCTATTATTTAGTCTTCCAGTGCCTTGTTGTCTTTGGGCTTTGCATGGAGTGCTCTTATTTTGTCGGGCATCACTTCTAATTCAGGAAATCTGTACAGCTTGAATGTTGCCTGCATGTCCCCAGAGACGTGGAGCACGCGTCCCATTTCACTGGCTCTGGGAAGCATCTCCACCCAGAACACCCTGCTGTCCCCGTAACCACGTGGTCTCTCTGTGCTGCCCGTTTCACAGAGACACGTTTTTACGGCATCTGGCCGCAGCACAGCGAGAGAAGAGAGACAAGGGGAGGTTCCCACAGGCTACAGAGAGGTCGTCTCCTGATCCGGACGCCAGCACCGTCTGTGGTGAAGTTGCCGGACCAGCCTCAGGTGACCCAGTCTTCTCCAGGCCATCCGTCTGTACCGCCTCCCCTCTGCAACTCTCGTCCAGCCTAACCTGGTCTGATTCTTTTAGCTGCTTTGGTACTCAGGACGTACGTGTGTGTGGGGGTGGGGGTGTGTGGGTGACTGTTGATGTGCCTTAGATGAGCACTAAGATGTCAGGACTCGCCCTCATTTTCACATCCTATCGCACTAGTTTTTAACTCCGATTAGTTTTATCCTAATATTTAGCAGTAATAGCAGTACAATGTTTGTGTCTGTAATAATATCTAGCAGTAATCTAGTTTGTATCGTCACAGTGCCCTGAGGTTTAGATGCTCAGCTGCTATTTGTCTTTTACAAAGGCTAATGGAAGAACCACACATAGATAGTAATGCAAGACACTGAATAGTGTGTGTGTGTGTGTGTGTGTGTGTGTGTGTGTTTGATAAATGATAAGGAAGTTGACTAGACTTTTTAGAATCTGAGCGTGCTTTTCTAGTGAGTGTGGCCAAGTCAGTGAGGGCTGCGCTCTGATTGGCTGAGGGTGGGTATTTTATGTAATCCAGGCCCAGCTGGGAGAGTCATCGTTCTACGTTCTGTCTGTAGAGGCAGCTCATTAGAATGTGGAAACGTTAGCTTGTAGTTGCAGTCTACCAAGTAGTGAGGAGTACCAGTGGTTTGCACCAGTAGTTCCCAGTGCAGCCTTGGAAGATCTGCTGTCCGACAGGGAGATCAAGGATGTTTGAGTCTACACTCTTGTCAACCTCTGTATGGTTTAGAGGGTTAAACTGACGGTAGGTGCTTTACTGAAATTTAATTTTGGCGTCTTTGCTGGCCTGGGTGTGCTAGGATTCTTGCTTTTATGGCCTAAACACTTCTTATGGTGTGGTGATGTTATTTTTGGAGGGGTGGGAGGTGAACTTGAACTTGTAAAAAGAAAACTTTGACAAGGCAAAAGTACACAAACATTAATTCCAGGCTGCTGGAATGGTCAATGTCTGCTGAAAGTCGGCAATATATCTAAAGCAGATAAAGTAATATGTTTTTTTTAGAATACAGTAAACGTACTGAACTAGGATCAGCTTAATTGATGCCTATACTGTAAGTGCTGCTCCTGCTCCCCCTGTTGGATTACAGAAGGTTTGATATGTGCCACTGCTGGTCCTTCATGATCGAGTGGGTGCTGAGCATAAGCAATGCATCATTCTTGCACTGCACTTGGCTGTACAAACCGTCTGCTATACCGCTGAGTGTCCAGTCTGTCAAACGCCATTTGGGACGGGGCCCATTTTTGGCTTGGAAAGGGTTTGGAGGGTGCTGGAGAAGGGTCTATGGAGTGAGTTTGGGACGGAGCCCATTTTATTTGTGGGTTTTGTTTTTTGTTGTTGCAGATTTAAAATTTCCCATGGGAGGGGAGTTCAGTTTGCTCCTGGTGGGAGAAACAATCGGTTAAGACAGGCGTTCTGTCATGGCCAAAGACCCAAATGGAGCAGTTGGAGCCCAGGCACCTCACATGCATGCTTAGACGTGTGGGCACACACACACACACACACACTGGGAGCATGAAAGGCATTTGGCTTCAGAAAGATGGAAAGAAAGTACTATGGAAAGTCTCTCAGTTTGGCCTGAATGAAATACAACATGGGGGGTCATGGCACTAGCTTCACAACTGTGTAGTTTGCTAAATGATGCTGCTAGCAAAGAGACAATTTATGTTGGGGTGTGTGGTCTTTTATAGTCATCTTGCAATGCATAGAACTATTTTCATAAAGTGTAATGTATGCTAAGGAAAATAGTGTGTGTGTGTGTGTGTGTGTGTGTGTGTGTGTGTGTGTGTGTGTGTGTGTGTGCGTGTGTGCGTGTGTGCGTGTGTGCGTGTGTGCGTGTGTGCGTGTGTGCGTGTGTGCGTGTGTGCGTGTGCGTGTGCGTGTGTTGAGATGCAGGGACGGGTTTCAGTGGTGACCAGCAGCCCCAGTCTCCAGGGGGAGACTCCGGTGAAGAGTCCCTCCTGGAGCAGCCTGAACAACCACAGACAGCCCGCCACAATGAACCAGGCAAGAGATCTCTGGCTCTCGCACTCTGTAATAGACCACTTCATCATCTTCCTGTATTACACAGATCAGGATGACCTGTCTCACCATCCGCCCCTTTCACTTCCAGCTCAGCTGTTACTCCTTCCCAGAGCTCTAATTTTAAACCAAAATATTTTTCCTCCTGTGTCTTTGAGGATTTGGGGCCAATTCTATTTCTCCATTTAGTGGACCTCAGTTCCAAATGACCCTGCTGCTATGGAGTCTAGTGTCAAGGGAGTGAAAATTAGCCGAAGGAGGCAGACAAGACGTGTAAACAGTTTTCTGTAAGGGATCTAGATTGGAATCTTCCTGTTCCGGATTCCGATCTTCTTTCACTGGTGGGATGAACTGGGGTCTGGAGTGATGGTGTCAGTCAGACTGCTGGGTGGCAGGGAGGGGCTAAGACGCTTGCTTGTTCAAGTCCACAGGTTTGCACACATGTTGGGGCTGTTACAGGTGGGCTGCTTCAGTCCTGCCAGTGCTAGTTTTAGCCAAGCTCTCTGAACGGTGGGCTCTAAAGGTGTCATCTTTATAAAAGGGGGGTTTTAATTTTGCTTTATTGACATACACCAGCTTGATCCAAAACTCAAAACTCACCTTCCAATTTACGTTTTAGTGTGAAAGGCAGAATTTAAAACAATATAAAATTTATAAGAGTTATAAATTTATTTGATGCACTCTGTCACTTGTACAATTAATACTTAAGTCCCTTAACCAGTGCTGTATAACCTGATTTCAGGAATTAGACCTTTTAAATTAATACTGAATACTGTATGAGAAGCTCTAACTGCTCAGTCAGCATACTTCAACTGTTTTACAGCATTATTTGCTATTCTCTCCTATCGCCAGCAGGGGGCAGTGTGCAGAGCCAGGGCAACGTGGCCGAGCAGCACAGCACCCTCTCTAACGACAGGAAGTTCATGTTGGACATGCTCTACTCAAAGTCCTCCAACTCCAACACCCCCAGCAATGACCTGGGGCCCCTAAAGAGCTCCGGGGCCAGGGACGCCCTAGGAGGCATCAGGGTGGAGGACCTGGGCATTTCCAGCCTGGCTGGCCGCCTTTCCAGTTTGCAGCTGTGCTCCTCGCAGGCTGGCCAAGACGCCCCCAGGCAGGTGGCGCTAGAGGGGCTGGAGGGCAGCGCCCAGGCCGCACGCGGTCGTCTGGCGGAGGAGCAGAAGCAGCGGGGTCTGCGACCGCAGTGCAGCATCGACGCTGAGACACACTCGCGGAGTCTGGAGAAGACCATGATGACGCCGCTCACCCGAGACAACCAGGACGCGTGGGGGCAGCTGCAGCCCAGCTCCAGGGCCCTGCGCATCAAAGACCTGGACTTCTCCGACCTGCTGGAGGAAGAGGACCTCGACGTGTTGGACATGGACACTTTCGACACGGCCGT
This sequence comes from Brachyhypopomus gauderio, assembly GCF_052324685.1. Lineage (NCBI taxonomy): Eukaryota > Metazoa > Chordata > Actinopteri > Gymnotiformes > Hypopomidae > Brachyhypopomus > Brachyhypopomus gauderio. Next base: position 17,920,633 of record NC_135211.1, on the reverse strand, counting down.
GGCCAACAGGATCCCGCCACCTCCAGGGCCTGGTTTCCCTCCTCTTCCTCCTCCTCCTCCTCCCCCACCACCTCCCTTTGGGTTAGCTCCACCCCCTGGACTAATTCCACCCCCACCTCCTCCTCCACCTCCCCTTGGACTAGCTCCTCCCCCTCCTCCTCCCCCAGGAGTGGCCTCTTCCCCTCCCCCCTCTCTGGACATGGCGTTTGCCAAGAAACGCAAAACGGTCAAACTGTTCTGGAAGGAGCTTAAACAGCCCGACAGTCCCAAGAAATGCAAGTTTGGGCGGGGCACTGTGTGGGCGTCGCTAGATAAGGTCACCGTGGATACAGACAAGCTGGAACATCTGTTTGAATCCAAGGCAAAGGACCTTCCTGTTGCAAAGGTACCCTGAAAAAAAAAAAAGTAAAGATGTGGTATGAAATTAAATGAATTATTGCTTTTAGGAACTGGGCTCATGATTAATGTAAGAAATTAAAGAGTCATTTTGATTCAGTTGATGATTTTATGTCTGCTGAGACCAACCAGAGCCAGTCTCAGCAGACATGACTCCAACTTTTTATTTTTCAAGAGGCCTTATTTTGCACTTGATAATTTTCAAGCCTATTATTGGCAGAACACAGGAGATGAAAAAGCGCTCTGGAGTGAGCGTCCCGTTGCGTCGCTTCTAACACCTCACTCCTCTCTCTCTTTGGTTCCAACACCTCACTCCTCTCTCTCTCTTTGGTTCCAACACCTCACTCCTCTCTCTCTCTTTGGTTCCAACACCTCACTCCTCTCTCTCTCTTTGGTTCCAACACCTCACTCCTCTCTCTCTCTTTGGTTCCAACACCTCACTCCCCTCTCTCTCTCTCTCTTTGGTTCCAACACCTCACTCCCCTCTCTCTCTCTCTCTTTGGTTCCAACACCTCACTCCCCTCTCTCTCTCTCTCTTTGGTTCCAACACCTCACTCCCCTCTCTCTCTCTCTCTTTGGTTCCAACACCTCACTCCCCTCTCTCTCTCTCTCTTTGGTTCCAACACCTCACTCCCCTCTCTCTCTCTCTCTTTGGTTCCAACACCTCACTCCCCTCTCTCTCTCTCTCTTTGGTTCCAACACCTCACTCCTCTCTCTCTCTCTCTTTGGTTCCAACACCTCACTCCTCTCTCTCTCTCTCTTTGGTTCCAACACCTCACTCCTCTCTCTCTCTCTCTTTGGTTCCAACACCTCACTCCTCTCTCTCTCTCTCTTTGGTTCCAACACCTCACTCCTCTCTCTCTCTCTCTCTTTGGTTCCAACACCTCACTCCTCTCTCTCTCTCTCTCTTTGGTTCCAACACCTCACTCCTCTCTCTCTCTCTCTCTTTGGTTCCAACACCTCACTCCTCTCTCTCTCTCTCTCTTTGGTTCCAACACCTCACTCCTCTCTCTCTCTCTCTCTTTGGTTCCAACACCTCACTCCTCTCTCTCTCTCTCTCTTTGGTTCCAACACCTCACTCCTCTCTCTCTCTCTCTCTTTGGTTCCAACACCTCACTCCTCTCTCTCTCTCTCTCTTTGGTTCCAACACCTCACTCCTCTCTCTCTCTCTCTTTGGTTCCAACACCTCACTCCTCTCTCTCTCTCTCTCTCTTTGGTTCCAACACCTCACTCCTCTCTCTCTCTCTCTCTCTTTGGTTCCAACACCTCACTCCTCTCTCTCTCTCTCTCTTTGGTTCCAACACCTCACTCCTCTCTCTCTCTCTCTCTTTGGTTCCAACACCTCACTCCTCTCTCTCTCTCTCTCTTTGGTTCCAACACCTCACTCCTCTCTCTCTCTCTCTTTGGTTCCAACACCTCACTCCTCTCTCTCTCTCTCTTTGGTTCCAACACCTCACTCCTCTCTCTCTCTCTTTGGTTCTTCAGAAAGGTGCTGAAGTGAAGAAGCCTGAAATCCATGTGCTTGATCCAAAGAGAAGCAACGCCATCAACATTGGCATGACTGTTCTACCTGCTGTACATGTCATCAAATCCGCCATTCTCAACTTTGATGAATTTGCCATCAGCAAAGAAGGGATTGAGGTACTTCACCACTTTATCCACAAGAGGGCAGTGCTTTTACACTTTCCCAAGTTACTTTGTCAGAGGCAGATAGAGCAGGAATATTAAGTTTTAAACTGCTGGTTTGTGTGTGTGTGCGTAGAAAATCCTGACCATGACCCCTACGGAGGAGGAGAAGCAGAAGATCCAGGAGGCTCAGCTGGCCAGTCCCGATGTGCCGCTGGGCACAGCAGAGCAGTTCCTCTTCACCCTGGCCTCCATCAGTGGGCTCGCAGCGCGACTCCAGCTCTGGTCCTTCAAACTCAACTATGAGAGCCTGGAGAAGGTGCCTGCGTCTTTACCATTACACACACACACACACACACACACACACACACACACACACACACACGTTTACTGGGGCTTCAGAGACCTGTGTCTGCATGCATGGGGCCGTCACACACGCGCGCACACAGGACATTCAGATAACCTCCTTAGTTGTTTCATGTCCTCTTTACCGTAGACATAGACACCTGTGCTTTCTCCAAGGTGTGGGACAGCAAAGTTAAAAATGAATTGATGGATACATCTTTTCAGATGTTTGTGGTTTTGAGTGTTAGTTCTTTTTTACAGTGAAGTCCTCTGACTTGAGACTTGGGCGGTGCTCCTGGCTGTAGCCCACACCCATTGGTTCATTGTCTTGACTGGCACCTGTTCCCTGCTTTCCTCTGGCCTACAGGAAATTGCTGAGCCCTTGTTTGACCTGAAGCTCGGCATGGAGCAGCTGGCCAAGAATAAGACCTTCAAGCGTATCCTGGCAACCCTTCTGGCCATCGGCAACTTCCTCAACAGCTCCAGCGTAAGTGGAGTGTCTCTCACCTCAGCTGAGTCCACTGAGACGCGTGTGGTGTCAGACGTGTGCGTCCCCACATCCTTACCCATTCTAGGATGAAATACATCTAAACAGCAGGACTTGCCTGCCATGGTACCGTGATGCTGCTGTCTGCACACTGGCCTGTGGGTGGATCAGGGCAGCTCCCCCACCTGGCTGAAACCCTTGCTGTATAGCAGATACGTATGTGCCTCGTCAACACACTGGATGATGAGTCTGGAGACTGAAGCTGCTTCTAATTATTTTGGTTTTAACTTTGTGCTTGTGCAAAATCACAGTGTGCCCCTGCTATGGTGCTTGGCTATACTATGGTGTTGCTAGGTATAGCTAGTTGCATATTAACTGGCTGTTTCTCAGGGTATATCTGTAGCTTTGTTCATGAGGGCCAAGAACTCAGTGGTGCTCTGGCCATATCGATCCTCATCCGTGGTTCAATTTCCTAAGAACTGAGGTCATTTTATAACCTTGACATTTCTTTCTATTAAAAATGAAGGCACTGTAAGGCATACCAATAGATGGAGCTAGTCTGTAGTGCGTCCACTGCCAGAGCTCACCAAAATCACCCAGGTAGAGTGCCGGCAAAGGGTTGCCTGGGGCTTATTTTATGCCATCTCAATTACAACATAGTATTAGCATTGTGACTCGCAAGCATGTTTGGACATGTTGAATATTAATGCTACTGGATACTTGGCAGCTTCAGTTAAAGACGCATCAAGTGTGACTTTATCACTGGAGACTGCAGCGTACACACAAACACACATGCAGGTTTTCATTTTCAACTCCTCAATTTCAGCTCCCAAAAGAGGTGAAATGAACTGTTCGTTTAACCTTTTCAACAAACAGGGAGACCCATTTCTTTTATTCATATTTAATTTTATTTTTGGCTCATTTGCATCTGTGCAAAGTTCAAGAAGAGAACTTTTTTTGTTCCAGTTGATCCTTTCACACTTAATTGTCTCTACACCTGTCTCCTGTGTTGTCTCCAGGCAAAGGGCTTTGAGCTGAGTTACCTGGAGAAAGTGACCGAGGTGAAGGACACTGTCCACAGACAGTCTCTGCTGCATCACTGCTGTAACTTTGTGTTGGAGAATTACCCAGACACCACTGATGTCTACTCCGAAATATCCTCAATCACCCGATCTGCTAAAGTACGTCACTCACCTTCTCACACGTCAAAGTACTATTTATGATGGCCTTTATTAGATCTACACATTGTATGCATCTTCTAGATCTTCCTGTAGAACCATTTCTCCAAGTACATCTTACAAGTACAAAAATAGTATGAATAAGAGAATAGCCTTCTCTTGTATATGCAGTTTTGTCTTACATGTTCTGTATAGCAAGATTTTAATCAATGTTGCTTCAAAAATCAATCCAGACCATATTGATGGTATTTCCTGGTATGTATAGGTACAGGTGATCTGTCTGATTCTCTTCCTGTCTGTCTCTCAGGTGGACTTTGAGCAGCTGTCTGACAGCCTGGTTCAGCTAGAGAGGAAGTGTAAAACGTCATGGGACAACCTAAAGGTGATGGCCAAACATGAGACCAAACTCCAGCTGAAGAACAGGATGACTGAGTTTCTCAAAGATTGCACAGAAAGGATCATCATTCTAAAAGTGGTTCACCGACGCATCATCAACAGGTAATGAGATATGTTGGCAAGGTGTCTGGAAAAGAAAGGGCATGAAGCTTGAACCCTACAGACATTTTGCCTGGTCTTTTCTGTCTAGATGGAGAACAAGTTCTTGAGTACTAATAACCAGACATTGTGTTGAAATTTAAAAGAAGAAAATAATTTGATCCGTTTAATTATGAACTAGAGAGTAATCAAAGCACGTGATTCTACTCCATAGATTTCACTCGTTCCTCCTGTACCTGGGTCAACCGTCATACTCCGTCCGGGACATCAAAATAACCCAGTTCTGCAAGATAATTAGCGAGTTCTCCCTGGAGTACCGCACAACCCGAGAAAGGGTCCTCACTCAGAAACGCAAACGTGCGGCCAACAGGGAGCGTACCAAGACGCGCGGCAAGCTGATCACGGAGGTGAGGCCCACGGGCACTTGCACACCTCCACCCTGCACCTCCCACACGCCTCCACCCTGCACCTCCCACAGGCCTTTGGGCTGAACAAGCCTGCATCCCTGTGCTGCCCCGTCTCTAACTAACGAATGCTAACGTTAGCATTATAATGATGTATAACATATATAATGATGTTCTCTCAGACGGAGAAATTTTCTGGAGCTGTCCCGTTCATGACCCAGGATAGCCCCGCCCCTGTTTCCACGACAACAGAAGCTGAACCAACCCAAGAGGAGCATGAGAACATGAAGAATCTTCTCATAGCCAACAACGACAACATCAAGCCACGCCGCTCGCGGGCTGTACGAAGTAAGCAGGAAGTAGCAACCTCACAACAACCTTGAGAGCTGGCTCTGTTAGTTAGAAATCATACATGTTTTTCTGTTAAAAAGTGCTGCTTTTAAAAATTTGTATTTGTCCTTGTATTTAAGGACCGAATACGTTTAGGGTTTTAACTGTGTTTATGTTCAACCGAACAGAGCTGGTGACAGCTGGTTCCCCTGTTTCTCCCACTTCTCCCACTGACTCTAATGATGAAGGTAGACCGTGACCTGCATGATTGTGGTGTGTGGGCATAAGGAACTTTGAGTAAAAGGATTTTAAAGCCGAGTGTGCTAACATGCTTTTCTCCTATCTGACGAGAGGCAGTAAAAGATGCTTCCTCCGTTATCTTTGTGTTTTTCACAAATACATCTACTGTATGTGCTCAGTAGCACCACCTACTGTACAGAACTCAGAACGCTGGCTTTAAGCTTTAAGATGTTCAGCTTTGTGGCCTGTTTGGTCTTCCAGAGGAGCTGGATTATGGTGAGGGTTTACCTGATTCTGCAGCAGAGAGCTTAGACACACAGGACGTAATTGGTGAAGGTATAGTGCTGGCAGCATGCAAAATGAGACGCTGTGTGCTCTGATAGTTAATGTCATGGGCATGAACGCTAGAAGGGTTTTTAGGTGTTGTGGACTAACTGTGTCGTGTGTCCTAACAACTTAAACTGATTGAATTTGAATGTGGAGGAGGGGCAGGAGGAGGATGGTGTTTTAAATGGTGTGGAGGTACAGCCTCTCTTTCATTAGTCTTTCCCCATTCGCTGCTTGCTCTGTCCTGAACAGGCATTCTCTGTTAATGCACAATATGAAGAAGCATAATGTTCATAATGTTGCTACACAGGTTTAGGAATTAGTCCAACATATGCAGGCAAAGAGGACAGCACAAGTTCGCAAGATGATGCAACAGATGAGATCATGGATCGACTGGTCAAGTCTGTTACCCATAATCCCACAGAGAGGGGGTCCAGCCCTAAAACACGAAAACGATCGCGGGTGAACAGGAAATCATGTGAGTATTTAAAAATTAAAGATGTCTTGCTCAGAGTTTGCAGGAAAGGTCCACTGGCTGAAGGAATAGTGACTATGGCTGTGTTTGAAATAGCCTACTGCATACTGCACTCAGTATATACTGGATACTGGTCCTCGTAGTAGTATGTAGTACAGTTTCCAGTATGCGACAAAAGCAAAGCATACTGCAGGGTCACGTTAACGTAGCATTGCACGATGGGATGCAGTACACTACAAAGATAGCGCTGTTCGTGTACTGGAATATTTTGCGGAAGTAGTATGTCATCCGGGGATGTTTCAAGGAAAAGTTATTTTTATTCGCATACTGATTTGGGACCCAAGCAGTACACCAGTAGTATGTAGTAGGCTATTTCGAACACAGCCTATATCTTGATTTACGTACTATTAAGCATGACATGTTAATGAGTGAAAATTTCACTATGGTAACTGCTAGATGTTGGCTTGCTGTTGGCTATTACAGCAGATTAAAACAGATAGCTCAGAGCTAAGAGTCAAGCTTTTGTTCATGTATTGTAATTGAAATTTAATGCCCATTAGTTCATAATTTAGACTAATTTAATCACAGTTTTCCAGTCATCTTATTTTTCATTAGTTTTTTTTTTTTTTTTTTTTTAAGATATTTGTTAAGGTGGTTGGTTGCATATTTGTATGTGAAAGCTCTGTTTGGTGTCTTCATATTGAAAGATGTATATAATTTTTATTGTATTTGTTGGTATTTAGAGTTGGTGATGTAGCTGTGTGCAAAGCAGACTTAATTGAGGCTGGTGTGTTGGCTCTGTTTTCAAAGGCTCCTAAATCTCTGCCAGATTGGGCTTGTTTGCAGCTGTTGTGTGTGTTCTTCCCTTCATGCTGTGATGAACAGCCTGACAGTAGAGAAGTAGGCTCTGCTGTGAACAGTAAAGACAGGGGCCTATTTTAGGTCCCCTCTAATAATGCATCTGCAAAAATGTAATGGCATCACGTGTGTGTGTGTGTGTGTGTGTGTGTGTGTGTGTGTTGCAGTGCGGAGGACTCTGAAGAGTGGTCTCAGCATGGAGGTGGTGCAGGCGCTGGGCCTCAACAAAGCTACAGAGAAAGTATGAGATGCCAGAGAGCTGATCCAGGATCAAGTGTTGCGTTATGTCCTGATGAATACAGCACTATGGGGAGGGGGAGGGGGTGGTGACTGTTCCTAGGTCAGTGCACTTACTCTGAGATGCTCAATTTGTACAGGCCCCAGGAGACATGTCTGAACTATGAGATGGACTTGGGAGACTTGTGAGTGGAGCCCCGGTGTCTGTGGCCCTGCTGGGTGATGTGGGGAGGGGTCGCCACACACAAACCCGTCATTATTCTGGCAGAGGAAAGAAACACTGTCAGAACTGAGAGAATTCAAAACGCTAAAGTTTGTTTTACAAATTTTGTAAGAGACATTTATTTCTTTTGAGAGAAAAGCACAATTTACATATAGTTGTCTGGCTTAATGTTGTCATTGGTACCTGAAGTATTTCAAGTGTTAAACACCAGACAAGGTTTTTTAATGTAATTTATATATATTGTACTACAGTAATGTATTTTCTTGCAGAACAATTTGTACAGGTGTTTAAGTTTTTGTGGGGATTTTGAACTGTATATTAAGAATTTTCTTCTGTAGCATTCAAAGAGAAACATTTTAGTCTGGCTCTAGACTGGTCTGCCATGTTCATATAGAAGTAGATATTTGTTAAACTTGTTGATCTACATTGATATGAGGTCAGTTTTGTAAACCAGTAACACGTGATCGTGTGTGTGTGTGTGATGGTTTTCTGTTTTTTTTTTTCTCCCTCCTATCATGTATCTCCACAGTCTTTAGATAGGTTGTTTTATAGACACTAGGTCATGGGCACAGCACCCTTATGTTTGATCTCTAGTAGTTAAGTCCACTCAAAGATTCACATTGCACAGGTGAAGGGTGTCTCTACTCAACCAAGACAATAATGTATTGGCTCTGTCCTAATTAATCCATTCTCTCTCTCTCTCTCCTAAACCAACTGATTTCTGACTACCTGGTGGATTGATTTCGTTTCTTTTAGTTCCAAGTCACATGTTGTGAAAAGTATAAAAAGCACAGTGGAAAAACTGCATTTGTTACAGGTGTCTAAATGATGTTATAGCTGCTGCTTTTTGCACAGAGGAAGTCTAGCTGGTGATCTTGCAGTATTTTTACATTCTCTCTCTTGGTATGCTGTGTGGTACCTTTCAGATCTTAAACTTTGTAATGCATGTGTTCTCATACTGAAGGTATCACTATAGGTATGCTCTACTGTTCTTACCGTCACCATTTTAGGCACATGAAGATCTTATAAACAGTGTTTTTATCCTTAGGCGTTCTAATGTATGACCATGGAAAAGGCCTCTAAATAAGTCTCTGAATGCGAATGATTTTGTTTTGCTTTGAAGAATAAAGTATTTTAACAGGTATTTTGTTTGTTTGAATTAATATTATTTGTCTGAAACACCAAGATGTGGTTTTAAATCCTAGTTTTCTCCTCATGGGGGCGCGATTAAAATGCACAATCCATACTCCCAATGAGGGAGTCCCTTCGGGTTATTTTGGCACGTCCTAAAGCTTGGCCACGTTTCGTGAGTTCTTCGTAGTGCATATTTACATAACATACCGGTTCCGATCGGTTCCGTGGTTTCATTGGGTCGCGGTGATTTATTCAAGTTTTAATTTCACCTCGAATGACGTTTGTCATAGTTGAGTTAACCAGGAAATGTAGGAGACGGGGTTATGATTAGCCAGGATTGTGAGGTGAAGTGTACCGTGTGTGATGGCTCTTTAACACCGACTTGGCGCTCCGCCGGGTCACGTGCCTGCACACGCCGAACGGACCGAGGTACCGGCGAGGTGTCGGTGCACACGGGTGACCGCGCGTCCCACCGGGGTCTCGTCATCATGACGGCGTATACAGAAGAAAAGATGGTGACAGACCGTTAAACCCGGAGAAAAGATGATGCTCTGCACTTTGTTGTTACTCGTGTATTCCGTGGGAGAGACGGTGACCGACCTTTACGTAAAGGAGGCACCGCTGCCTTCCCGAACTCCCTCCCGGTACCGTCCAGAGGAGCACGCGCATCCCGCCGCGGCGCCCGCCAGCTCGGAACCGCTCACGACCACTGAGGACCAGGGAGCATCTCACCACGGAGGAGGTTATAAGATAGTGCAGTGGGAATGGAGCTACGTGCAGACCCCGTACATCATCGCCCTTTGGCTCCTGGTCGCCACTGTGGCCAAAATATGTAAGTCAACATCAACGTCTCACATGTTTTGTTTCAAATTAAATCGCTGTCGGGTATAAAAGTTGTTTAAACGGGTTGTTTTCTCTTGTAAGTTGCCATGCGTCCTAATTTAGCAGTAGCACATTAAATAGGCTACTAATTAATATCTTGCTGCTCTTTTTAAAAATGAAGTGTCAAAAGTTGTGTGTCCCATTAAATACACTGTTGGCTCTGTGATGAACGTCGCGTCTTTCTCACACACTTCCTCCCAGCGCTGGTTCTGTGTGTGTGTGTGTGTGTGTGTGTGAGGCGCTCTGTCTTCTATTACAAACACTAGTTGATCACAGCGGTTCCGCAAATATGCTACATTTCATTAAGTGCGAGATATATGTTTATTTACGAGAGCAATACCACACTGTTTACGTCTATAGAGTTAGTCACTTTCCACCCTAGGTGGTCCTTCCCACTATGGCTGGGAGCCCCTGTGTCCTGCCCCTGGTGTACAGTCAACTCAGTGTTCTTGCCATGCTGGGTGTTTTTTAAACAAGCCACTACTGTCCGTATACTATGTTAACGCATCATGTCTCATCGTCACCTATCGGGGTCGCTGTATTTGGTTGAGGTCCTGTCTGTAACAAGGCCAGACATCGCTCTGGCCCTGGTTCATGTACACCATCAGCAAATTACCAGCAGTTTTGTCTTTAACCTTTTATTAAAAGCAAATAAAAATACAGAGCGCTCTGGAGAGAATACACAAAAGCCTCACTACTTTACTCTGTAGCTTTGTGTGCAGGTCTCTGAAACAGACACTTTTCCACCTGTACTTTATAGTATGACCTGGGTATAAGCCCCCACCTTTATAGTATGACCTGGGTATAAGCCCCCACCTTTATAGTATGACCTGGGTATAAGCCCCCACCTTTATAGTATGACCTGGGTATAAGCCCCCACCTTTATAGTATGACCTGGGTATAAACCCCCACCTTTATAGTATGACCTGGGTATAAGCCCCCACCTTTATAGTATGACCTGGGTATAAGCCCCCACCTTTGCTGCACTGCTATGGAATCTCCCTATGTCTGAAAACTTGAACTGCCTATTTCTCTAAATGGACTCCCTGTCAGCCACTCTGCCCCCAGTGCACTTGATCTGACCTTTTTACCGTTTCCCACGTTGCTCTATGCCTCCATCTCGCAGATGCTGACGACCTGTTTTCAACTTGAAAGACATTCTGTGGACTTGCACATGTGTTAACACATTCTGTGGAACATCCTGTTTTTCTCTCTTGCAGACAGCACACTAATATGCTGCGTAACCCCTGTAATGCCCCCCTAAAATTATGAATATACTTTTGTAGCTTAATGCACCTTACGCAGCATTCATATCTAGCTTTAATATCAAGTTTACTGGTTAGCAAAACATATTGTTGCTAATGTTACAGCTAAGCAAAGACCCATTATCTCAACAGAAGATCCATGCCTTACTCCTGCTTTACTGGCGTGATGTTGGCACACACGAGCGGAGGAATATTGGCAGAGCAAGAGCCCACACTGGTGGACTGCTGTAGATGCAGGGAGACGGTTGCCTTCTGTCTCCTGTGGACCTCTGCTGCTTTGCGTCTGTGAAACGAGTACTTAAAACATAACACAGGCGCTAGATTTAGCATGTGCTCAAAGCTGGTCTTACTTTTCCTGGTCTCCATTACCTGCTTCACTAGTGTTTGGCGACGTCCTTTTTCATAACCTCCAGGCCTGTTTGGTTAGTGTGCTGTGGACGAGCTGCTTTGCCTGTGTGGGTGTAGGTTGGGCGTTTGGCCCACTCTGATTTCAAGAACCAAGCTGAGATATTTTTTATTTGGAAAATCTCTACAGTCTCTTTCCTTCAGGCAGTAGCACACAACTTCTGAGGTAATATTTGCCTTGCACTGGGAGAAAAACTGCACAAAAATGTACCCAAATGCACCCAAAGCACCTGCTGGGTTGTCAACTGAATTTCAGTACCTGCTGTTCACACTTCTACTGGTTGACCTATCATGAAAGAGATAATGTATAGAATCTTTCAGGTGTTTAGTTGTACTGTTAAAGGTGTAAGTTAAAGTTACTCTTTGGCTTTGGTGTTGGGTCTGGATGTGAGTTTGGTGTGTTAGTGTGTTATACTGTCTTTACACTAGTGTAAATATTTTTGGTGTCTGTGATGTGGATTTCCCAATATATTACAAAATTACAAAGGCATGAAAAACAACATTTAAGCCTGTAGTATGTTAACACATATGGACCAATAAATAACTTTGAGGAAATGACAGAATTTACAGAAATTACTGTAAAAGGAAGGCCAGAATTTCCTGTCTTTGCCCAGGTAGAGCTGACTGGGTGCTGATCGGTGGCTGGTCTTGTGGAGAATCTGAGTGGGAGTGCCCATTAATTTAAGACCTGAGGCTCTGACAGAATAGCAAATTCAAATATAAATATTATATGCTGGCATCTGATATCTGAGTGATCCACATCCCATAATACTTCAGCTCTAGAGCATTTTCAGCAGTGTTCAAGGCGTACCAATATGTGGGGAGTGAAGCCTGGTCCGTCTAGTTTGATTCCACAGAAGAGTCACTGTAGCTCCAACTGCTGAAGTTCATGCTGGCTATGATAGAAAAGTGTCAGAACAAACAAAGTGCATGGCAGCTTCCTGGAACTGGGACCAGGCAGAATGACCACTGACACAGACCAGACAGACAACCCATGGTGACCCCTGACCCCTGGCTGGTGCCAAAAGCACCTACAGTGTGCACATGAGCGTCAGATCTAGACCATGTAGCAGTATAAGAATGTGGTATGGTCTGATGAACCACATCTTCTACATCCTGTGTGCTGTTTGGGGAAGCGATGATATCAGAATACACTAATAAAGATGAAGAAGAAGGAGGTAAGCCAGCAGAGTCAGTGTAATGTTCTGGTATTATTCTGCTGGGAAACTTGCATGTATTTATGTAGATATTATTGTGACACGAATAGTCGCAGGCCAAATTCCATAATGGTATTCCCTGATGGAAGTGGCCTCTTTCAGCAGTTGTTTTTCAGGAATTGTTTGAGGAATATGATACAGTTCAGGGTGTTGATATGGCACAGACTCCCCAGATCTCATTCAAATCAAAGTGCCTGTCAAATAAAAAATATCAACCCAAACTGATCCCAAATCAGTTTACATCACCTTAATACACGTGACCTCTGTCCATGCTTATATAAAGCTCTTCATAAAGGATGGGAGAAATTGGGCAGATGTTGTCCTGTTCCCTGTTGCTTGCCCTGATAAAGGGGAGAGGGTTTGCTTAATCAGGCCTTTAAATTGCAGGTGGCTTTTTAATAGGACTCTGCATTATTCGTCTGCTGGTGTGAGGAGGCAGACTGAAGGCATGAATTGCTTGTTCCAGAGAACTGGGCACGTTTGTGAATATCTGCTTGAGGCTGAACATGAATAAAAATTGTTATTTTTTTCTCCCTCATTCTCTCTCTCCCTTTCCCATTCTCTCTCTTTCTCTTCTACTCTTTCTCTGTCTCTCTCTCTCTCTCTCTCTCTCTCTCTCTCTCTCTCTCTCTCTCTCCCTCCCTCTCCCTAAACCTGTTACGGTTGTCTTAAACCATACTTTTTAAGGTTTAATAGAAATGTGAAGGTCTCCTCTATTATTTGTGTGCATGTGTGTATATGTATAGAAGGGGATGAAAGATTGCATGTGTGTTTGCATTTGCACAGTATGATGTATGTGCGTGTGTGTGTGTGAGGAGCCTTTTTCTGTACTCATAAATGACTCACAATAGGGGTGACTGATGTGTCCATGGAAGGGTTTTGTGTGTGTGTGTGTGTGTATGTTGTGCTCTAATCACTCTATGAAAGCATTAATAATTGCTGCCATCAGATTCTCTCATCACTCTCTTTCTTTTACATCAGCTTTCACCCCTTTTCTTGTCTTCCCTGCTCTGATAACCACCTCTGCCTTCAGGATCTGTTATTTCTTTCTTATTGTCTCCTTTTGCCCTGTCTCCCTCTGCTCATCTCAGCATTGAGACAGGGACCTGTGGGTCATCTTGGATCTCGGATGTCTTTCTGTCACCACTAGAAAGTCATCTAGAAATGACTGAATGGATGAAGCCCAGAATGCATTCTGATTTGCTCAAAGAGCATAAACCCAGTAGATCTGTCAGGCTCATGGATACAGGCCAGTTTATGGAAATCAGAGTTCAATCCAAGTATGATGAAGCGTTTAGAGCTAACTCCTAACTAACTCTGGAGCTAACTCCTACAGGAATTCAGATGTGCCCCAAATTAGGATATTTTTAAATCCAGGTTTAAAACATTAGTTTCTCTTGGGCCTAATTGGATATTTCTACTCTATCTCTGGAATATAAATTGCATCTGAATCTGGTTTTGATTCAGTTGGTTTTGATTATAAATGACTTATTCAGTCACATGTACCAGCACTGTACTGCAGCCTGATGTATTTTGAATTGAAGGCCATGTCTAGTCTGTGCTGAATTCAGCTGAAGAAAAATAGGTTAACTGAATCACATTGGGGTAACTGACTTACATTCGGTTAACTGAATCATACTAGATTTACTGAATTATATAGGGTTAAATTAATTGCATTCGGTTAACTGAATCATACTAGGTTTATTGAATTACATTGGGTTAACTAAATTGCATTCGGTTAACTGAAATACACTATAGGTTTACTGAATTATATGTTTAACTGAATCACATTTGGTTAACTGAATCACACCAGATTTACTGAATTATATATGTTTAACTGAATTACATTGGGTTAACTGAATCACATTTGGTTAACTGAATCACACTAGATTTACTGAATTGTATATGTTTAATTGAATTACATTGGGTTAACTGAATCACATTGGGTTAACTGAATCACACTAGATTTACTGAATTATATGTTTAACTGAATTACATTGGGTTAACTGAATCACACTAGGTTAACTGAATTACATTGGGTTAACTGAATCACATTTGGTTAACTGAATCAATGTTGGGTTACCTGAATCTTTCTTCATTGTTTTTTTAAGCATTTTTGCATGTACTGTGGGGTTTACATCAAAATATCTCAAACAGTTGTACAGAGATGGAAATAAAGTCTCCGTGACTGTCTTGGGCTCAGCCAGATAAGGATTATGACATGGTCAGGCAGCATTGACCAATCAGGAAATTTCGCTATGAGGGGGAAATTGTGTGATCGCAAGAAATATGAAATCAATTTCAGCAGGCTTGGGGCTGTTGAGTCAGACGATATTGTGGAGGTCTTTGTGGTGCTACATCAGGAATCTCTGTGTGAGTTTCAGTAATGTTCAACTTTATATCACCGTCTCACATATTTTCACCTGCAGTGAGGAAGTTTGAACCTTACTCTAGCCTGAGAAGGATCAGAAGGCATAGTACTTCTACAATAGTGCTTCTACACCACACGGTTTCCTGTAATAGTGAAAGAGTTACATGTCCTTTTATGTTCTCTCTCTCTCACTCCCTCTCTCTCTCTCTCACTCCCTCTCTCTCTCCCTCTCTCTCATACTTTGCACTACTGTGTCCCTTCCTTGAACTGTGATGTAGCTCTTGGCCCCGTCCTCGTAGCATATGTATCAGATGCAGGGGCTGGGACTGGAGGAGTGTGCAGAAACGTCACCACTAACATCCAGAAGACCTTGCCTGCTAGCCACTCCTACCCCCCTGCCAAGAATACATAACAAACAACAAGAAGTGGATTATGGGAGGTCGAGTGGTGTTTGAGGTGCATTTTGAAATGCAGTGTGTATATGGGAGTCTGGATCCTGACTCCTTCATCTCCCAACATTCACTGGTTAATTTAATGATGCAGGGATTAACCTGGGCTGATCTTAGCACAGGTACTTCTTCAGACCGCCAGTGCACGGAGTGCTCTGATTGGCTGGTCTTTTGGAGGTCTCTTCCGTTGGATTGTGTCAGTCACTGATATTGCTGTTGCACTCAAAGTGTCCAATTCTTTGAAAGCTACAACAGTGCGTCTATGAATGGATATTGAAATGGATGAAATGACAAATACATGAATGAAGAAATAGATGAATTGTGAAATAGATTAATTCTATTTTGGTTATGGATAATTTACAGAACTGAAAACGGAAATTAACAAATCTTTCCAATAATGCAGTTGTGCTTAGAAACAGGCAGGAGACACTCTACTTGCTGAAGATTCTTCAGTGTGCCCACGCAACAGAAACCTCTGCATTTTATTAGTGTTTATTGGGATAAGTGGCCATATCATACTGCCATAATGATTAACTAACACTGTATGGTGCACCTCTAACTGCCCTCTTTGTCTGTCTGGTTATGCTCTGGTGGTTATGGCTGAGCAGACATATGGTCCCACCCTCAGTCCTTATATTGCCTCAAATGGCATTAGAGCTTTTATTCTGCAAACACAATTACTGCTGCTGTACAGAACATAAACTGGTTTATGTTGGTTTCTGTTTGGTTCTTCTTTACGCTGGCTCTTATTACATGTAAAAGAACATTAGCAGTGTGCTGCAAATTAACATTCATCAAACCATTCCCTCATTAGGCCTTCTTCTTCTCGTTGTGTCTTGTGTGCAGGTTTGGGTTATCTCTACACAAACCCGAGCCCGCCCCTCTATCCTGGCATCTCTCGTAGTCTCACAGGTTTTCTTTCCCTCTTGTGGTTTTGAATTGGCTTTCCAGTGTGGGCTGACGTTGAACAGCTGGTCTCCACTCTGAAAAAAATGCCATATAAATTAAAAGAGATAGAACCCAGTACTGCATGCTTATGTCCGAAATGAAAATGTAGTGTCAACAGACGCCAGCATTGCTATTACCCTGAGGATCCTCCAAACCCTTTTTAGATGGTTTTTTTTTCCCTGGGTCTTGTGAAGAACAGGGACAGCTTGTCCACAATTCCCTTATGCTATTCCTTGAAAAGTCAGAAAGATTTAAAGAAAAATGAATCCTTCTTTAATATGATTTATTTATTTTTAAACAAGTTCAAGTTTACTTTGAATAATCAAAATTGTGTCCTTGCAGCTGAAAGACAGACTCCACCTGAAAGCATCAGCCTTTCTGTATGCACTCCTGGTTTCATTCCAGGTTTCACTCCAGGTTTCACTCCTGGTCTCATTCCAGGATTCACAGTTATGTGCGTCTGTTTCTTTCCCAGGTTTTCCTGTTAGAAGGGCCAGTCTCTTTAAACAAGGTCGTTTCAGAAACTCCTTATTGTCAGTGCAAATCAGTTTCTTTAATCCTGTTTGGGTTTATTTGTGAGACATTTCATGTAATGGCACTAGGCATCACGGCTGTTGCTCGGTTATTTAGAAACAGCTGCCGGGCAGCAGCAGTTGTTTTAAACCAGTCTGAAGTGGAAGATAAAGATATTACCCAAGATTCCATAATCTACAGAGGAAGTATAGTTTAAGTGGGAGGAATGTGATGAAATACACAAACGACTCTTCAATCCTATGCAGATGAAGTGTAACCTTATACAAGTGTAGCCAGACTCTGAACAATCAGAACCACTAATCTAATGGTTTTGGGCAATACTTTTTCAGAATCCTCCATCGTGCCCAGTGGTTGTAGCAACAGTGCATCAGTATGAAGCATGCATGGCGCTTGGCCCTGTGCTGCTTCTAAAGTTGTTGGTATGTGATGCTTTGCTTCTCTGCCCCCTGCAGTGTTCCATTTGTCCCAGCGCTTCACCACGGTGGTGCCGGAGAGCTGCATGCTCATTCTGTTGGGCTTGATCCTGGGTGGCATCGTCCTCATCACCAGCAAGAGACAGCTCTACCAGCTGGACCCCAGACTCTTCTTCCTCTTCCTGTTGCCCACAATAGTGGGGGATGCTGGGTATTTTATGCCGGCCCGCCTCTTCTTCGACAACCTCGGAGCCATCTTGATGTATGCGGTTGTGGGGACTCTGTGGAATGCTTTCTGCACAGGGTTCTGTCTCTATGGAGTCAAGTTGGCAGGGGTGATTGGTGAGTTATTATGGGATGGGATCAGCACATCGGACTGCATGTATAAGCCAATGTGTGTCCCATTCTCAGCTATGAAGACCACCGTTTCACAAGCATGCATACAAGGGAGTATTTATCGTTAGGATAACTGTGTGTGTGTGTGTGTGTGTGTGTGTAGATAACAGAGTGGAGGCAGGTCTAATGGAGTTCCTGCTGTTTGGCGCTCTGATCTCAGCGGTGGATCCTGTGGCGGTGATTGCGGTGTTTGAGGAAGTCCACGTTAACGAGATGCTCTTCATCATCGTCTTTGGCGAGTCACTCCTCAATGACGCAGTCACAGTGGTGAGTCAGACGACCTCCCACATAGCTCCTGCTCCTGCAGCATCTCCTCATATGTGTGTTTTGTCACCCTCAAAATGTCGGTACAGCAGTGAACATCAAAAGGTCAAGTGTGTTCATAATTGCTGCTCAAGACCACTGAATGGGTTGTGGTGGGTTGGTTTGAGTGTAGGGTCCTTGCAGGAGTAAGGGACCAGGATTAATGTGCTCTCCTTTAAAGTTTTCTCTTTAAAGTCATTTAAAGGAGAGAGCACAAAAGCGATCACACACAGCATCATTATAATTCACCAGCGGCGAATACAGAAGTCATAGAATTGTAAAACTGGAATGTACTGCTCTCTGACAGTGCTGACCTACTCGTGTCCCCGTGACTAATCTTGTGCTGGAAGTATGTGAACAGACTTTCTTTGTGGTTGGAAAACATAGAAATTATATAATAAAACGAGCATTCTTCTTTTTTCTGACCACTTATTCCCTCGACCCTCACCAGTCTGGTCCCTGGTCGTTATGGCAACTCTGTCCTGACATGGTTTTGGCATCACGAAGGCCCAATTTCCCTTTGATCTTTCCTTTAAAGCAATATAGTGCATGCATTTGCATAATGTATTAAAAAAGCAGTGGGCTACAGAAAGATCAGATGAGCCAGGCTTCTGTACCTGCTGTTTAGCTGTTATCAAAAATCCTCACTGTTAAATTAGCACAGAAAGTGTCTCTTTTTGTAGTGATTAGATATCTAGAGGTCTTGCTACTCTACATATTCTGACTCATCAAGGTTTCTTTCACATAGTGATTTTGAATGATTTTGCTTGAGCAAATCATGGTTTATATGCATGGTGGATAACAACACAGCATCTCCTGTGGCACATTGGGGTTCAATCCCCATCCAGGCAAGTGCTGTATGTGATACCAATAAGGGTCCTTGGGCAGAACTCCTAACGCCACACCTGACAACCTCTAGAACATGATTGAAATTATAAACTGCTCTGGATAATAATGTCTGTCTACAAGATGCATGAAATGTAAACGTTTCTTTCCAGAAACGATACTGATGTACTGGCGTAAGCAGCAGGACTATAATGACCTGTTAGTAGGGAAGATCCTATAAGCTTTAAAACAGTGAAGCTGTACTTGTAATACCCATATAAACCTGTTTTGTGGTTACAAGCAGCATCAGGGAGTCTAGGGATTGTCATTTTTCATGCTGCAGTATTGATTGTATTACTACACTGCAATTACTGAGAGTACACAATTAGTGACTGTGATAAAATATGGCCCTAGGGCTGAGTCATTAGTCACTACAGCCTATTTAGTGAGGTTGATGTGTAGCTCCCTTTAGCTGGACTGTGTGGCTGTGCTGACCTGCTTCCTGTGTTAGGGTTAGGGTCACATGCAGACAGGGCTTTGGGCTTCACCCGTTTGCCCATGAAACAATCTTTCTCAACATTCCTCCTCCTTCTCTATAACTCCTGCTTCACCTGCTCTCACAGCTCCACAATTCCTCCAAACCCCAACCCTAACCCTACCCTATCATAAACCTACCCCAGCCAAACCCTAACCCTACACCAACACTAACCCTACCCTATCCTCAACCTAACCCAACCCCAACACTTCCCCAACCCTAACCCTACCCTATACTA
Organism: Brachyhypopomus gauderio; assembly: GCF_052324685.1. Taxonomy (NCBI): domain Eukaryota; kingdom Metazoa; phylum Chordata; class Actinopteri; order Gymnotiformes; family Hypopomidae; genus Brachyhypopomus; species Brachyhypopomus gauderio. The sequence continues at coordinate 17,901,097 of NC_135211.1, read as the reverse complement.
ACCCAACTCCAACCCTATCCTACCCTACCCTTACCCTACCCCAATCCTAAACCTAAATCTAACCGAACTCTGACCCTACCCTAACGCAACCCCAACACTACCCCAACTCCAACTCTAAACCTAAATCTAACCCAACCCCAACACTACCCCAACCCTAACTCTACCCTAACCTTAACCCAACCCTAACCTAACCCTGTTTCTCCTTTCATGTGCTCTCACAGCACTACATCAGCCTTCTGTCCTGATCCAGCATCTTCCCCACAGGGAATTTGGTATCCTAACATGTACAGGAAGCGCTTGTCCATGCTCGAGTGTGTGTCCGTGCTCGAGTGTGTGTCCGTGCTCATGTACTGCGTGGTTCCAGCAGCACGTGTAGGATGTGTTTACATGTATCCTGCTAGTCCCAGGATCAATGTGGAGCTTCTGTTCTGTAGTTCACAGCACTGAAAAGGTGAATCAGGGGTCAAAAATTCTCAGAGGACTTAAGGGCATTGTTAGCCTAAGGGCATGGTTCACTACATGAACCTCACTTACTACATATCACTATTATAGGACCCACAGGGGGATAAATATGAAAGACTTAATTGCTTTCTCCAGAAATGCAGTAAATCTCTTTTTTATCCTTTTGGATAACATAGAATCATTGTAAGCCTGTGACTGACACAACCATTTTCCTGGAAATTCACAGAAAATCTTTTAAATTCTTTTGCTTGACATCTTTGAGTATAAGCCTTCTGCTATACTTCCATAGTAGCTTATTATTAACACTTGCACAACCATTTTTAGGGCTTCTGTTTCGCTAATGATACTAGTTGTTATTCTAGTCGTGATATTAGTCTTGAGATTACTGGTGAGACCTGTTAGCTGTAAGGCTGGTGCACTTCCAGTCGGGAGCCAGGCGCTGCAGGTCTGGATAATCCCACACAGCTTTGCAGAATGAGAATCCAGTTTACAGGATGTGTTCTGGGTATATAATTTACCGTGCATGCGAGACACAGTGGAGGTACAGTGGTAATCTTGTGATCCTTTTGTTGTCTTATGATTATTTTTACTGCAATAAAGTATATAAATAAAAATTGAAGCTGTGTTTAACTTACATTTTAAAGCTGCACAACCTTGACACTCGACAATAGTGATAATATGGTCAATAGTGATAATATGGTCAATTGTATGGATTCCATCATCTAAATTAGCCTTGCGAACGAAGGGCTTGCACAGTCTGCCTCAGCACAACAGCGCGAGGACTTTTAGCATGCTGGGAATGATGAGATACGCTGTGTTGCCACAGTTAGAGCCTCCTTCTGCTCTCCTGATAATCAAGGCTTCAGCAGTGCACACATCGCCACTGACAGGCGGTGTGACTGTGATGAATATGAACACGGAGCACATGTTCTCACGTCTGCGGGCAGCGGGCCCGGCGCTAACACCAGGGCTTGATGCTAACGAGCAGTAGAACTCCACACTAGCACCTGTCTGAACACTAGGGTTCAACACTAGGACTCAACGCTGGCATCACGTCTCAATGCTAGGACTCAACACTAGCGGCAGGGCTCTGAGCGCCAAGAGACCGGTGTTGTGCTGAATTCAGCACCCCCGCTGTGAGATGCAGCCCCTTCTCGGGAACTCGTGCTGTAGCCCTACGGCTTTCTGGATGGAGTTACGTCTCACACATACTGTGTTGTATGTGAATGTCCCTGTTTCAGTCTGTTAGAAAACCCATGTATGTCCTGACAGCAGTTAGGTTTAATACTGAGTATTATAATTCAGTATTTTCTAACTGACATGCATATACATATTGAATTTTATGGTGTTGCGTCAGTAAAACTGGCTGTTTGTGTCTATACGGCTAAAATGATTTTAAAGTACAATCAACAAAATTTTAACAAAAATTGAGATGCTTTTTTTTGGCAGACCACCTGCCGAGAAATGCATCCCTCTTAATTCTGGCTACACTGGTGTTAGATTCATGAAACTCAACATGAGTCAACATTCATGGAGTCAACGTGAATTGGTCCCAACTATATACCTTTAATGTGATTTAGAGTTAGGATCTACAGGGCGAGTTCCTGAGAAGGGGGTGCGTCTGACTGCGGGGGTGCTGAACACATCTCTGCATCTCTTTCATTACATCCCGCCACGTTTATCGTGGTGATCTGCAGGGGCCACCTGTGGCTTTAATAGGCCCACGTGCGCACATGCCATGTGCACGTGTGTCACGGTCTCTCTCCTGTGTGCTGCGGGGGAGGGCAGCTCAACCTGAACGACCCAGTAGGCAGCAGCTGTTTTTTGTGCTGTGTCACCTGGATAAAGAGCTGTGCTCCTGAGCAGCTGCAGTATCCGTGGCCTCTGAGGGGCTGTCGGCCCAGCTCTGGGGCCTCTCTCTCCCCAGCCCTGGGGCCTCTCTCTCCCCAGCCCTGGGGCCTCTCTCTCCCCAGCTCTGGGGCCTCTCTCTCCCCAGCCCTGGGGCCTCTCTCTCCCCAGCTCTGGGGCCTCTCTCTCCCCAGCCCTGGGGCCTCTCTCTCCCCAGCCCTGGGGCCTCTCTCTCCCCAGCCCTGGGGCCTCTCTCTCCCCAGCTCTGGGGCCTCTCTCTCCCCAGCCCTGGGGCCTCTCTCTCCCCAGCCCTGGGGCCTCTCTCTCCCCAGCCCTGGGGCCTCTCTCTCCCCAGCTCTGGGGCCTCTCTCTCCCCAGCCCTGGGGCCTCTCTCTCCCCAGCTCTGGGGCCTCTCTCTCCCCAGCCCTGGGGCCTCTCTCTCCCCAGCCCTGGGGCCTCTCTCTCCCCAGCCCTGGGGCCTCTCTCTCCCCAGCCCTGGGGCCTCTCTCTCCCCAGCTCTGGGGCCTCTCTCTCCCCAGCCCTGGGGCCTCTCTCTCCCCAGCCCTGGGGCCTCTCTCTCCCCAGCTCTGCTGATTCTGCTACTGCTCCAGCCACGGTCTCAAACATCCATCCAACTGCTTCTACCCTCATCACGTCCATACTTAATGGCTATGGACCCAAACCTCTCGTCTGTTTTTCTGTTTCTTTAGTCTTTAAAACAATTCAACAGGATTAATGAGTGCAATGTGCATGTTAAATTGAAGATGTATTTGTTATATGAAAGATTTTGAATACAACTTTACATGTTTCTTCCCATTGCTGTTTTACAGGTGTTGTATAAAGTGTACATATCCTTCGTTGAAGTGGGCCCAGAAAATGTGCAGACAGTGGACTATTTTAAAGGAGTCGGTGCGTTCACACGTCACACTGAAAGTCATTTTGATTCAGGTCTGGTAGTTAGTGCTGTGATTTTAACCCAACCAACCAGTGACACTTGCAGGACATGCTGTGGCCTCACAGCCAATATTACTAGTGTCAATACTTGTCAAATGCCAATATATTTTAAATTGATATATTTATTGCAAGTTCCCTTCGGGATTTTAAATTTAAATTGATTTTTTTTAATCATAAATATTTCACAACGGGAAGTAAATCCTGCTTCCTGAAAGAGGCTGTTGTGTTGCCATAACAGCTCTGTCATTCTGAACATGGAACCTTCCTCATGGTGACATTTTGGAATATTTTATAAGGAATACTCTGGGATTGTATTCCCATTTAGTCATGTTATTCGAGGTTTTTGCTATTCAGTGACTGGTGCTGCTGAATTGGCCTTTTCCAGAGTCAGTAAGTCGCTGGAACAGGTGCAGTCCTGAGAGCTGAGCAGGAGTACAGAACTGGACCAATCACACAGCCACACACACACACACACACACACACACACACACGTTACACAGGTGGCACAGTCCTTGGGTGTCTTTGGCCAATCATGGTGAGGTATTGTGCAGTCAGGGCCATACCTCACTGCACCTGAGCCTGCCGTCAGAGAAAAATCTACCTCAAGTTGGGTGAGGTCATGTGACCCTGCTGTCCTCCTGTGTAACTGATAGCAGATGCCAGGCTGCTGGTTTGAGTGTTTCTTGGCTGAGTTGCGTGTAACGTGTCTTCCTCAGTCTCCTTCCTCGTGGTCAGCATCGGCGGGACTGTGGTGGGGCTGATCTTCGCCATCATCCTGGCGTTCATCACGCGCTTCACGAAGAAAGTACGCATCATCGAGCCGCTGATTGTCTTCCTGCTGGTTTACCTGGCGTACCTGACCGCTGAACTCTTCTCCCTGTCCGCCATCCTCTCGTGAGTGCTGCCCACACCGCACACACACCTGAGTCAGCTTGGTTCATAGAGACTGTGTGTGTGTGTGTGTGTGTGTGTGTGTGTGTGTGTGTGTGTGTGTGTGTGTGTGTGTGTGTGTGTGGCCTCATGTCTAATCATATGCTGAGTGACAGGAATGAGAAGTCAGTCAGGAGCGAAGGATCCAGTGATTGATTCAGGGAGAGATTAATGGATGATGAACAGTGAACAGGAAAACAGTGAGCAATACAAGATATGGGCACATTGGTGAAACTTGAAACTGAGCAAGTATGAATATTTCGGTGTCACTGTGTGCGGTAGTATTATTTAGCATTTGTGTCTAGCCTGTTCAGTGTATCATAGTCAAATAATCCGAGAAACAAGAGTCACAACAAGAGAAACAAGAGATTTACAGAAATAGTTTAGTCATTGGTATCATGCATCTACTAAAATCTGTTATTTGTGTGGACAGTTTAGAAGAATGTGGACAACATTCGCCACCCATAACGAAGGGAACCTGCTGTTAGCGGTGATGCAGTGAGTTTTTTCATAGTTTTAAAGACAGGGATTATGAGCAGGGGGATTATGAGCAGGGGGATTATGAGCAGCCCAGTCGAAAGCTGTGAATCTGCCTTCAGTGCTCCCAGTCTGACTAATGAACCCCTTATAGACTTTCATTTGTTTCCCTGTGCCACCTCTCAGATTGTAGAGACTTGTTTTTTATTTACATCTGCCTGCTTATTTCAGTATCCCCAAATCGCTCATAACTTAATACCTTAATACAGTTACAGAATTGATAAATGTATTACTGCATTATATATATATATTAGATTTTGAAATTTAATCCTGTAACGAATTCTGATAACATGCTTGTGCACGTGCCCACACACACACACACACACACACACACAAAACAGGTGAAGCACACTTCTTTGAACAGACACCTGGATAATGTCTGAAGCGCCACCTCATGGCTGTCTTGTACATTTATCCTTGTCTGGCAGTGAGGTGCTCAAATAGCAAATGACACTTTCTCTTTCAAATATTCAGACACAGCATGATGATGTGATGTAAAACGTTATATGAAACCTCCAGGAGATCTGAGCTCCATCTGCTTCTCACCACTGCGGGCTCAAATCTGACTCATCCAGCGGTGAGATGATGGAATGAGAGTCGATTACGCTCAGGGCTGTGCTTGGTGTAAATGGATGGGAATATTACAGGAGAGACGTGGAGAGAAATGGCCATCGCCTCAACGACCAGTCCAGACAGATCCGTCACAGCATAAACACAATCCTCCCCATCACGTGCGGCGGTTGTATAATAACTTCATCGTACAGACTCATACAGTCCTGGTAATCATGTCTGGTAACTGTGCACTGGTCGTTGTAATGTGAGTGTTCTGACCCTGATTCAGGTGCCTGAGACGTGCTGGTTTGAATCTCAGTGGGGTGATGTAGTGTTGGTGGTTTTAACCCCTCCCTCTCTTCCCCTGACCCCTTTGCCTCTGTGTTTTATCCTGGAGAGGGGGTACTTCATTCTGAGCTGTGTTAATCCGTAAATGATGGTGAAGCTAATCAGAGCTCAACTGAGCCAGTGCTGCTGCGTGTTGTTATGTAATCAGGAGAGCGGAGCGGGTGTTACATGCCAAGTGAATTAACGGCTCATTGTGCTTGTTTGTCTTTTGTTATTGAATATGGTAAATGAATTCTCAGTTTACAAATGATTTCACACTGTGCAGAATTGTGTCTAATGTTCGCTGTGGGGACTTAGCCAGAGTAATGGTGAGTCATTAGGCTGGTTTAATGGGCCACTCCACATGACATTAAAGGACTTTACTGAAGTGTATAGTTTTGTCAATATGTTCTGATGTTCTGGTTTTTTATTTGTTCAGTATGTACTAAAGTTCTGGTTTTCATTGATCTGCGTCTCCGTTCCACATGTACAACCACAGAATGACCTTCTGTGGCATTGGCTGCAACAAGTACGTAGAGGCGAACATATCCCAGAAATCCCGCACTACTGTGAAGTACACGATGAAGACCCTGGCCAGCATTGCCGAGACCATCATATTCATCTTCCTTGGCATCTCAGCCGTGGATAAGTCCAAGTGGGCATGGGATACAGGCCTTGTCATGTGTACTCTCATTGTCATCTTTGTCTTCAGGGCCATAGGTGAGGACCGTTTAGCAGTTTGGGTTGAACACTGTAAGTGATGGTTTCGTGGAAACCTCACAAGCCAAGTGCTACTTTACAGCACCATGTCAATCATGATTCTTCTGCTCAGTTTAATCTTCAGTGTAGACATGGTCAGTGTCAGGAAATTTGCTTATCTTTCAACGTTTCAGCTGGTCAGAAGCATTATTTTGTTATGCTTATGGCTGTTGCAGATATATCTTTATCATAAATAAATAAAGCATGAAACACTAACATTTAGTTCCTACTTTAGGTTGGAGTCTTTGGCATCATTGTTGAACAGAAATGTATGATGACTAGTTTAAATAAATATTGCTGTGCTCTTACAGGTGTGGTTGGGCAGACCTGGATTTTGAACAAGTTCAGATTGGTTCCTCTAGAAAAGATTGATCAAGTGATGATGTCGTACGGTGGCCTGCGAGGAGCGGTCGCATTTGCCCTGGTGGTGCTGCTCGATGGGAAGCAGGTGAAGGCAAAAGATTACTTCGTAGCAACCACTATAGTTGTGGTTTTCTTCACGGTCATGTTTCAGGTAAAGACTCCATTCGTCTGTGTGTGTGTGTGTGTGTGTGTGTGTGTGTGTGTGTGTGTGTGTTGGTGGGTGTGTGTTGGTGGATGGGGGTGGGTGGGTGGGTGTGTGTGTGTCCAATCTCATTTTCTTAGTGTGAGTATGATTGGCTGGCAGCATTGACATTTCACTGTGCAGTATTAGATTTCTGCAATTGTCCCTGAAGAGCTGAGATACTGATCCTAATTGATCAATGGTGTGATTTACAGAGATGCTTTGTCTGCATGTGTGTGAGTTTGTGTGCGTGTGTGTATTTGTTATGCGAGAAAGACTGACATCTGTGGTTATTGCTAACATTAGAGAGGAATAACAGATTTATGCCACGATTTAATTCTTCTCTTTATCAGTTTTTTTAGTGGCTGGTATGCTCTGTGCATTGTGTGTGTGCATGCATGTTTGCGTTTGTGTGTGTGCATGTGTGTATTTGTGTATTTTCATGCATTGCTCTTGGTCTGTTCATGTGCACTCACCGGCCACTTTATTAGGTACACCTGTCCAACTGCTCATTAACGCAAATGTCAAATCAGCCAATCACATGGCAGCAACTCAATGCATTTAGGCATGTAGATATGGCCAAAATGATCTGCTGCAGTTCAAACTGAGCGTCAGAATGGGGAAGAAAGGTGATTTAAGAGACTTCGAACGTGGCATGGTTACCAGACGGGCTGATCTGAGTATTTCAGAAATTGCTGATCTACTGGGATTTTCATGCACAAACATCTCTAGGGTTTACAGAGAATCATCCAAGAAAGAGAAAATATCCAGTGAGTGGCAGTTCTGTGGATGCAAATGCCTTGTTGATGCCAGTGGTCAGAGGAGAATGGCCAGACTGGTTCGAGCTGATAGAACGGCAATAATTACTCAAATAACCAGTCGTTAGAACTGAGGCATGCGGAAGAGCATCTCTGAATGCACAACATGTTGAACTTTGAGGCGGATGGGCTACAGTAGCAGAAGACCACGCTGGGTGCCACTCCTGTCATGGATCCAGCCCACAAATCTGCAGCAACTGCATGATCCTATCATGTCAATATGGACCAGACTCTCTGAGGAATATTTTCAGTACCTTGTTGAATCTATGCCATGAAGGATTAAGGCAGTTCCGAAGGCAAAAGGGGGTCCAACCAGGTATTAGCAGGTGTACCTAATAAAGTGGCCGGTGAGTGTGTATTTGTGTAGTTATGTGCATGCTTTTGTTAGCTGCACAGGTTGGTGAGGAATGCAGGTCCTTCTCTAGCAGCAGTGTGCACAGTAGTCAGGGTGGGTGTGTGTTGAGGAGTGACCATGAATACACACTTCCACTGCAGGCGAAACGGCACCAAACGTGGCTGATGTAGTCAGCCCCACCACTGGGGACAACTGATTTATAAAGATCAGAAAATCCTCTAGCACTGGCTGATCACTGTAACAATCACTGGCTTTCAGCTATAGCAGTCGCTGCCTGACCACTGTAGCAGTCGCTGCCTGACCACTGTAGCAGTCGCTGCCTCACCACTGTAGCAGTCGCTGCCTGACCACTGTAGCAGTAGCTGCCTCACCACTGTAGCAGTCGCTGCCTGACCACTGTAGCAGTAGCTGCCTCACCAATGTAGCAGTAGCTGCCTCACCAATGTAGCAGTCGCTGCCTCACCACTGTAGCAGTAGCTGCTTCACCACTGTAGCAGTAGCTGCTTCACCACTGTAGCAGTAGCTGCCTCACCAATGTAGCAGTCGCTGCCTGACCACTGTAGCAGTAGCTGCTTCACCACTGTAGCAGTCGCTGCCTCACCACTGTAGCAGTCGCTGCCTCACCACTGTAGCAGTAGCTGCCTCACCACTGTAGCAGTGGCTGCCTGACCACTGTAGCAGTCGCTGCCTGACCACTGTAGCAGTCGCTGCCTGACCACTGTAGCACTCGCTGCCTGACCACTGTAGCACTCGCTGCCTGACCACTGTAGCACTCGCTGCCTGACCACTGTAGCAGTCGCTGCCTGACCACTGTAGCAGTCGCTGCCTGACCACTGTAGCAGTCGCTGCCTGACCACTGTAGCAGTGGCTGCCTCACCACTGTAGCAGTGGCTGCCTCACCACTGTAGCAGTGGCTGCCTCACCACTGTAGCAGTGGCTGCCTCACCACTGTAGCAGTCGATGCCTCACCACTGTAGCAGTCGATGCCTCACCACTGTAGCAGTGGCTGCCTCACCACTGTAGCAATGGCTGCCTCACCACTGTAGCAGTGGCTGCCTCACCACTGTAGCAGTGGCTGCCTCATTCTGCTATGATGTGGTACTCAAGTACTGAAGTATGTAGCACAATTCAATGACAAGAGAAGATATTTTTATCAGTGCAGTTTGGGTTCTTGTTCTTAAAGTGTGGCATGAGCATAGATAAAGGCTGTGTTGTTCGTGATGAGCTGCAGACATCTAGAACACATCTCCATGATTTAGTAAGATTTAATTAGCACAGGATCTGCCTGCTATTGCATTGCTCATGAAGGATTGTGTGCTGGGTTTCAGGGATGAAACTGTTTACACAACAATGATTTCTAACATTTTAGAAAAACATTCTGCTTACTGAGCAGAACATTGTCTTTACCATGTGCAGTTCATGTATGGATTTTCAAAAGATTTTGTCTCTCACTCAGGGTCTGACCATCAAACCTCTGGTGACATGGTTGAAGGTTCCTCGGAGCACTAACAGGAAGCCCACAATTAATGAGGAGATCCATGAGCGTGTGAGACACCACCTGCTGTCTGTCTTTCTCCTTCTTTTTGTTTCACTCTCTGTCTCACTCTCTGTCTCACTTTCCCATTAGGTCTTGTTAGAGTAGCTGCAGTTCATAGAGGATATCTTTCCAAGATAGATGGTATCCATGTAGTCCAGTTAATTAATCATCACAATAGCATTTCTAGAGACAAAACTCTTTCAACCCCATTCACCAGTGATGCTCAGTACCCCAGAACATTGTCATGCTTTTCATCACTTCTTTCAGGACATATTTAGTAAAATATATCAACATATTCCACAGTCCCTTAGTCTTGCCCCTTTTCTCCTCAGGGACCCGCCCTTGCTCCTCATTGGCTGCACCCTTGCTTGACCATGACCAATCCCCTTCACATCTCTGAAGTATTAATAAACCACCTTGTCCTTTAGTAAGCTTGACCCTCACTTCTTAAGGCCTGTGGATCTGTCATCTCTTCTCCCGTGTCTCTCTCAACAAATATCCCACTTATTAAACACCTGCCAGTCGTTAGGACCCATCCTCACGGCTCTGTCCTCACGAGTCTGTCCTGACGGCTCTGTCCTGACGGTTCTGTCCTGATGGACCTGACCCCACAGCTGCACTTGCTCCCTCTCTCAGGAACCTTGAATCATGTCCTCCCTTCCTGCTTTAGTCAAAATGGCGGGAAAGGTGGTACATGCACCAACCTCAAACATTTCTTATATTGCCGTTTCTTGACGAGCTTTTCAGTCAGGTTTCTATATTCCACACAGCACTCTGCCCTTTTAAAAGAGCAAAATGTGCTAGTGTCCCCTGCTGATAATGACCACATTAATATACTACTGCTTCTGATCCAAGTGCTGCTTTTGATGCAGTAAAACATGAGACCCTCCTGTCGTATCTGTCTTCCACCATATCAGGAACAGCACTGGTTTCATTCCTACCTCACAGATGGCACAGTAAAGACAGTATACATTGGGAAAAGCTGATCACCCACTGCAACTGTTGCTGATGGAGGTTCAAGGATCAGTTCTTGGCTGACTTGATTTTTTTTTTATACGACACCACTGTAATGATATATGTAGTCAAATTCTAAATGTAGGTGGACTACGACCACTGTCTGATTACACTGTTAATATAGGTGGTGTACCTGGACACTGCCTCTCTCTCTCTTTCTCTCCATGTCTGAATGTCATGCAACCTCCTGCATGCAGCATAGTGGGACCTGCTGAGAATGCTAGAACCGTGGCTAAAGATAGACACTCTCTCTCTCTCTCTCTCTCTCTCTCTCTCTCCCCCCTCCCTCCCTCCCTCCCTCCCTCCCAGGCCTTTGACCACATTCTGGCTGCAGTTGAAGACATCGCTGGATTGAGCGGTTATCATCACTGGAGGGACAAGTTCGTACCATTTAATATAGAATAACTCATGTACTGCATACATCTTCAGATATTTTAGAAATTTATATTTATAATGTGTATGTGTGTTTGTGTATTGTAATTCTGCAGGTGGGAGCACTTTGATAAAAACTACCTGAGCAAGGTGTTAATGAGCAAATCTGTGTATCGTAAGAGTGAGCTGTGGGAAGCTTATCAGAAAATAAACATCAGAGACGCCATCAGTGTGATCGACCAGGTAAACATCTCACTGATCTTACTGATCAGAAATTTATGTTCTATTTGTTGTTTTTGTAAAACACATAAAAATACATTTTCACCTTGTCTAGTGTGTGTGTGTGTGTGTGCTTACATGAGTGCGTGTGTGCTTGTATGTATGTGTTTGTTCTTTAGTTTGGCTTTATTCATTGCTAATGCTGTAGCAAATCCATAGCAATGATTTACAGTAATTTAATGCACTGTGGTTGATGACCACTAGGTGGGGCTCTGCTTTAATAAATCACCAATGTTGTTCATAGTGCTGTTTGGTCTCCTCTCACATTACTGAATTAACTGACAAAAAATGTATGAATTTCTTTTTACTAAATTACTGATTAAATATTACAAAATCTTTTAGGCTCTGGAAAGACAAAAACACGGAGTATGAGATCTGTGAGTCTCTCAATCAGTCTATCTCTCTCTCTCTCTCTCTCTCTCTCTCTCTCTCTCTCTCTGTCTCTCTCTCAATTTTCTGAGAGAGGAAGATAATCCTCTTCTTTGTTGTCCGCACTGACGCCAAAGTGTTGAAGCCAGACCTGGCTTATTGCGAGAGCCTGCTACCTTAACAACACCACCCCAAAGATACCGATCAAGCATGTTGACCTCAGAAGGAGGGGGCAGAACAGGAAGGAGGAGTGGGGGTGGGGGGCAGACAGGGGCAGCAGGGCAGACAGGGGCAGCAGGGCAGACAGGGGCAGCAGGGCAGACAGGGGCAGCAGGTTGGGGCCCTCCAGAGTGTGGTATCAGAATGTGGGCATTCAAATATGGTATTAATCTGCAGAGAGACTCGACCCACAGAGGGAGACGGAGTGAAGTGGCTAGACTCAGTTAGGTGGCAGTACAGTTTTTTTGAGTCATTTGATGGCTTTATTATAAATGTTACTAGCTAATGATAGATTGAATGAAAGATTGACCAGCTTTTCTGGGGTTAGTTGGCAGGGAACACAGAGGTGGTTTTGAGGATATTCTTTTGGTAACAGACATTAAGGTGTTTTACATTCATAATTCTGCCCAAATCAAACATGAATATCCAATCATTTCAAAATGAAATAATAATGAATATGTGAATGACTTCACATCGTATGAAGCACAGCACAGACAACTAAGAAAGCATAAGCGGTAGTGACTAAAAAGACTCTCTAACCGTCAGTGGGTGTACCAACAGGAACAGACACCCAATGCTTATGTGCCTGTACAATGTCATTTCCTGTAGCCTTGAGTTTTGTAGCACTCAGCTTCCTGGATGGTGATCTACTAATATTAACAGCACAGAGGAAAGGACAGTGAACACCATTTATTTCCCCTTCTTTCTTGCCAGCCACAGAATGGGGAAGATTAGTCTCCGTCTGGGTCTGGGATACCCTGTGTGCTTTCCTCTGAGGTGGTTGTGTTTTAGAAGGACCTTTCAAACTCACATCATGCTGTTTTCATCATTTTTGAGTCTTGGTGTTTTTTCGTCATCTGAGATATTTCGGTTTCTGGATTCTGTTTGTGGTTAATGTCTGTGTGAAACCACAGGGTACTGAAATGCATGAGAGACACTGTGACTCAAGCCACCATAATTAGCCATTTCATGAATGATTGGCAAGTCATATACCAGAGCTAAGAGACCTGTGTGGGTGTGAGCATGTATATGTTTTGGTGTGTGTGTGTGTGTGTGTGTATATGTGTGTTTTTGTGACGTTGTGTAAGAATCAAGATTATGATACAGGATCCATTTTCATACCTGCCTGAGAGCTTCATGCTTAATGAGAGACTGACACACATTGTGGGCACTAGACCCACATCAAGTAAGAACTACCCACAGTTGTGTTCACCTTCTAACTCTGTCAGGGTGGGAACATTCTGACCTCTGCTAGACTCTCACTACCTTCTATGGCCAGCAGAGCGTCCTTTCCCGAGATCACCAACGTTACCAACTACTTGTGAGTACAGGAATTTACAGGTTCCTCTGTATGTTCTGTGATTTGTAGAATATTGAATGCAGTAAGATGTAGAAAGATGTAGAATATCATTTATCATTTAGACAGTAGTATTGCTAACAATTCCTGATGAGCTGGTTGGTGTTGGGCATGTGTGTGGGTGTGAGCAGGAGGGAGAATGGTAGTGGGGTGTGTTTGGACCTTCAGGCCATTGATACAAACCCTGGTGCAAAAGTCGAAGAGGAAACGGAGACCCATCGTGTGCTAGCTGGAAACCTTTACAAACCCAGGAGACGGGTACACACACACTCACACACACACACACACACACACACACACACAAAACATACACACTTGTACTCTACAGACATGTTTACATCCTGGTACTTTCATCCTATTAGTGTATGACATTGCCTTTTGTGGCAGTTCATTCTGTGCTAAGGATGTATCCTGTGGAGTTTAACCCCCCAGTCCCGCTCCACCCCCGCAGTATCATGCCCACTACAGCCGCCACTTCATGACCATGCGGGACCAGGAGAGGCAGGAGAGGGAGGTGTTCCAGAGAAACATGCGCAGCCGTCTGGAGTCCTTCAAGTCCACCCAGTACAAGCGGCACAAGAAGGATCGCAGTCAGAAAAAGGCAAGAGATCAGCTGAAGGCCTCACACGTCTGGTTCAGGGTCAGAACCATTCACACATGTCTGGGGCCCCTATGGTAGCGCATAGCACAGGGGTAGCAGGTAGAAAAAAGGCGGGTGTGTGTGTGTGTGCGTATGTGTTTGTGCGTGTGTGTATAAGTAAGAAAGGTCAGCTGAACAAGGCCATTGCTTTTGTGATGTGTGTCTGTGTGTCACATTTACTGTGATGGATTATGGTCTGTTGGACAGGATATGTTTGTGGAAGCTAGGGGAGTGTTGGAGAGAGACAAAAGAAAATGTGAGACAGACAGAGCAAGACATAGTGTGTGAGTGACAGAGATTGATATATTCTTTGTCCCCACGCTTGTATTTAGAGGGAGAATGTAAGCCCACACCTGTTCTTTTAAGACATTTGTAGAATTAGTGTATTCTATAGTATGATTATCTGTATATATATATTATATAAATATATATACCTCTGCTTTAAAACTTCTTCGTTTTCTCATAGCGTAAAGGCTCAGATGCTAAAGAGCAAGACATAAATGAGAAGCCCCGGAGAAATGTCAGCTGGCATGACAAAGGTGAGTTTCTGATTAAACATTAAGGTGTAAAGGTACTATTTTACCCTAGAGCATTATTTTACCCTAAGGATGCATCATGGGTAATGACGTTTGTATGCATGTGCCCACAGACCCAGTGGTGGTGCCTCTTGAATCTGAAGAGGAGATGGGGGATCATTCTGAGCCAGAGAAAGATGAGGATATTGGGATTGTCTTTGTGGCCCGAAAGGCCTCAGAAACACAAAAGGAGCGACCCAAATCAGGTAAAAAAGAAAGATTTAAAAACACAGCCATAAAATATTATCACTTCTGTTATATAGTTGTTTCAAATGAGTAAAGTAAGTATTGTTATCACAAACACATACAGTGTGCAGTGCAATGTGGTGAAATAAGTTAGAAGATATAGAGGTTTCAGCTACTTTTTTGGGGTTTTGGCTATGTTTTGTTTTTGAAATGGCGTAATCCTCCCCAGTGCCTGCTGCTCTGGAAGTATGTCAGAGCCCCTCCATTGCCCCTCCATCTCCCACCTGTGGTGAGAAGAACCTTCCCTGGAAGGGTGGTGTGGGCATGCTGCCACCCTGTGTGTCCATGGAGGCCACCAAGATCATCCCAGTAGATCTGCAGCAGGCCTGGAACCAGAGCATCTCCTCCCTGGAGAGCCTGTCCTCGCCCCCTGTTCTTCAGGAGCCCCAGCACCCGCGCATCAGCGCCCTCTCCAGGCTAGGAGGACCTCTGTGGCCGGCGACAGCAGGACAAGGAGGGAGTGGGACGGGTCCTACCCCTTCTGCTTCTCGCCAGTTCCAGTTCCCTGGCGGTAAAGAGGATGAGACCAGCGTCCTCTCTCAGCTGCAGCAGGAAGTGCAGCCTCTTATGCCGTCCATGAGACTGCCACTGTCTGCCGCACAGACTCCTGGGAAAAGGAGGAATCCACGTGTGTATCTGAGGAGTCTTGTGACAACACCACCATCAGGCATTGAGTCATATCGCAGAGGACCAACACAGCTGTAGGAGTTTTTCTACATCTATCAGTCTTACTGTCCTTCAGGGCTTCACAAAACCTACATTCAGACTCATATTGCAGCTTCGAGTGTTTGCTGTTCACTTTATTTATTATTGAATATCAGCATATTCCACCTTACAATATTACTTTAAAAAGGTCACTTTTGACATGGAGGAAAAGTCTCCAAAGGCTAGACAGGTTGGCCTGAGCTGCGAGTTCAGTGCCTGTAATGTTCAGTGCCTGTAAGGCAAGTCCTCTGTCAGAGGACAACCATACCACGTTCCATGTTTATATTTTTTGGTTGAAATATATGCCCTGTGTTATACACTTCAGTGGAAATGCATGTCAAGATATTAGCACTTTGAAAATATATCTGTCTAGACTACATTGTCAGGGCCCTTTGGGTGTGTCAGTCAAACAAGTGTTTTATTTAAAAGCCAGCCCACCCAGCCAAACCTGACAAAAATACTCTTAAAAGGTCTGGCAGGATATCCAGTTGCTAAATGGCCGTAGCTTAACTGCATAGCTTTATTCTTCGACTTTAGCTGTCCATCCAAAAACAAAAGAAAAATGGGAGACTCGGAAGCATTCATTCCAGCCTGGCCCCTTTTTAGGAGCCTTGGCTGAAAAATCAGCCCAGTGTCTTCAAGCTATGCATGGAGACCCTGTGGACCAGGGCACAATGTGAGGACCAGGGCACCATGCGAAGATCAGGGCGCCATGTGAGGACCGAGACGCCACGTGAGGATGGGCACCACATGACCTGTCTCCAAGTCTGTTCTCTTTCATTTGAACCAGGCACAATAACGCAGCTGTTCTATCTACTCACCACAGAACATTTGTGAGCTCTGGATACACTGCACACTCAAAAATGGCATAGCTGTAGATATGCATTTTAAAATTAGTATGATCACTTTACAACATGGGAACTTAAGTACTGATGGATAATTTATAATGATGGTCATGAGGAGATAGTGTCTGTGTTCTGTTTATTTTAGGATGTATTTATTTAGTTTTTTCTCTCTCTCTTTGTACATTTTGAAGAAAACTTTTTTGAAGCATATATTAAACTGTAAAATCCACAATTACTTATTTTAATGACCAAAGTATACAGAACTATACATGTACTCTGTCTCATTGACCTTGCAATCCAAGTCTTGGTCTCTTTTTGTGTTTATGAAGACTGGCTGTTCATATACTGTTAAGTATCATAGCTGTAAAAAAAACATTTTGTATATTTCATGGTTAATGGAATATCGGATGTTTTGCACAAATTCTTAAATATTAAAAAATATATATATATATATATATATATATATATTAAATTAGTATAATTTGGCCATTTTACTGGAGAAAATTATAATATCCCAAACTTTACACATGCAAAAAATTATTTTATGGCAACTTCTGTCAGTTCAAATTCAGTCAGAGTGTAAACCCTGCTTTGTATATGAACTGCCAAAGAATCAGTTAATTAAACTTCTGTGTATGAGACTACCCATTTAGTATGAAACACTATCACTTGTTGAAATTAAGTATCATATGCAAAGTTATTATTTGCACTTCAAGATCAAAAGCCATGTAAACCCACAATTTGATGGTGGTTAAGCAGCTAACTCGTTTTGCTCTACTGTGAATTTCTGTGTATGTGTAGAATGTTATGCCTTTAGAAAGATTGAATTGTGCTAATCGAGGGGCCTTGCTAATATCTGTTGTGCCTATCACATAGTGCTGAGAAATCCAGTGTTGTGTTGTCTCACATAACCATGTCAAATTTGCCAAAGTGTTGCCAGTATATAAATTGCACCATTGAAATGACTATTTTTAATTCACGAACAAATGAGGTAGGAGTGTGCCGGTCTATCATCACACATTGTAAATGTTTGTTTCAATAAGATCTGCTCTGTTGCCTATGCCTATTGTGTTATATGGAAATTAGACAACTCATCTGTATGCCAAATGTTAACTGTGGGTGGTATTGTCCAGGAGGACAGCTAATAAATGAGAGGAAAGCTTACTAGACATAATTGCAAACTGATTTCTACAGACCTGGGGGAAATATATATATATATATATATATATATATATATATATATATATATATATATATATATATATATATATATATATATATATATAATATTATAAAGCAGCCTCTCCGGTGGATCCAGCTGGTTCCTCCTGCGCTTCAGAGGTGCTGGGCCCAGTGAGGGTCCTAATGAATAATAAAGTGATCTTGTCATCTTCCCTGCATCATCTCTACGTCTCAGGTCCCAGTGGTGTGTGGGGGTAGAAAGCACAAGCTCTCCAAGAGGTTCGTCGTATTTATGTGCTAATATGCCGCTTTTCCCTTCTTTTAAGTCCTGTAACACACACCAGCCAACAATGAGGTCACGGGTAAGGGAACTAACGGTAGATTAAACGTTGAGCCTCTATTTGCAGGATGTTGAAGTAGGCCAATCTATTTCCCCTCCAATATTGGTCTATAGCAGTTAGTTTAAAGGTGTTACTCTGACCATAGTGTAACTAAATAATCGCCCACATTTAGCAGTGCAAATGTCGTCGAATCAAAACCGAGCCGACTTTAGTTCGGGTGTGACTGACGACGTCTAACCGCTCAAATGATAACAAACAGGCGGTAACCACTCGCAAGAGTCTTCTGGTGCACTGTGACTTTACCACTTGAAACCCTCAGCGATAGAAGGGCAGATGCACGACAGTAATACAGTTTAATAGTTTTCTTGGGTGCATGTTGGTAAAATGAAGCATCTTGACTATCATGCTGTCTCGCTAGCTAACTATATAGCTAATGCTAATCGCTATCGTGTTAGCTAGCTAGAGTTCTAACATTTAAAACTTGTAACATTTTAAACATAAACAAACAACTGGTTTTATTAGTTAATCTTATATTTACTAATATACTATAATGTAGGTAACATACAGTTTTTACATTAGATAGAAAGGCGGGCTCGTGAAACGGCGACATTTTATATTCGCGTGAACTAGCGAGCTAACATGCTAACTGGCCAGCTAGCTAAGTTAGCCCAGCTAGCTTATGGTAGATGTTTGGATATATATATATATATATATATATATATATATATATATATATGTATATATATATATATATATATATATATATATATATATATAAATGAAGGTAAGATGGGTTTATATATATATATATATATATATATATATATATATATATATATATATATATATATATATATATATATAATGAGAGAGATATACTAAACCTTAGTGGTAATAATGTTATTGGGCCATGCCAGAATGGATCTCTCAGTTCTGCCATTGCAGCCAAGTCGCTGTGTCTGTGTCTTTTTTGTGTTACAGTCTGGTGCTGTTTTTTTCTGATAGTTTTTTTTTTTAAGTCAAAAAGGGTCTCGCCAAGCCCCTAGTAAAGTGCAGTCCAGCCTTTTTGTCTATGGCTAGCACTTTATTTAAACATGTTTTATGCAATCTTGCTGACTGTCTAGTATCAACTCCAGTCTGTCCTTTTTAGGACATTGTACCCTCTTGCAGGGTCTGGTTCACCTTTGCAGTGCAAGGGTAATTAGCCGCATACTGAATGTTAGGTTACGGCAAAGCACAACCAGACTTCATATGGGAACAATCTAATGGGTCCAGCCTAAAGTGCACTGCCCCTTGTCTCAGATTACATTTGTGTTGTATCTGGCAGCTGCAGTGTAGCTAGTCAGACTACACGACCCTTCAAATCACAACCTCTGTGAAGGTAAGACAAGGGTTAAAATGGCTATACCTCTCACAGAGGAAGTAGGGAGCCAGATGAATTAAATGCAGACTATGACTGCATTATGATAGCCAGACCTAAAGTCCACTGGGTACATTATGATGACTGGAAGGAAGCTATGTGAGACAGATTGAACTACAAGACATGAACGGGAACCTGCCCAGTCAACACACAAACTCGAACATTTGTAAATTGTTTCCATTGTGATGTCGGGGCCTTTAGTCTTGAATAATGTCTACGACTAAAGCTTCACTCAGCATCACAACATTATCTAAAAAATAATAAATTTATTTACATAAATTTATCGCTGATTAACATCTTTAAAATATTTTTACCAGCACATAAAAGCCAAACATGGTGTGGTTACTCGCTTTCTGTTTACTCATATTTGGTGTTTGTCACATCAGGAAGGTATTTGCCAGAACTAAAATGTTACAAAAACAAACAATTTAATAAAGTTAAATAAGATTGATTTGTAAAGAAGACTAAAGTTAATTTGAAGGATAAAATGATACATTAATAAAAGATACAGTAAAAGAGAAAATTATTTACTAAATGACAATTAAAGAATGTGGTTAACTTCAATTTTATATCATACATATGTCATTAATGTTATTATAATGTAATGTTATTATATCTGAATATATTCTTATAAGGAATATCAGAATGTTAAAATAAGGTTTTCCTGTTTTATTTTTGTAGCAATTTCCTCATATTGAAACTTTTTTTCATTGTTCAATAGCAGACAAAGTGCTCGAAACAGATTCCAGTGTCATGAAAGTTTTACTGCAGTACTGCAAGTGCAAGATCTCTTGTAAGATTTTATTAGTTGTTTTTTTTTCCATTAGGCCTTATGCTGAAGCATCTCATTTAATCCCGAGCTCACGTGAAACAGATGAGACCTGAATCAGGTGAGTGAGGGTGCTGTCAGACCTGTCTAGCACTGAAGTCTTTGAGTTGCTAACTATGGAAAATATTTAAGCAGCAATACACCCTGTTATTGCATTGCCATCACTCTGGGATTTAGAGACACTAGCTGTGATTTTTGTATTCTCTGTCTGGATGATTGCCACTTGACAACAGTGTTTGTAATGTACATGTGTCTGCATGCTGGAGTGGAGTGTGTTTTTAACTATTGCACAACACGTTTTTCCCCGCCTGCCTTGTGTTGAGAGTCCATAAGATA
The DNA here is from genome assembly GCF_052324685.1 of Brachyhypopomus gauderio. Lineage (NCBI taxonomy): Eukaryota > Metazoa > Chordata > Actinopteri > Gymnotiformes > Hypopomidae > Brachyhypopomus > Brachyhypopomus gauderio. Next base: position 17,880,745 of record NC_135211.1, on the reverse strand, counting down.
TTAATCCAGGACCTAGACAGATACACACATACACAAAGGATTATGCTCTGTACACGAGTGTGCCTGTATTAGTCATGTGAAAAGGCGACACCCCTCTGTATTAGTCATTCACAAAGTCAAATGAGTGACTAAGCTAGAGGGGTGTCGACCTTTTACTAAAAAAATAAATAAATAATTAATTTACCTTTCAGGTTCATCCACTTTGGTGTGTCTGGTTGGAAAGGGACCAGGCCATTTTGAGAGATACTTTGGAATCTATTTGGACCTGTCTGGCTTCCTTCTGTTGATAGTTCAAAGTGTAAAAACCTAGTGTAAAAACTAAGATATAAAAATAAAAACAATGCTGTAAATTCCAAGTGTTTGGACATCATGCTAGGCAATTTATGCTCAGTTATGCTTTCTCTGCTAGGTTTACAAATTCACTAAATCACCAGTACATATTTTCCAAATGCATAAATGTCTGATTTAGTCTGATAGACATGATTAATATTAATAAAATACTAACCCCACCCTTAATATAATATATTCATTATGTTTTATTTACTGGGCATCATGTTAGATTTGGATAATCTCAGTTGTACGTAATGTTAAAAATCCTAAATTGAGTTATGGGTAATTAATCATCTGTACTGCATTCAGCTCTTCTACTGTAAAAGACTTTAATGAGCGTACAGTGGCTCCAGCAGTGAGGAGTCACAGCTGCCAAAAAAGATTTTATCGGCAGAGTGGTTTTTTTTTCCCCCTTTAATTTTTACTTCTATACAGTTGTTTGCATGACAAAGGCCATGTATAGTGCATATGTGCTTGTGTTTACATGTGTGTATATATAGGCATTCAGATTTACTAGAAATCTGAACAATTTGCTTTAAAACTGGTTCCTACTAAATACTTCCTGCTTTTATGGTTTTGTCACAGGTTTATTGAGGAGCTGAACATATCTGGAGTATATGCTGAAAATGTGCATCCCTCCGTAGGTATGAGGCTCTGAAAACTTGAACATGAACACCACCAAGTCTGCAATGCATCTGGTAATGCAGGGAACATTAGGCATAGCGATCCAGGCTGGATGTCTGGTGTTCAGTCGGGCTGTCATGGTGAACACTGGTTCTGTCCAGCATACTTATCACCATAACAGCAGCGTATCTGCTGCCCCTTTTTTACCGTTGCACTTTGCAACGTCTGTTTTGCACACCTCACCTCTGGGAACTGTAGTGTATGCCTCCTCTCACTATGGCTTAATTGTTATGGCAGCCTTATTGCCAGCAATCAAGATTTGCTGCAGAAAAGGCTGGTTTAAATCAGTATTCAAGAATGAATAGAATGAGCTGAATAGTTAACTTACATCCTGATAATGTTTTAATATTCATAGAGATGAATGATGTCAGAGTTTTTATCTAGCTGTCACTGAGTGTCTGTCCCCAAGGAGATGCTTCATTGTGTGTGGTGTCAGGGCTGGTGCTTGGGGTTAAAGGGTCTCCATGCTTTGGAGACTAACTGATTCTCACTGTAAGAAAGATTCAATGCTGCCATCTCTTTGTGTTATTCAAATTTAACATGATCAGTAGTAACAGGTTTTGAATTTGAGTTGTTCTGTGAAATTTTGGGACAGATTTAGTTGCAGAGCAAAATCCCCAATGATGAAATACCTGAAATTCACACAGTGTGTAATAGAACATTAAAATTGTTAGCTTATTCAGCATTTGGCATATTATTGTGTGGACCAGCTTATTTTTTTTTCAGTGTAATATCTGTGATATTTTAATTAATACGTGTTGTGTATTTAAATATGTTTAAAATGTTGTGATAGCTGACAAGGCTTCTGCACATATGGTTATTGGTACAGGCTGATGTGGTTGTTGAGTTATGAGTTATGTATGAGTTATACACCTGAAAAATTATGCTGGGAATGTTGTGTGTTGATATCTGATTGGCCCTTAAACATAGGTAAGGGTACAATGACTTTGGTACACCCTCAAAAATGTGTGGAAAGTGTAGTCATGCATTTGTTGCTCTTAATGAACTCAGCTTCACTTGGAATTTCAGTTCACATGATTTGTTAATCTTCTTTCTGTTAGTCTTTTAACTACACAAATCCCATTCAGGCCTGTGCTATTACCTCAGCTCACTCTGCAATCTTAGCTTGTCATGTTCATGATACAAGTTAAGAGATTAATGATCATATTATAGAAACCAAAACACAGTGTTGCAAAGAAACGTAGACAAATATTTAGGTTACATGAGTAAGCTTTAAAGTCATTTCTGAATGTTAACTGAAATGTGGAAAAGTTGGGGGAATAAAGTTAACTACATAGTCACCTGCCCTACTGTTTGAATTAATTGAAGTGTGAGAAGTTAGCTGAACAGTAGTCTGCATTATATGTTAACTTGCTATGTGAGGGTTGCTGAGCTCCGAACCCCAAGACAGCCAGGTTACTTTTCAAAGGTTAAAACAATAGACAGTTTTCTATAATGGGGTACACATTGAACAGTGATCAATGTCACAGTAATGTTGTGCACTTGTTTGTGGTTTAGGCTGCCAGGGTCATGGAGAAATAATGCTGTAAGGCATCAGTTGGTTGAAAAGAGTGCTGTGTCTAAAAGCGTGCTGTGTCTAAAAGCGTGCTGTGTCTAAAAGCGTGCTGTGTCTAAAAGAGTGCTGTGTCTAAAAGAGTGCTGTGTCTAATGTAGGTTTTTGTTGATTTAAATATTCAGAAAATATCGTCGTCCAAAAAAAAAAAAAAAAAATCGTCCAGTCTGTTGCTAATTGTAGTTGGAGTTCCTGCTCCAGAATGTGTTGTAACATCTTTTTGAGGCTGTAATCGTAGTTGATACAGTTTGATGCCTTTCTAGTTATGACACTTCTGCTAAGCTCTGGTTACTGTACAGATGCAGGAGGTGTTTTAAAGCAAGACATAATAAATGGTTAACCATGGAGCAGATTTATAAGTACTGTTGGAACTATTTACTTCTGAGCCCATAGAGACCCAGCCAGGAAGCCTCATTCACTCACCACTAAATCTTCACCAAATATCTCCTAATGTGAATACCAGCTTACACACTGTCCAAGGAGTAGTGGCAGAGCTGATCTGGGCCTCACACATGCTCTCACAGACCCCCCATCAACGCTCATCCCTCCGGCTGCCAAGCCTCTGTTGTCCAGAGTATTAAACAAGAGAAGCAAACTGGGAAGATTTATCTCCGCTGTTGAGAGAAGCCTGCTTCACAGACACATAGGGTGTCTGTTGTAGGCTACTGGTTGTAACTAAAAAGAAATGTAAACAATGAAAACAGGAAATTCTATAAAGAGAAAGTTTGTTTTGTGTTTGTGCCATTTAATGTACATGTTGGATTATGTTTTGACGTTATTTTAGGATTTTTGCTGTGGATGTTGTTAGTAATGCACTGTTTACATTTGCATCAAATCTTAACTTCACATAATTACTGAATGAAACCAATCTCATGTAGAGACTTCGGTTTCAGCTGCAGCAATATACAACAGTGCCACCAGCAGAAAGTGGGTTGTGCCAGCCAGTCTTAAATAGGCTGTAAAATACTCATAAGTACAGCTATTAGAGATATAGCTGTGCTCAGTTTACATACCTCTGCTGGGATTTGTAAGTACTTTAGGAGAATTATTGATCTTGCACAGCACTGTTAATTTAGGGATATTGGTCAGGTGAAATGAATCATCACCATGGAGTTGCATGTAAGCATTGGTAATCGTAGTTATAGCTGAAATCACACGGATTGCTCTTGAGATAGGCACCTCTGAGCTTTAAATAGGGAGAAACAAAGCACATTTGACTGTGACCAATATTCTGTGGTCTGTGTGTGTTTGTGTTTGGGGTGTGTGAATGACCACAGAGGGAATTTAGTTATGACTAGTTATGACTGGATGAACATAACATCTTACCAGAAACGATTAGAGAGTTTTTATTCATCTGCCAGGAAGCTGAACACAGGACACGCTTGGACATTGGAACATGACAGTTATGCAAAACGCAGGGCCATTGGAGGACTTCATTCACAAAAGACTCGCATATTAAAAAGTAGCAGTGCACTTACGTTAGTCCAATGAAACAATGCAATTTGATGGATCACATTCCTTTTGAGTGAGCAGTGTCAGGTGCATGATGGGTTTGGTACGTCGAGTGGGGCGGGATATGGTGTGGCGAAAAGCCGAGCTGAGCCAACGCAATGCACCCGGCCAATGAGAATATAGCCGCTTGGCATGATTAGGGTCATGAATGCTGTGTAGCAGTTCACGTCTATCAATGAGCTGGTTGTAAAGGATGAGGGTGAATGTAAATACCACACAAACATGCTAACTTTTGAACTGTTTTTTAGCATTGTCTTAAATCCATGCTGCAAGCTTGTTTAATGATTGTGGGATCCAGTTTCATTGGAAACACTTTAAAAATAACAGACGGGCCTTGGTTGATCTCTTGATTGATGGTAAACATCTCACAGATTCAGCCAGCGGCATGTAAACTTATGAGAATGACGACAGAGACCCTGACTGGTTAGTCATCCTTTGACATTTAGTTCAGTGTAAGAGTCCTTCAGAGCATAGTGCAGTTTGGAGAGGAGTGCAGATTGATTTAATTTGTAAAACCCTTAATGGGCTTTTAGTTCATTATAGAAATCTGAACAAAAATGAAAGCTGATATGGAGAATAACAGCACAGGCATTTATAAACGTATAAACACAATAAAAGGAAACGTACAGATAGATGTACATGACACACAGTAGCTGGCATGCTGTAATGAAGACTGAAATAGCAAGCTAGTCTGCAAGAATAAATACTGCTTGGCAACTGTCCAGTTGGGGAGCTATTTCTGTTGGTGCCAAATAAAATAATAAAGAAACAACACAGTCATAAGCTGTTGATGCTTATTACTTGTACAACTGTTGTATAAAAGTGATGTCACAGTCGAGGCTGTGTTGGTGTTTGTCATAACAGCTCTTCCTTTCATATGATATTTAATCACGAAGTCTGAATCACAAGCTCATTTAGTATCACAAAACATTTTCTCCTGCTGTATTTTAATATGCCTCAGCCCTCTACTGACTGTGTTTAACCCTGCAGGAGGCCTGCTACAGTAATAACAGTATCGCAAGGTTCATGCGGAGTACCGACAACCGGAGGGCATAGCAAGAGCATAAATATTTCACTGGCTAGAGGGCACTGGCCAAAATAATTGAGCATGTGCATAAGTTTAGATCAGAGAGAGACACTGATTTGAGTACAGCTGTCTTCAGTACTTGGACAGGATCAGATAGGAGTCTCACATGCTCCGACAGGCACGTTTGTGAAGAAGGGGTAGATATGGAAGCCCTGAGAAAGAGAGGGAGGGATTTGGCTTCGTGATTGGTTACTGAGAGAAGGGGAGGAGTGTTCTTTGGGATGAGTTAACAAACCCACTGACATGCCCAGTGTGGAGCTGGAGTGTCTGTGTGTGTGTGTGCATGTGTCCTCTGAAGTGTGCGTTATTTTTTCACACACACAGATAAAGGTCTCTGGGGAAGACCGCACGGTGACGGCAGCTACTGGGATCTGCTGGGGTGGTGTGGAGAGTTCCTGCTGTGTTAAAGGCTGAAGTCTTTGGATTTATTCAGAGTTGCTGAGTTTTGCGGCTATAGTGGAATTCTGCAAGGGTAAGTCTTCCTCTCTTTCTCTCTCTCTCTCTCACTCTCTTTCTCTCTCTCTTCCCTTTCCACCTGTTTGTGGAATTCAGTCTGTCCGCTATTAAAGCCTCTGGTCATATTTCCCTGTGTCTGAGCAAGTCACTCTACCACCACGGCACACTGTAAACTCTATATCCTTCTCTTCTTTAGCTTTCCTTATAATGTCATTTTTTAATTCATCTAAGTTAGGCTGAGATTACCTGACACTTGACACATTTTGACACATACAGTGAT
>NC_135211.1:17627323-17869823 GCF_052324685.1 Brachyhypopomus gauderio | reverse complement strand
AGGTTTGGTACCAGTAGGAATGTAATTCTGCAACATGAAAAATGATCACTCTATCTTTTTACATTTGAAACCAGTGTAAGCCCCAAATCCCAGTCTCCTTTTGTGTAGCATAAATGACTGTTACCCGCACAGTTGCAGTCAGAGCTTTCGCTGAAGACCTGTCTTGGTAAGCACAGAGAACAGGAAAATGTTTGTTTATTTGTTTGTGGCTGTCCTACTGCATTTGCATAGTATTGTAGATCAGAATGCGTGAAATAAACAGAAGAGATGCTCGATGACTATTTCCAAATGCATTTAAAAGTCACTTGGGGCTGGGTGGACTCCTTCCTCACTGCTTATGCAACCATGGTTTCTGTGTTGACATACAACGCATGTGTCTTTCTTTTGTTCTTCTCTCTCTGCTTCTCTCTCTCCCCTCTGGCACTCTGGTCCCCCTTCTCTCTCTCTCTCTCTCTCTCTCTCTCTCTCTCTCTCTCTCTCTCTCTCTCTCTCTCTCTCTCTCTCGGCCCCTTTAGCCTTTTTGGTCCTTTCACCAGTGGAGCCTTTTCTTTTTTCCTGTTTTGATGTTTCCAGCATTTTTTGAATCCACTGTACTGTACCAAGTTCCTGCTCATGTTCTCGAGCTTCATGGTTGACTCAGAGGGGAGAATTTTAGTGAGTGTTTGTGTTGCATAATGCAAGCAGCCATTTTGCCATTCGGTAAGGTTTGGCACGAGTGCGCAGCTTTGTGACAGCAGCTTTGCTATACTGGCTTTGTTTAGTCATTTGTGTTGTTTTCTTATTGACTTCACCATGGTGACAAGTGTTCATTTTCAGAGCTGTCTATACTGACAGTTTGTGGTGTTGTCATTTTTTCCAGGACGCCAGTCTGCAGGAAATCACCTGAGGTTCAGTTCTCCTAGCAAACCCCCACAAAACAGTGGTGTTGACTTCCAGTTAGCCTCAACAGAATGATTGGCAGTTCCTTGTAGTCTCCATTCAAAACCCACACAATAACAACACCCATGCCAGACAGCATTCCCCTGAGTATGAATACACACAGTATTCTCTCTTATTCTTTACCACTGATGCAACTCAGCAAGACAGTCTAGGAGAGTGCTAGAGTCTCTTGATAACTCTACAGCTCACTGACCATACACTTTATCAGCGGGAAAATTGAATAAATCTTTCATTAGCAGCCAGAACTGGTTTGGTTGGAGGCCAAGTAATGCTCAGATTTGTGCTTGATGGAGTTGTGCCACTGTTTGTAGGCATTGTGTCATTATGTGATGTAGGAAACAAACTATAGATGTAATGTTTTTTTAAACATTTCAGAGGCTGTGACCATAGGCCTCTACAATCCCTCCAAGCGCTTGACTGGCCTACACATTCTAGTGTAGGCAGGGTGCTTCAGATATTGATGAAGGGCCAAGAGTGAAGCTCGGAATCATTTTTCTTACTTACCTTCGTTGTGAAATAGAGGTTAGAGGTTAATGCTTATGTGAAGTCTTATTCAATTGCTCATCTGTCTGAATCCTGTGTGTGTGAGACACATTAACTATATGCGGTCTGCTGTGCTCTATTCTGTGATACACACATCTGTCATGTTTGTCATATTGGAGTGTTTGTATCTAGTGTTTTGTGCTTCTAATGAGCATTTGTACTCAGTTGAGATAAACTGAACAACATCTGATGGATGTTTTTTGTGAATAGCTGATAGAGTAGATCCCCCCCCCCCCCCCATATGTGTGTATATTTGTGTTTTTTAGGCTTTGTAATTACGGCCTACTGAGAAACCACAAGCAAACGAATATGTTAAATATAGCTCAGCTACATTTATGAACTGGCTGTTGTTAGGCACTTTGTTTTGTACAGGTGGATCTGTTTTGATTATAGGTGTACATATACAGTGTGATTGACTACATGTCATAATCTTTTATGTTAACTGATTTTTTTAATCTTTGTTTCGGCTTTGAAGTTTAGGTGTGTCAACTCCAATGTTTATAGGTCGCTAGTGCAAGTCATAAAGATTGGAAATTTCTCAAAAGTAGACATTTTTTATGCATGTCTATAGCCTATGGACTGGTGCAGTGTTAATGGAGCCCACAGTAGGCTGCATGGGTCATATGAAAATGCTAGGTCTGTTCAGAAATTATAAGAATGGAGAATTATAAGAATAAAAATTGGGGCTTATCTCTTAATTTGCTGCATGATTGTTAGGTACAGATAATTTAGGTATAGAGTACTAGAGTAAGTATTTAGTTTAGAGTAAATATGGTCTATAAATACATCAAAATGATACTTCATTCATAATCATTTTTATGAAGTTCTTTATGAAGTACATGTATTGTAATTCATCCCCACACGGTGATGTGTACGCTACTTCCTCCTGTGGAGAATCCTCTGCTTGTTTAAAGTGAGTGAGTTATAAAGCAGCTTCATGAGGTACATTACATCTAAAATGTTAACAATTTAAATTGATTTTATGACCATTGAAACGGTTATCCATTAAAATGTTTATTTAGCTCTGGCTAATGATCCATTTAGTGAACGTTCATATAGGTTTTTAATGCCAATGCAGCAAAAATAGGTGCAGCTCACCTTAAGGCACCCCCTATTACTAAATACTTAGTAATACTTAAGTAAAACTCTGAATTAACTTCAAAAGTTCATGGCTTTTTAGAGGACATTGCAGTTTTCTGCCGTATCAGGGTATCAGGAACTTGTCAGTGATGAAATGAGGGTGGGTGTTGCCTCAGAAAACATGCAGGGACTGCAGATTGGTCAAAGTCATGTGCTCCTATAAGTTGGGTATATGTAATTCTAAAGCACCAGATGAATTAGTGCCTTTAATGATGTGAATAGTGATGTACTTAACGTAAGTGTACTTAACTTAATGACACTTCATTGCATAAAATGTGGACATTTGAGAAATCAAATATCCTTAGGCTCCTGTTTCAAAGCAAATAATCATGCACCCAAACTGCTGCTGAGACAGGCTGGTCCAGTAATGACATCACCCTCTCCTGTCTTCACACTTGTCCGGGCTGCCTTTGCTGTCAAGCTGTGCTGTAAAGTATTAAGAATGTTTTATTAGGGTTCACACACACAGTGTGGGAACCCTATTGTAATTGCTGGTATTTTTTAGGGTTCACACACACATAGTGTGGGAACCCTATTGTAATTGTTAGGATTTTTAGGGTTCACACACACATAGTGTGGGAACCCTATTGTAATTGTTAGAATTTTTCTTTCTTATTATTCTTTGTCCCATTTTTTGACCTAAAACGTATTGTGCAGCCTAGACCGTAATGCCTAGAAACCCCAAACTTGGCAAAAAGGTTCAGTTACCTCCAAGGACCAGATTCCCATACAGGGACCCAAATTGGCCTGATGGTGGCGCTATAGCGGACCATATTGACTTTTTGTCCATATCTTCTACACCGTAGGTCCTAGAACCAAAATTCCAGTTCCTATACATTCCTTGACTAAATTCAATAGGACAATTAATATACAACCATTAAGCTCCGCCCACTTAGATTTCGAGTTAATTTGCATAATGTGCAAAATCACACACATCTTTGAGCGCGAACTAGTCCCTGGATTTTTCACATACATGCACATATGTGGTATCAAAACGTTCAGAAGAGTCTGAACTTTAAAATGTATCCAACAAAAATGCTAATTTCTTCACTACCTAGTCAGTATAAGCCAATCAAATGAGGGGGCGTAAATTCAATAGTAAATTTTGCGCATATGGAGCTCTAACTTAAGAAAACTTGCATGTAATGAGATGGCACTTCACAGACAGCTTCCCTGTGAGGGTCTGGGGCAGCTCGCAGAGGTTGCCATACCTCACCTGCTAGGGGGCGCTATAACATGCAAAAATTTGCCCCATGCACTCAGATTGGCCGATCCACATGAAACTTGACAGACATCATCTATGGGCCTCTGGAAACCAGGTCCTAAAGCAGACATGCCATACTTCCAAAATGGCTGACGTAATCGGCCAATCAGTGATCGGCACGCGTTTGACAGGCTTACAATTGGTCGATCTGCACGAAACCTCTTGGGTGTGGACAAGTGCACGCCCCCTATGACATAATCCAGCCGGGTGTCGATTGGCCACTGGGGGGCGCTATTGCAAAAAAAGCAAGTGTATCCCCTACATAATTCCACTTGGGAACATGCAATTGGACTCTTTTGATTCCTTGCAGTAGTGCGAACAACTTTCCCATTACATGTCCTATTAAAAAATGCACAGTTTATTTACAGTTAATAATAGTTTGAAATCATCACTTTTCATACTCCTCCTAGGATTTTCATACTATCATGTCAAGCAAAGTCTTATAATACTCTACAGAGTGTGAAATCAAAAAACAATCCAAAGATTTTGGATTTGAGGACACTTATACCTGCTAAATATTTTTTTAATGGACAGCATCGATACATATAATATTCATATTCTTAAAGCTCTTTCATATTTTACCCAATTCTGACCAAAATGCACAAGCCCATTCAGAATCCCATCCTGAACAAATTTGTCAAGTTTCATCTAAATCGGTTATCGTATGGCTCTACAGTGCAGTATTATATACAATGCATAAGAATGCATGTAAAGTCCCTCTGTCACCTTCTCCTTCTCACACGCACGCAAGCTGAAACTCACACTCTCAGTCTCTCTCACACTCTCACCCACATTCCCCCTCCCATCTCTGTGCCCTAAGTAAACATTGCTCTGGCTACCTAGATCTCTCTGTGTCTATTAACCAGGCACACACACATACAGGCGCAAGCAGGCCTTCCTATAGTATTCACAATGACACTTCCCTAGCCATACCCACCCATATCTCAGTGACTAACACATGCTTATACAAACTGATATTTGGCTTCTTTTTGTCTCTCACACAAACACACAGACACACACACCTTTATACCTATATGTATGTATAGTTTCTATGTATACTTATGTATGTATGTATTAGTATATGTTGTCATAGTTTGAATACATATACTACCACACACACACACACACACACTTCTACCTAAATGTATGTATAGTTTGTATGCATATCTATAGTATATGTATAGTATATGTCAGTCATACCAGTGATGTCAGTCATATCAGACATGCCAGTCCAGTCATGTCAGTTATATCAGTCATGTCAGTGATGCCAGTCATGCCAGTCATGTTCTGCCAGTCATGTAAGTCATGTCATGCCAATCATTTCAGTCCAGTCATATCAGTCCTATCAGTCATGTCAGTCCAGTCATGTCAGTCAAATCTTCAAATCATTACAGTCATGCCAGTTATGTCAGTCATATCAGTCATGTTAATTTTGTTCGTCATGCCAGTGATGTCATTCCAGTCATGCCAGTCATATCAGTTATGTCAGTAATGCCAGTCATGTCAGGCTTTGCAGACTACATTCATACTTTGAATACACAGGCAGTCATGTTAGGCGTGCTACGTGTACAAGGAGTGAAATAACAAAGCATAGTCTCTGGCTCCCTCAATCTCTCTCTGTCAGTAATATAGAGGCCCAATCATGTATAGACAAGTGCAGGCCTTCCTATACTGTTCACATAGATGCAGCTCTAGCCAGATGTGCTATTTTTGTGTCTCCCTTTCTGACACACGCAGATGTCATCACACTCTACATCTGTAGAGCACACACTGGCCAAACCCAAACAGCTTTTTTTCACTTTTAGGTCTAAAGGACCTTTTGGGCTTCCTTTTGCCTACTGAGGCCAAAATGCCTATTGGTGTGTGAACCCGCCAATCGCCGCTTGCGGCTATATTTAGGGTTCACACACACATAGTGTGGGAACCCTATTGTAATTGTTAGGATTTTTAGGGTTCACACACACATAGTGTGGGAACCCTATTGTAATTGTTAGAATTTTTCTTTCTTATTATTCTTTGTCCCATTTTTTGACCTAAAACGTATTGTGCAGCCTAGACCGTAATGCCTAGAAACCCCAAACTTGGCAAAAAGGTTCAGTTAACTCCAAGGACCAGATTCCCATACAGGGACCCAAATTGGCCTGATGGTGGCGCTATAGCAGACCATATTGACGTTTTGTCCATATCTCCTACACCGTAAGTCCTAGAACCAAAATTCCAGTTCCTATACATTCCTTGACTAAATTCAATAGGACAATTAATATACAACCATTAAGCTCCGCCCACTTAGATTTCGAGTTAATTTGCATAATGTGCAAAATCACACACATATTTGAGCGCGAACTAGTCCCTGGATTTTTCACATACATGCACATATGTGGTATCAAAACGTTCAGAAGAGTCTGAACTTTAAAATGTATCCAACAAAAATGCTAATTTCTTCACTACCTAGTCAGTATAAGCCAATCAAATGAGGGGGCGTAAATTCAATAGTAAATTTTGCGCATATGGAGCTCTAACTTAAGAAAACTTGCATGTAATGAGATGGCACTTCACAGACAGCTTCCCTGTGAGGGTCTGGGGCAGCTCGCAGAGGTTGCCATACCTCACCTGCTAGGGGGCGCTATAACATGCAAAAATTTGCCCCATGCACTCAGATTGGCCGATCCACATGAAACTTGACAGACATCATCTATGGGCTTCTGGAAACCAGGTCCTAAAGCAGACATGCCATACTTCCAAAATGGCTGACGTAATCGGCCAATCAGTGATCGGCACGCGTTTGACAGGCTTACAATTTGTCGATCTGCACGAAACCTCTTGGGTGTGGACAAGTGCACGCCCCCTATGACATAATCCAGCCGGGTGTCGATTGGCCACTGGGGGGCGCTATTGCAAAAAAAGCAAGTGTATCCCCTACATAATTCCACTTGGGAACATGCAATTGGACTCTTTTGATTCCTTGCAGTAGTGCGAACAACTTTCCCATTACATGTCCTATTAAAAAATGCACAGTTTATTTACAGTTAATAATAGTTTGAAATCATCACTTTTCATACTCCTCCTAGGATTTTCATACTATCATGTCAAGCAAAGTCTTATAATACTCTACAGAGTGTGAAATCAAAAAAACAATCCAAAGATTTTGGATTTGAGGACACTTATACCTGCTAAATATTTTTTTTATGGACAGCATCGATACATATAATATTCATATTCTTAAAGCTCTTTCATATTTTACCCAATTCTGACCAAAATGCACAAGCCCATTCAGAATCCCATCCTGAACAAATTTGTCAAGTTTATTCTAAATCGGTTATCGTATGGCTCTACAGTGCAGTATTATATACAATGCATAAGAATGCATGTAAAGTCCCTCTGTCACCTTCTCCTTCTCACACGCACGCAGCCTGAAACTCACACTCTCAGTCTCTCTCACACTCTCACCCACATTCCCCCTCCCATCTCTGTGCCCTAAGTAAACATTGCTCTGGCTACCTAGATCTCTCTGTGTCTATGAACCAGGCACACACACATACAGGCGCAAGCAGGCCTTCCTATAGCATTCACAATGACACTTCCCTAGCCATACCCACCCATATCTCAGTGACTAACACATGCTCATACAAACTGATATTTGGCTTCTTTTTTGTCTCTCTCTCTCACACAAACACACAGACACACACACCTTTATACCTATATGTATGTATAGTTTCTATGTATATTTATGTATGTATGTATTAGTATATGTTGTCATAGTTTGAATACATATACTACCACACACACACACACACACACACACACACACACACTTCTACCTAAATGTATGTATAGTTTGTATGCATATCTATAGTATATGTATAGTATATGTCAGTCATACCAGTGATGTCAGTCATATCAGACATGCCAGTCCAGTCATGTCAGTTATATCAGTCATGTTCTGCCAGTCATGTAAGTCATGTCATGCCAATCATTTCAGTCCAGTCATATCAGTCCTATCAGTCATGTCAGTCAAATCTTCAAATCATTAGTCATGCCAGTTATGTCAGTCATATCAGTCATGTTAATTTTGTTCGTCATGCCAGAGATGTCATTCCAGTCATGCCAGTCATATCAGTTATGTCAGTAATGCCAGTCATGTCAGTCATGCCAGGCTTTGCAGACTACATTCATACTTTGAATACACAGGCAGTCATGTTAGGCGTGCTACGTGTGCAAGGAGTGAAATAACAAAGCATAGTCTCTGGCTCCCTCAATCTCTCTCTGTCAGTAATATAGAGGCCCAATCATGTATAGACAAGTGCAGGCCTTCCTATACTGTTCACATAGATGCAGCTCTAGCCAGATGTGCTATTTTTGTGTCTCCCTTTCTGACACACGCAGATGTCATCACACTCTACATCTGTAGAGCACACACTGGCCAAACCCAAACAGCTTTTTTTTCACTTTTAGGTCTAAAGGACCTTTTGGGCTTCCTTTTGCCTATTGAGGCCAAAATGCCTATTGGTGTGTGAACCCGCCAATCGCCGCTTGCGGCTATTTAGGGTTCACACACACAGTGTGGGAACCCTATTGTAATTGCTGGTATTTTTCTTATTAGGGTTCACACACATAGTGTGGGAACCCTATTGTAATTGTTAGGATTTTTCTTTCTTCTTATTATTATTATTCTTTTGCCCATTTTTTGACCTAAAACGCATTGTGCAGCCTAGACCGTAAGGCCTAGAAACACCAAACTTGGCAAATTGATAATGTATGGTCCAAGGACCAGACTCAAGTACAGAGACCCACATTGGCCTGATGGTGGCGCTATAGCACACCATTTTGTCGTTTGGTCCATATCTCCCAATCCGTAAGTCATAGAAACAAAATTCCACTTTTTATGGATTCCTTGGCAAAATTCAATAGGACTATTCATATACAACCATTAAGCTCCGCCTACTTAGATTTTTTGCTAATTTGCATAATATGCAAAACCTATTTTTTTATACTAGTCCCTGGTTTTTTATCTGATCACCACAATCTTGGTGTCAAAATATTCACAAGAATCTCATTGTCAATGAATATCAACAAAACTGTGACATTGGTATACAGTCTGACTGTCACATGTCAATCAATAGCTCTGAGGCGTGGCTAAATTGACTTCAGCAGCTATATCTCAGCAATGCTTTGACCAATCTTCATGAAAATTTATCAGTTGTTAGGGCACATGACTCAGAGGTCACAGGTCAAAGCTGGCCATGATTGTTCAATAGGGGGCGCTATAACATGGGAAAAACGGTTTCTCAGAAACCATTAGTCACATCAAGCCAAAACTTTACAGCCATCATCAGGGGCCCAAGTGGTATCAAGGCACACAATGATGACATCATCACTCAAAAAACATGGCCGCCATATGCCAATTAATTTTAATTTGAATTAATTGGCCATTTGACAGACTTACCATAGGTACATACACATGAAACTGACATGGTATGTTCATGTACACACCCTCTAAGACATACTCATGTTAGAAGGGAATTGCACCACTAGGTGGCGCTATACTAGAAAATCCAGAATTTCTCCTACATATTTTCACTTATCAAGAAATGCTTGCACTCATATGATTGTATGCAGAATTCCTAGCAACTTTGTAATTACATGTGCTTTGCAAAAATGTACCACTTTTTCACTATTATCAAATATATATAACTTGTCATTTTCATACTAGTCCTAGCATTTTAACTCCATCACCTTTAAATCACACCTTGTAATACTCAGCAGACTCTGAAATGCTAAGATTAGGGAGAAAATCCTAAGGTTTTCACAAATTAATATTTTTCATATGCATCACAATGCTACCATCGTAACACATCAAATTCACAGTTCAATAACTACACCATAGTATGTCTGATTGTTATGAAAATTGACATCCACATTCACATGACCATTGTGGTGTGATGTGCCAATTTTGAGCCAAATCCGTCCACAAACAGCTCTACAGTGAATATTTTCATTTTCCATACTGAGCTGTGCAGGGAGAAGACGAGAGCTGCTCAGCCCACACGCACGTGCCATTCTCGCACACGCTGCCCCCCCCTCCTCCACTCCCCCATCCTTCTAACATTTTACAACCCTTGGGCTCTCCCTCCTCCCTCTCTTTCACATGCACTCACAAAAACAAAGGCCTCTCTGGCCTATAGGTTTTACATACACACTAATTCTAGCCATTACTACCAATTACCCAGTGACTAATATACAGATATTTAGCTTCTTTTTTTCCACACACCCTCACACAGGACTTCCTATATGCTTCATATATACATTTCTCTAGCCATTTCCAACACAATAACTGATATTTAGCTTCACTTTTCCATCCACACTCTCAACTCATGCCCTCTATACATCCTGAAATGACATAAGAGAGGACAGAGATATGTAATTCACATTTCACACACAACCTCTATATAACTGCATGCTTTACTTATCATCAAAGTCTTGTTATATACACATTCCTAGTGGCCTCCCTACTATGGGCACAACAGTGAGAACATGTCAGAGTAGGGATGAGAACATCATGAACAGGCAAAGATAAGAATATTTGTGTTATTTTATTGTATAGTAAGCCATCACTCTTTGGTTTGTTTGAGGTTCACATGTGACAGATTTTGTCAGCTAAATGAAAAGGGTTAAAGAGTGGGGTTTACATGTGGGGCATTAACAAGAGCTCTCCTGCTGCTATGTTCACAACTTCTGACAAATTCAGCCAAAGGTATATTTATTTGAGTAGGCCCCTGGGTCAGTGTGTCAGTGCTTTTAACCTAATCTCAGCATTTGATTTAGTTGTATGGTCTGAATCATTTTGCTAATATCTTCCACACTGTATGGCCTAGAAACAAAATTCTACTTCAGCTGTATTCCTTTGCTCAAGCTAACCAAAAAAGCCTCAAGAAGCCCTTACTGCATACATGAAAAAACACACAAACACACACATACAAAGCTAATCACAGCATTTGATTAACTTCTATGATCTGAATCATTTTGCCAATACATTTTATTTTGATCTTTTGGGCCTTTATTGCCTCAGTTGAATAAGACACGCACGTTTGCCATTCTCACACACGCTGCCCCCCTCCTCCACTCCCCCATGCTTCTAACACTTTACAACCCTTGGGCTCTCCCTCCTCCCTCTCTCTCACATGCACTCACAAAAACAAAGGCCTCTCTGGCCTATAGGTTTCACATACACACTAATTCTAGCCATTACTACCAATTACCCAGTGACTAATATACAGATATTTAACTTCTTTTTTTCCACACACCCTCACACAGGACTTCCTATATGCTACATATATACATTTCTCTAGCCATTTCCAACACACTATCTGATATTTAGCTTCATTTTTCCATCCACACTCTCAACACATGCCCTCTATACATCCTGAAATGACATAAGAGAGGACAGAGACATGTAATTCACATTTCACACACAACCTCTAAATAACTGCATGCTTTACTTATCATCAAAGTCTTGTTAGATACACATTCCTAGTGGCCTCCCTACTAAGGGCACAACAGTGAGAACATGTCAGAGTAGGGATGAGAACATCATGAACAGGCAAAGATAAGAATATTTGTGTTATTTTATTGTATACTAAGCCATCACTCTTTGGTTTGTTTGAGATTCACGTGACAGATTTTGTCAGCTAAATGAAAAGGGTTAAAGAGTGGGGTTTACATGTGGGGCATTAAGAAGAGCTCTCCTGCTGCTATGATCACAACTTCAGTCAAATTCAGCCAAAGGTATATTTATTTGACTAGGCCCCTGGGTCAGTGCTTTTAACCTAATCTCAGCATTTGATTTAGTTGTATGGTCTGAATTATTTTGCATATATCTTCCACACTGTATGGCCTAGAAACAAAATTCTACTTCAGCTGTATTCATTGGCTCAAGCCAACCAACAAAGCCCTTAATGCATACATGAAAAAACACACAAACACACACATACAAAGCTAATCACAGCATTTGATTAACTTCTATGATCTGAATCATTTTGCCAATACATTTTGTTTTGATCTTTTGGGCCTTTATTGCCCCAGTTGAATAATTTTTTGCAAATTACATTATCTGTCCATTTTTTGGACTGAAGTAGCTTCATATCACTTGTTGGTCTAAAAGACCCTTTGGGCTTTTTTGCCTTCTTTTGTGTGAACCCGCCAATCGCCGCTTGCGGCTATATTTCTTTCTTATTATTCTTTGTCCCATTTTTCGACCTAAAACGTATTGTGCAGCCTAGACCGTAATGCCTAGAAACCCCAAACTTGGCAAAAAGGTTCAGTTACCTCCAAGGATCAGATTCCCATACAGGGACCCAAATTGGCCTGATGGTGGCGCTATAGCGGACCATATTGACTTTTTGTCCATATCTCCTACACCGTAGGTCCTAGAACCAAAATTCCAGTTCCTATACATTCCTTGACTAAATTCAATAGGACAATTAATATACAACCATTAAGCTCCGCCCACTTAGATTTCGAGTTAATTTGCATAATGTGCAAAATCACACACATCTTTGAGCGCGAACTAGTCCCTGGATTTTTCACATACATGCACATATGTGGTATCAAAACGTTCAGAAGAGTCTGAACTTTAAAATGTATCCAACAAAAATGCTCATTTCTTCACTACCTAGTCAGTATAAGCCAATCAAATGAGGGGGCGTAAATTCAATAGTAAATTTTGCACATATGGATCTCTAACTTAAGAAAACTTGCATGTAATGAGATGGCACTTCACAGACAGCTTCTGTGTGAGGGTCTGGGGCAGCTCGCAGAGGTTGCCATACCTCACCTGCTAGGGGGCGCTATAACATGCAAAAATTTGCCCCATGCACTCAGATTGGCCGATCCACATGAAACTTGACAGACATCATCTATGGGCCTCTGGAAACCAGGTCCTAAAGCAGACATGCCATACTTCCAAAATGGCTGACGTAATCGGCCAATCAGTGATCGGCACGCGTTTGACAGGCTTACCATTGGTCGATCTGCACGAAACCTCTTGGGTGTGGACAAGTGCACGCCCCCTATGACATAATCCAGCCGGGTGTCGATTGGCCACTGGGGGGCGCTATTGCAAAAAAAGCAAGTGTATCCCCTACATAATTCCACTTGGGAACATGCAATTGGACTCTTTTGATTCCTTGCAATAGTGCGAACAACTTTCCCATTACAAGTCCTATTAAAAAATGCACAGTTTATTTACAGTTAATAACAGTTTGAAATCATCACTTTTCATACTGCTCCTAGGATTTTCATACTATCATGTCAAGCAAAGTCTTATAATACTCTACAGAGTGTGAAATCAAAAAACAATCCAAAGATTTTGGATTTTAGGACACTTATACCTGCTAAATATTTTTTTAACGGACAGCATCGATACATATAATATTCATATTCTTGAAGCTCTTTCATATTTTATCCAATTCTGACCAAAATGCACAAGCCCATTCAGAATCCCATCCTGAACTAATTTGTCAAGTTTCATCTAAATCGGTTATCGTATGGCTCTACAGTGCAGTATTATATACAATGCATAAAAATGCATGTAAAGTCCCTCTGTCACCTTCTCCTTCTCGCACGCACGCAAGCTGAAACTCACACTCTCAGTCTCTCTCACACTCTCACCCACATTCCCCCTCCCATCTCTGTGCCCTAAGTAAACATTGCTCTGGCTACCTAGATCTCTCTGTGTCTATTAACCAGGCACACACACATACAGGCGCAAGCAGGCCTTCCTATAGCATTCACAATGACACTTCCCTAGCCATACCCACCCATATCCCAGTGACTAACACATGCTCATACAAACTGACATTTGGCTTCTTTTTTGTCTCTCTCTCACACAAACACACAGACACACACACCTTTATACCTATATGTATGTATAGTTTCTATGTATACTTATGTATGTATGTATTAGTATATGTTGTCATAGTTTGAATACATATACTACCCCACACACACACACACACACACACACACACACACACACACTTCTACCTAAATGTATGTATAGTTTGTATGCATATCTATAGTATATGTATAGTATATGTCAGTCATACCAGTGATGTCAGTCATATCAGACATGCCAGTCCAGTCATGTCAGTTATATCAGTCATGTCAGTGATGCCAGTCATGCCAGTCATGTTCTGCCAGTCATGTAAGCCATGTCATGCCAATCATTTCAGTCCAGTCATATCAGTCCTATCAGTCATGTCAGTCCAGTCATGTCAGTCAAATCTTCAAATCATTACAGTCATGCCAGTTATGTCAGTCATATCAGTCATGTTAATTTTGTTCGTCATGCCAGTGATGTCATTCCAGTCATGCCAGTCATATCAGTTATGTCAGTAATGCCAGTCATGTCAGTCATGCCAGGCTTTGCAGACTACATTCATACTTTGAATACACAGGCAGTCATGTTAGGCGTGCTACGTGTACAAGGAGTGAAATAACAAAGCATAGTCTCTGGCTCCCTCAATCTCTCTCTGTCAGTAATATAGAGGCCCAATCATGTATAGACAAGTGCAGGCCTTCCTATACTGTTCACATAGATGCAGCTCTAGCCAGATGTGCTATTTTTGTGTCTCCCTTTCTGACACACGCAGATGTCATCACACTCTACATCTGTAGAGCACACACTGGCCAAACCCAAACAGCTTTTTTTCACTTTTAGGTCTAAAGGACCTTTTGGGCTTCCTTTTGCCTATTGAGGCCAAAATGCCTATTGGTGTGTGAACCCGCCAATCGCCGCTTGCGGCTATATTTAGGGTTCACACACACATAGTGTGGGAACCCTATTGTAATTGCTGGTATTTTTTAGGGTTCACACACACATAGTGTGGGAACCCTATTGTAATTGTTAGAATTTTTCTTTCTTATTATTCTTTGTCCCATTTTTTGACCTAAAACGTATTGTGCAGCCTAGACCGTAATGCCTAGAAACCCCAAACTTGGCAAAAAGGTTCAGTTAACTCCAAGGACCAGACTCCCATACAGGGACCCAAATTGGCCTGATGGTGGCGCTATAGCAGACCATATTGACGTTTTGTCCATATCTCCTACACTGTAAGTCCTAGAACCAAAATTCCAGTTCCTATACATTCCTTGACTAAATTCAATAGGACAATTAATATACAACCATTAAGCTCCGCCCACTTAGATTTCGAGTTAATTTGCATAATGTGCAAAATCACACACATATTTGAGCGCGAACTAGTCCCTGGATTTTTCACATACATGCACATATGTGGTATCAAAACGTTCAGAAGAGTCTGAACTTTAAAATGTATCCAACAAAAATGCTAATTTCTTCACTACCTAGTCAGTATAAGCCAATCAAATGAGGGGGCGTAAATTCAATAGTCAATTTTGCGCATATGGAGCTCTAACTTAAGAAAACTTGCATGTAATGAGATGGCACTTCACAGACAGCTTCCCTGTGAGGGTCTGGGGCAGCTCGCAGAGGTTGCCATACCTCACCTGCTAGGGGGCGCTATAACATGCAAAAATTTGCCCCATGCACTCAGATTGGCCGATCCACATGAAACTTGACAGACATCATCTATGGGCTTCTGGAAACCAGGTCCTAAAGCAGACATGCCATACTTCCAAAATGGCTGACGTAATCGGCCAATCAGTGATCGGCACGCGTTTGACAGGCTTACAATTTGTCGATCTGCACGAAACCTCTTGGGTGTGGACAAGTGCACGCCCCCTATGACATAATCCAGCCGGGTGTCGATTGGCCACTGGGGGGCGCTATTGCAAAAAAAGCAAGTGTATCCCCTACATAATTCCACTTGGGAACATGCAATTGGACTCTTTTGATTCCTTGCAGTAGTGCGAACAACTTTCCCATTACATGTCCTATTAAAAAATGCACAGTTTATTTACAGTTAATAATAGTTTGAAATCATCACTTTTCATACTCCTCCTAGGATTTTCATACTATCATGTCAAGCAAAGTCTTATAATACTCTACAGAGTGTGAAATCAAAAAACAATCCAAAGATTTTGGATTTGAGGACACTTATACCTGCTAAATATTTTTTTTATGGACAGCATCGATACATATAATATTCATATTCTTAAAGCTCTTTCATATTTTACCCAATTCTGACCAAAATGCACAAGCCCATTCAAAATCCCATCCTGAACAAATTTGTCAAGTTTAATCTAAATCGGTTATCGTATGGCTCTACAGTGCAGTATTATATACAATGCATAAGAATGCATGTAAAGTCCCTCTGTCACCTTCTCCTTCTCACACGCACGCAGCCTGAAACTCACACTCTCAGTCTCTCTCACACTCTCACCCACATTCCCCCTCCCATCTCTGTGCCCTAAGTAAACATTGCTCTGGCTACCTAGATCTCTCTGTGTCTATGAACCAGGCACACACACATACAGGCGCAAGCAGGCCTTCCTATAGCATTCACAATGACACTTCCCTAGCCATACCCACCCATATCTCAGTGACTAACACATGCTCATACAAACTAATATTTGGCTTCTTTTTTGTCTCTCTCTCTCACACAAACACACAGACACACACACCTTTATACCTATATGTATGTATAGTTTCTATGTATATTTATGTATGTATGTATTAGTATATGTTGTCATAGTTTGAATACATATACTACCACACACACACACACACACACACACACACACTTCTACCTAAATGTATGTATAGTTTGTATGCATATCTATAGTATATGTATAGTATATGTCAGTCATACCAGTGATGTCAGTCATATCAGACATGCCAGTCCAGTCATGTCAGTTATATCAGTCATGTTCTGCCAGTCATGTAAGTCATGTCATGCCAATCATTTCAGTCCAGTCATATCAGTCCTATCAGTCATGTCAGTCAAATCTTCAAATCATTAGTCATGCCAGTTATGTCAGTCATATCAGTCATGTTAATTTTGTTCGTCATGCCAGAGATGTCATTCCAGTCATGCCAGTCATATCAGTTATGTCAGTAATGCCAGTCATGTCAGTCATGCCAGGCTTTGCAGACTACATTCATACTTTGAATACACAGGCAGTCATGTTAGGCGTGCTACGTGTGCAAGGAGTGAAATAACAAAGCATAGTCTCTGGCTCCCTCAATCTCTCTCTGTCAGTAATATAGAGGCCCAATCATGTATAGACAAGTGCAGGCCTTCCTATACTGTTCACATAGATGCAGCTCTAGCCAGATGTGCTATTTTTGTGTCTCCCTTTCTGACACACGCAGATGTCATCACACTCTACATCTGTAGAGCACACACTGGCCAAACCCAAACAGCTTTTTTTTCACTTTTAGGTCTAAAGGACCTTTTGGGCTTCCTTTTGCCTATTGAGGCCAAAATGCCTATTGGTGTGTGAACCCGCCAATCGCCGCTTGCGGCTATATTCTTATTTTTCTTATTCTTTTGCCCATTTTTTGACATAAAATGCATCGTGCAGCCTAGACCGTAATGCCTAGAAAACCCAATCTTGGCAAAAAGGTTCAGTTACCTCCAAGGACCAGATTCCCATACAGGGACCCCAAATTGGCCTGATGGTGGCGCTATAGCAGACCATATTGACTTTTTGTCCATATCTCCTACACCGTAGGTCCTAGAACCAAAATTCCAGTTCCTATGCATTCCTTGACTAAATTCAATAGGACAATTAATATACAACCATTAAGCTCCGCCCACTTAGATTTCGAGTTAATTTGCATAATGTGCAAAATCACACACATCTTTGAGCGCGAACTAGTCCCTGGATTTTTCACATACGTGCACATATGTGGTATCAAAACGTTCAGAAGAGTCTGAACTTTAAAATGTATCCAACAAAAATGCTAATTTCTTCACTACCTAGTCAGTATAAGCCAATCAAATCAGGGGGCGTAAATTCAATAGTAAATTTTGCACAAATGGAACTCTAACTTAAGAAAACTTGCATGTAATGAGATGGCACTTCACAGACAGCTTCCGTGTGAGGGTCTGGGGCAGCTCGCAGTGGTTGCCATACCTCACCTGCTAGGGGGCGCTATAACATGCAAAAATTTGCCCCATGCACTCAGATTGGCCGATCCACATGAAACTTGACAGACATCATCTATGGGCCTCTGGAAACCAGGTCCTAAAGCAGACATGCCATACTTCCAAAATGGCTGACGTAATCGGCCAATCAGTGATCGGCACGCGTTTGACAGGCTTACCATTGGTCGATCTGCACGAAACCTCTTGGGTGTGGACAAGTGCACGCCCCCTATGACATAATCCAGCCGGGTGTCGATTGGCCACTGGGGGGCGCTATTGCAAAAAAAGCAAGTGTATCCCCTACATAATTCCACTTGGGAACATGCAATTGGACTCTTTTGATTCCTTGCAGTAGTGCGAACAACTTTCCCATTACATGTCCTATTAAAAAATGCACAATTTATTTACAGTTAATAATAGTTTGAAATCATCACTTTTCATACTGCTCCTAGGATTTTCATACTATCATGTCAAGCAAAGTCTTATAATACTCTACAGAGTGTGAAATCAAAAAACAATCCAAAGATTTTGGATTTGAGGACACTTATACCTGCTAAATATTTTTTTAATGGACAGCATCGATACATATAATATTCATATTCTTAAAGCTCTTTCATATTTTACCCAATTCTGACCAAAATGCACAAGCCCATTCAGAATCCCATCCTGAACAAATTTGTCAAGTTTCATCTAAATCGGTTATCGTATGGCTCTACAGTGCAGTATTATATACAATGCATAAGAATGCATGTAAAGTCCCTCTGTCACCTTCTCCTTCTCACACGCACGCAAGCTGAAACTCACACTCTCAGTCTCTCTCACACTCTCACCCACATTCCCCCTCCCATCTCTGTGCCCTAAGTAAACATTGCTCTGGCTACCTAGATCTCTCTGTGTCTATTAACCAGGCACACACACATACAGGCACAAGCAGGCCTTCCTATAGCATTCACAATTGACACTTCCCTAGCCATACCCACCCATATCTCAGTGACTAACACATGCTTATACAAACTGATATTTGGCTTCTTTTTTGTCTCTCTCTCACACAAACACAGACACACACACCTTTATACCTATATGTATGTATAGTTTCTATGTATACTTATGTATGTATGTATTAGTATATGTTGTCATAGTTTGAATACATATACTACCACACACACACACACACACACACACACACACACACACACACACACACACACACTTCTACCTAAATGTATGTATAGTTTGTATGCATATCTATAGTATATGTATAGTATATGTCAGTCATACCAGTGATGTCAGTCATATCAGACATGCCAGTCCAGTCATGTCAGTTATATCAGTCATGTCAGTGATGCCAGTCATGTTCTGCCAGTCATGTAAGTCATGTCAGTCATATCAGTCATGTCAGTCCAGTCATGTCAGTCAAATCTTCAAATCATTACAGTCATGCCAGTTATGTCAGTCATATCAGTCATGTTAATTTTGTTCGTCATGCCAGTGATGTCATTCCAGTCATGCCAGTCATATCAGTTATGTCAGTAATGCCAGTCATGTCAGTCATGCCAGGCTTTGCAGACTACATTCATACTTTGAATACACAGGCAGTCATGTTAGGCGTGCTACGTGTACAAGGAGTGAATTAACTAAGCATAGTCTCTGGCTCCCTCAATCTCTCTCTGTCAGTAATATACAGGCCCAATCATGTATAGACAAGTGCAGGCCTTCCTATACTGTTCACATAGATGCAGCCATAGCCAGATGTGCTATTTTTGTGTCTCCCTTTCTGACACACACAGATGTCATCACACTCTACATCTGTAGAGCACACACTGGCCAAACCCAAACAGCTTTTTTTTCACTTTTAGGTCTAAAGGACCTTTTGGGCTTCCTTTTGCCTATTGAGGCCAAAATGCCTATTGGTGTGTGAACCCGCCAATCGCCGCTTGCGGCTATATTTAGGGTTCACACACACATAGTGTGGGAACCCTATTGTAATTGTTAGAATTTTTCTTTCTTATTATTCTTTGTCCCATTTTTTGACCTAAAACGTATTGTGCAGCCTAGACCGTAATGCCTAGAAACCCCAAACTTGGCAAAAAGGTTCAGTTAACTCCAAGGACCAGATTCCCATACAGGGACCCAAATTGGCCTGATGGTGGCGCTATAGCAGACCATATTGACGTTTTGTCCATATCTCCTACACCGTAAGTCCTAGAACCAAAATTCCAGTTCCTATACATTCCTTGACTAAATTCAATAGGACAATTAATATACAACCATTAAGCTCCGCCCACTTAGATTTCGAGTTAATTTGCATAATGTGCAAAATCACACACATATTTGAGCGCGAACTAGTCCCTGGATTTTTCACATACATGCACATATGTGGTATCAAAACGTTCAGAAGAGTCTGAACTTTAAAATGTATCCAACAAAAATGCTAATTTCTTCACTACCTAGTCAGTATAAGCCAATCAAATGAGGGGGCGTAAATTCAATAGTAAATTTTGCGCATATGGAGCTCTAACTTAAGAAAACTTGCATGTAATGAGATGGCACTTCACAGACAGCTTCCCTGTGAGGGTCTGGGGCAGCTCGCAGAGGTTGCCATACCTCACCTGCTAGGGGGCGCTATAACATGCAAAAATTTGCCCCATGCACTCAGATTGGCCGATCCACATGAAACTTGACAGACATCATCTATGGGCTTCTGGAAACCAGGTCCTAAAGCAGACATGCCATACTTCCAAAATGGCTGACGTAATCGGCCAATCAGTGATCGGCACGCGTTTGACAGGCTTACAATTTGTCGATCTGCACGAAACCTCTTGGGTGTGGACAAGTGCACGCCCCCTATGACATAATCCAGCCGGGTGTCGATTGGCCACTGGGGGGCGCTATTGCAAAAAAAGCAAGTGTATCCCCTACATAATTCCACTTGGGAACATGCAATTGGACTCTTTTGATTCCTTGCAGTAGTGCGAACAACTTTCCCATTACATGTCCTATTAAAAAATGCACAGTTTATTTACAGTTAATAATAGTTTGAAATCATCACTTTTCATACTCCTCCTAGGATTTTCATACTATCATGTCAAGCAAAGTCTTATAATACTCTACAGAATGTGAAATCAAAAAACAATCCAAAGATTTTGGATTTGAGGACACTTATACCTGCTAAATATTTTTTTTATGGACAGCATCGATACATATAATATTCATATTCTTAAAGCTCTTTCATATTTTACCCAATTCTGACCAAAATGCACAAGCCCATTCAGAATCCCATCCTGAACAAATTTGTCAAGTTTAATCTAAATCGGTTATCGTATGGCTCTACAGTGCAGTATTATATACAATGCATAAGAATGCATGTAAAGTCCCTCTGTCACCTTCTCCTTCTCACACGCACGCAGGCTGAAACTCACACACTCAGTCTCTCTCACACTCTCACCCACATTCCCCCTCCCATCTCTGTGCCCTAAGTAAACATTGCTCTGGTTACCTAGATCTCTCTGTGTCTATTAACCAGGCACACACACATACAGGCGCAAGCAGGCCTTCCTATAGCATTCACAATGACACTTCCCTAGCCATACCCACCCATATCTCAGTGACTAACACATGCTTATACAAACTGATATTTGGCTTCTTTTTGTCTCTCTCACACAAACACACAGACACACACACCTTTATACCTATATGTATGTATAGTTTCTATGTATATTTATGTATGTATGTATTAGTATATGTTGTCATAGTTTGAGTACATACACTACCACACACACACACACACACACACACACTTCTACCTAAATGTATGTATAGTTTGTATGCATATCTGTCCACACAAAATGCCTATTGGTGTGTGAACCCGCCAATCGCCGCTTGCGGCTATTTAGGGTTCACACACACATAGTGTGGGAACCCTATTGTAATTGCTGGTATTTTTCTTATTTTTCTTATTCTTTTGCCCATTTTTTGACATAAAATGCATCGTGCAGCCTAGACCGTAATGCCTAGAAAACCCAATCTTGGCAAAAAGGTTCAGTTACCTCCAAGGACCAGATTCCCATACAGGGACCCCAAATTGGCCTGATGGTGGCGCTATAGCAGACCATATTGACTTTTTGTCCATATCTCCTACACCGTAGGTCCTAGAACCAAAATTCCAGTTCCTATGCATTCCTTGACTAAATTCAATAGGACAATTAATATACAACCATTAAGCTCCGCCCACTTAGATTTCGAGTTAATTTGCATAATGTGCAAAATCACACACATCTTTGAGCGCGAACTAGTCCCTGGATTTTTCACATACGTGCACATATGTGGTATCAAAACGTTCAGAAGAGTCTGAACTTTAAAATGTATCCAATAAAAATGCTAATTTCTTCACTACCTAGTCAGTATAAGCCAATCAAATGAGGGGGCGTAAATTCAATAGTAAATTTTGCACATATGGAACTCTAACTTAAGAAAACTTGCATGTAATGAGATGGCACTTCACAGACAGCTTCCGTGTGAGGGTCTGGGGCAGCTCGCAGTGGTTGCCATACCTCACCTGCTAGGGGGCGCTATAACATGCAAAAATTTGCCCCATGCACTCAGATTGGCCGATCCACATGAAACTTGACAGACATCATCTATGGGCCTCTGGAAACCAGGTCCTAAAGCAGACATGCCATACTTCCAAAATGGCTGACGTAATCGGCCAATCAGTGATCGGCACGCGTTTGACAGGCTTACCATTGGTCGATCTGCACGAAACCTCTTGGGTGTGGACAAGTGCACGCCCCCTATGACATAATCCAGCCGGGTGTCGATTGGCCACTGGGGGGCGCTATTGCAAAAAAAGCAAGTGTATCCCCTACATAATTCCACTTGGGAACATGCAATTGGACTCTTGATTCCTTGCAGTAGTGCGAACAACTTTCCCATTACATGTCCTATTAAAAAATGCACAGTTTATTTACAGTTAATAATAGTTTGAAATCATCATTTTTCATACTCCTCCTAGGATTTTCATACTATCATGTCAAGCAAAGTCTTATAATACTCTACAGAGTGTGAAATCAAAAAACAATCCAAAGATTTTGAATTTGAGGACACTTATACCTGCTAAATATTTTTTTAATGGACAGCATCGATACATATAATATTCATATTCTTAAAGCTCTTTCATATTTTACCCAATTCTGACCAAAATGCACAAGCCCATTCAGAATCCCATCCTGAACAAATTTGTCAAGTTTCATCTAAATCGGTTATCGTATGGCTCTACAGTGCAGTATTATATACAATGCATAAGAATGCATGTAAAGTCCCTCTGTCACCTTCTCCTTCTCACACGCACGCAAGCTGAAACACACACACTCAGTCTCTCTCACACTCTCACCCACATTCCCCCTCCCATCTCTGTGCCCTAAGTAAACATTGCTCTGGCTACCTAGATCTCTCTGTGTCTATTAACCAGGCACACACACATACAGGCACAAGCAGGCCTTCCTATAGCATTCACAATGACACTTCCCTAGCCATACCCACCCATATCTCAGTGACTAACACATGCTCATACAAACTGATATTTGGCTTCTTTTTTGTCTCTCTCTCTCACACAAACACACAGACACACACACCTTTATACCTATATGTATGTATAGTTTCTATGTATACTTATGTATGTATGTATTAGTATATGTTGTCATAGTTTCAGTACATACACTACCACACACACACACACACACACACACTTCTACCTAAATGTATGTATAGTTTGTATGCATATCTGTCCAGTCATAACAGTCATGTCAGTCCAGTCATGTCAGTCATTTCAGTCCAGTCATATCAGTCATGTCAGTCCAGTCATGTCAGACATAAGTCATGTCAGTCATATCAGTCATGTCATTACAGTCATGCCAGTCATGTCACTCATTCCAGTTATGTCAGTCATATCAGTCATATTACTTTTGTTCATCATGCCAGTGATGTCATTTCAGTCATATCAGTTATGTCAGTCATGCCAGTCATGTCAGTCATGTAATGCCAGGCTTTGCAGACTACATTCATACTTTGAATACACGGGCAGTCATGTTAGGCGTGCAAGGTGTGCAAGGAGTGAATTAACAAAGCATAGTCTCTGGCACCCTCAATCTCTCTCTGTCTGTAATATACAGGCCCAATCATGTATAGACACAATATAGGCCTTCCTATATTGTTCACATAGATGCAGCCCTAGCCAGATGTGCTATTTCTGTGTCTCCCTTTCTGACACACG
Source organism: Brachyhypopomus gauderio (assembly GCF_052324685.1). NCBI lineage: Eukaryota > Metazoa > Chordata > Actinopteri > Gymnotiformes > Hypopomidae > Brachyhypopomus > Brachyhypopomus gauderio. The sequence goes on along the minus strand of NC_135211.1, from coordinate 17,845,600 downwards.
CAGATGTCATCACACACTATCTGTAGAGCACACACTGGCCAAACCCAAACAGCTTCTTTTCACTTTTAGGTCTAAAGGACCTTTTGGGCTTCCTTTTGCCTATTGAGGCCAAAATATGCCTATTTGTGTGTGAACCCGCCAATCGCCGCTTGCGGCTATATTTCTTTCTTATTATTATTCTTTGTCCCATTTTTTTACCTAAAACGTATTGTGCAGCCTAGACCGTAATGCCTAGAAACCCCAAACTTGGCAAAAAGGTTCAGTTACCTCCAAGGACCAGATTCCCATACAGGGACCCAAATTGGCCTGATGGTGGCGCTATAGCGGACCATATTGACTTTTTGTCCATATCTCCTACACCGTAGGTCCTAGAACCAAAATTCCAGTTCCTATACATTCCTTGACTAAATTCAATAGGACAATTAATATACAACCATTAAGCTCCGCCCACTTAGATTTCGAGTTAATTTGCATAATGTGCAAAATCACACACATCTTTGAGCGCGAACTAGTCCCTGGATTATTCACATACATGCACATATGTGGTATCAAAACGTTCAGAAGAGTCTGAACTTTAAAACGTATCCAACAAAAATGCTAATTTCTTCACTACCTAGTCAGTATAAGCCAATCAAATGAGGGGGCGTAAATTCAATAGTAAATTTTGCGCATATGGAGCTCTAACTTAAGAAAACTTGCATGTAATGAGATGGCACTTCACAGACAGCTTCCCTGTGAGGGTCTGGGGCAGCTCGCAGAGGTTGCCATACCTCACCTGCTAGGGGGCGCTATAACATGCAAAAATTTGCCCCATGCACTCAGATTGGCCGATCCACATGAAACTTGACAGACATCATCTATGGGCCTCTGGAAACCAGGTCCTAAAGCAGACATGCCATACTTCCAAAATGGCTGACGTAATCGGCCAATCAGTGATCGGCACGTGTTTGACAGGCTTACCATTGGTCGATCTGCACGAAACCTCTTGGGTGTGGACAAATGCACGCCCCCTATGACATAATCCAGCCGGGTGTCGATTGGCCACTGGGGGGCGCTATTGCAAAAAAAGCAAGTGTATCCCCTACATAATTCCACTTGGGAACATGCAATTGGACTCTTTTGATTCCTTGCAGTAGTGCGAACAACTTTCCCATTACATGTCCTATTAAAAAATGCACAGTTTATTTACAGGTAATAATAGTTTGAAATCATCACTTTTCATACTCCTCCTAGGATTTTCATACTATCATGTCAAGCAAAGTCTTATAATACTCTACAGAGTGTGAAATCAAAAAACAATCCAAAGATTTTGGATTTGAGGACACTTATACCTGCTAAATATTTTTTTAATGGACAGCATCGATACATATAATATTCATATTCTTAAAGCTCTTTCATATTTTACCCAATTCTGACCAAAATGCACAAGCCCATTCAGAATCCCATCCTGAACAAATTTGTCAAGTTTCATCTAAATCGGTTATCGTATGGCTCTACAGTGCAGTATTATATACAATGCATAAGAATGCATGTAAAGTCCCTCTGTCACCTTCTCCTTCTCACACGCACGCAAGCTGAAACTCACACTCTCAGTCTCTCTCACACTCTCACCCACATTCCCCCTCCCATCTCTGTGCCCTAAGTAAACATTGCTCTGGCTACCTAGATCTCTCTGTGTCTATTAACCAGGCACACACACATACAGGCGCAAGCAGGCCTTCCTATAGCATTCACAATGACACTTCCCTAGCCATACCCACCCATATCTCAGTGACTAACACATGCTTATACAAACTGATATTTGGCTTCTTTTTGTCTCTCTCTCACACAGACACACACACCTTTATACCTATATGTATGTATAGTTTCTATGTATACTTATGTATGTATGTATTAGTATATGTTGTCATAGTTTGAGTACATACACTACCACACACACACACACACACACACACACACACACACACACACACACACACACACACACACACACACACACTTCTACCTAAATGTATGTATAGTTTGTATGCATATCTGTCCAGTCATAACAGTCATGTCAGTCTAGTCATGTCAGTCATTTCAGTCCAGTCATATCAGTCATGTCAGTCCAGTCATGTCAGACATAAGTCATGTCAGTCATATCAGTCATGTTACTTTTGTTCATCATGCCAGTGATGTCATTTCAGTCATGCCAGTCATATCAGTTATGTCAGTCATGCCAGTCATGTAATGCCAGGCTTTGCAGACTACATTCATACTTTGAATACACGGGCAGTCATGTTAGGCGTGCTAGGTGTACAAGGAGTGAAATAACAAAGCATAGTCTCTGGGGTCCTCAATCTCTCTCTGTCAGTAATATAGAGGCCCAATCATGTATAGACAAGTGCAGGCCTTCCTATGCTGTTCACATAGATGCAGCCCTAGCCAGATGTGCTATTTTTGTGTCTCCCTTTCTGACACACGCAGATGTCATCACACTCTATCTGTAGAGCACACACTGGCCAAACCCAAACAGCTTCTTTTCACTTTTAGGTCTAAAGGACCTTTTGGGCTTCCTTTTGCCTATTGAGGCCAAAATGCCTATTGGTGTGTGAACCCGCCAATCGCCGCTTGCGGCTATATTCTTATTTTTAGGGTTCACACACACATAGTGTGGGAACCCTATTGTAATTGTTAGGATTTTTCTTTCTTATTATTCTTTGTCCCATTTTTTGACCTAAAACGTATTGTGCAGCCTAGACCGTAATGCCTAGAAACCCCAAACTTGGCAAAAAGGTTCAGTTAACTCCAAGGACCAGATTCCCATACAGGGACCCAAATTGGCCTGATGGTGGCGCTATAGCAGACTATATTGACTTTTTGTCCATATCTCCTACACCGTAAGTCCTAGAACCAAAATTCCAGTTCCTATACATTCCTTGACTAAATTCAATAGGACAATTAATATACAACCATTAAGCTCCGCCCACTTAGATTTCGAGTTAATTTGCATAATGTGCAAAATCACACACATCTTTGAGCGCGAACTAGTCCCTGGATTTTTCACATACATGCACATATGTGGTATCAAAACGTTCAGAAGAGTCTGAACTTTAAAATGTATCCAACAAAAATGCTAATTTCTTCACTACCTAGTCAGTATAAGCCAATCAAATGAGGGGGCGTAAATTCAATAGTAAATTTTGCGCATATGGAGCTCTAACTTAAGAAAACTTGCATGTAATGAGATGGCACTTCACAGACAGCTTCCCTGTGAGGGTCTGGGGCAGCTCGCAGAGGTTGCCATACCTCACCTGCTAGGGGGCGCTATAACATGCAAAAATTTGCCCCATGCACTCAGATTGGCCGATCCACATGAAACTTGGCAGACATCATCTATGGGCCTCTGGGAACCAGGTCCTAAAGCAGACACTCCATACTTCCAAAATGGCTGACGTAATCGGCCAATCAGTGATCGGCACGCGTTTGACAGGCTTACCATTGGTCGATCTGCACGAAACCTCTTGGGTGTGGACAAGTGCACGCCCCCTATGACATAATCCAGCCAGGTGTCGATTGGCCACTGGGGGGCGCTATTGCAAAAAAAGCAAGTGTATCCCCTACATAATTCCACTTGGGAACATGCAATTGGACTCTTTTGATTCCTTGCAGTAGTGCGAACAACTTTCCCATTACATGTCCTATTAAAAAATGCACAGTTTATTTACAGTTAATAATAGTTTGAAATCATCACTTTTCATACTCCTCCTAGGATTTTCATACTATCATGTCAAGCAAAGTCTTATAATACTCTACAGAGTGTGAAATCAAAAAACAATCCAAAGATTTTGGATTTGAGGACACTTATACCTGCTAAATATTTTTTTAATGGACAGCATCGATACATATAATATTCATATTCTTAAAGCTCTTTCATATTTTACCCAATTCTGACCAAAATGCACAAGCCCATTCAGAATCCCATCCTGAACAAATTTGTCAAGTTTCATCTAAATCGGTTATCGTATGGCTCTACAGTGCAGTATTATATACAATGCATAAGAATGCATGTAAAGTCCCTCTGTCACCTTCTCCTTCTCACACGCACGCAAGCTGAAACTCACACTCTCAGTCTCTCTCACACTCTCACCCACATTCCCCCTCCCATCTCTGTGCCCTAAGTAAACATTGCTCTGGCTACCTAGATCTCTCTGTGTCTATTAACCAGGCACACACACATACAGGCGCAAGCAGGCCTTCCTATAGCATTCACAATGACACTTCCCTAGCCATACCCACCCATATCTCAGTGACTAACACATGCTTATACAAACTGATATTTGGCTTCTTTTTTGTCTCTCTCTCACACAAACACACAGACACACACACCTTTATACCTATATGTATGTATAGTTTCTATGTATACTTATGTATGTATGTATTAGTATATGTTGTCATAGTTTGAATACATATACTACCACACACACACACACACACACACACACACACACACACACTTCTACCTAAATGTATGTATAGTTTGTATGCATATCTATAGTATATGTATAGTATATGTCAGTCATACCAGTGATGTCAGTCATATCAGACATGCCAGTCCAGTCATGTCAGTTATATCAGTCATGTCAGTGATGCCAGTCATGTTCTGCCAGTCATGTAAGTCATGTCAGTCCTATCAGTCATGTCAGTCCAGTCATGTCAGTCAAATCTTCAAATCATTACAGTCATGCCAGTTATGTCAGTCATATCAGTCATGTTAATTTTGTTCGTCATGCCAGTGATGTCATTCCAGTCATGCCAGTCATATCAGTTATGTCAGTAATGCCAGTCATGTCAGTCATGCCAGGCTTTGCAGACTACATTCATACTTTGAATACACAGGCAGTCATGTTAGGCGTGCTACGTGTACAAGGAGTGAAATAACAAAGCATAGTCTCTGGCTCCCTCAATCTCTCTCTGTCAGTAATATACAGGCCCAATCATGTATAGACAAGTGCAGGCCTTCCTATACTGTTCACATAGATGCAGCCATAGCCAGATGTGCTATTTTTGTGTCTCCCTTTCTGACACACACAGATGTCATCACACTCTACATCTGTAGAGCACACACTGGCCAAACCCAAACAGCTTTTTTTCACTTTTAGGTCTAAAGGACCTTTTGGGCTTCCTTTTGCCTATTGAGGCCAAAATGCCTATTGGTGTGTGAACCCGCCAATCGCCGCTTGCGGCTATATTTCTTCTTATTCTTTTGCCCATTTTTCGACATAAAATGCATCGTGCAGCCTAGACCGTAATGCCTAGAAAACCCAATCTTGGCAAAAAGGTTCAGTTAACTCCAAGGACCAGATTCCCATACAGGGACCCAAATTGGCCTGATGGTGGCGCTATAGCAGAGCATATTGACTTTTTGTCCATATCTCCTACACCGTAGGTCCTAGAACCAAAATTCCAGTTCCTATGCATTCCTTGACTAAATTCAATAGGACAATTAATATACAACCATTAAGCTCCGCCCACTTAGATTTCGAGTTAATTTGCATAATGTGCAAAATCACACACATCTTTGAGTGCAAACTAGTCCCTGGATTTTTCACATACATGCACATATGTGGTATCAAAACGTTCAGAAGAGTCTGAACTTTAAAATGTATCCAACAAAAATGCTAATTTCTTCACTACCTAGTCAGTATAAGCCAATCAAATGAGGGGGCGTAAATTCAATAGTAAATTTTGCGCATATGGAGCTCTAACTTAAGAAAACTTGCATGTAATGAGATGGCACTTCACAGACAGCTTCCCTGTGAGGGTCTGGGGCAGCTCGCAGAGGTTGCCATACCTCACCTGCTAGGGGGCGGTATAACATGCAAAAATTTGCCCCATGCACTCAGATTGGCTGATCCACATGAAACTTGGCAGACATCATCTATGGGCCTCTGGGAACCAGGTCCTAAAGCAGACATGCCATACTTCCAAAATGGCTGACGTAATCGGCCAATCAGTGATCGGCACGCGTTTGACAGGCTTACCATTGGTCGATTTGCACGAAACATCTTGGGTGTGGACAAGTGCACACCCCCTATGACATAATCCAGCCGGGTGTCGATTGGCCACTGGGGGGCGCTATTGCAAAAAAAGCAAGTATATCCCCTACATAATTCCACTTGGGAACATGCAATTGGACTCTTTTGATTCCTTGCAGTAATGCGAACAACTTTCCCATTACATGTCCTATTAAAAAATGCACAGTTTATTTACAGTTATTAATAGTTTGAAATCATCACTTTTCATACTGCTCCTAGGATTTTCATACTATCATGTCAAGCAAAGTCTTATAATACTCTACAGAGTGTGAAATCAAAAAACAATCCAAAGATTTTGGATTTGAGGACACTTATACCTGCTAAATATTTTTTTAATGGACAGCATCGATACATACAATATTCATATTCTTAAAGCTCTTTCATATTTTATCCAATTCTGACCAAAATGCACAAGCCCATTCAAAATCCCATCCTGAACAAATTTGTCAAGTTTCATCTAAATCGGTTATCGTATGGCTCTACAGTGCAGTATTATATACAATGCATAAAAATGCATGTAAAGTCCCTCTGTCACCTTCTCCTTCTCACACGCACGCAAGCTGAAACTCACACACTCAGTCTCTCTCACACTCTCACCCACATTCCCCCTCCCATCTCTGTGCCCTAAGTAAACATTGCTCTGGCTACCTAGATCTCTCTGTGTCTATTAACCAGGCACACACACATACAGGCGCAAGCAGGCCTTCCTATAGCATTCACAATGACACTTCCCTAGCCATACCCACCCATATCTCAGTGACTAAGACATGCTCATACAAACTGATATTTGGCTTCTTTTTTGTCTCTCTCTCACACAAACACACAGACACACACACCTTTATACCTATATGTATGTATAGTTTCTATGTATACTTATGTATGTATGTATGTATTAGTATATGTTGTCATAGTTTGAGTACATACACTACCACACACACACACACACACACACACTTCTACCTAAATGTATGTATAGTTTGTATGCATATCTGTCCAGTCATAACAGTCATGTCAGTCATGTCAGTCCAGTCATATCAGTCATGTCAGTCCAGTCATGTCAGTCCAGTCATGTCAGACATAAGTCATGTCAGTCATATCAGTCATGTCATTACAGTCATGCCAGTCATGTCACTCATTCCAGTTATGTCAGTCATATCAGTCATGTTACTTTTGTTCATCATGCCAGTGATGTAATTTCAGTCATATCAGTTATGTCAGTCATGCCAGTCATGTCAGTCATGTTATGGCAGGCTTTGCAGACTACATTCATACTTTGAATACACGGGCAGTCATGTTAGGCGTGCAAGGTGTGCAAGGAGTGAATTAACAAAGCATAGTCTCTGGCTCCCTCAATCTCTCTCTGTTGGTGATATACAGGCCCAATCATGTATGGGCACATGCAGGCCTTCCTATATTGTTCACATAGATGCAGCCCTAGCCAGATGTGCTATTTCTGTGTCTCCCTTTCTGACACACACAGATGTCATCACACTCTATCTGTAGAGCACACACTGGCCAAACCCAAACAGCTTCTTTTCACTTTTAGGTCTAAAGGACCTTTTGGGCTTCCTTTTGCCTATTGAGGCCAAAATATGCCTATTTGTGTGTGAACCCGCCAATCGCCGCTTGCGGCTATATTTTACATTTCTTTTTCTTTTCCTCTTTCCTCTTTGTCAAAAAGGAAGCTTATCACACGCTTTCCTTTCCTAGTCCCATATTTATTGACTTTGGGGGGGGGGGGGGGGGGTAGTGATAGGCAGAACAAAGCGTGATTAAGCAGCTGAACATTTTGTTTTTGCCTCGTACTTATGCTGCACTTACTCATGTGACATTGTACAGCCAAGATTAATCTGAAATAATCCTTCATCTTTGTCTGTCTCACTGTAGTGACAGCAGTTAATCTCTCATGTGTGGATAATATGATTGTAACAGCATTGTGCTAATTGTCCCTTTATGGAGCTCAGGCTAAAGCTAAAGCACTCCCCTAAAGAGTACCTACTACCCTACGGCAGTCCTCACTTCATCTGCGCTGATTCCTCTGCTGTAATAAGCTTTGAGAGGGTTGACCAGCCATTAAAAGCTGTAATCAGTCAGCACTTTGTGGGCATTTAATTGGGTCCAGTAAGAGTTAGTTGAATTAGAAGCATTACTTTAGCTGTAACAAAGGTTAGTTCAATTAGCTGCTTTGTTCTTGGAATCCGATTCCTGGTTCAGATCAGGATCCAGCCAATTTTATTTTACAGTCCCAGTTGTTTGACAGCAAACAGGATCTGTTAAACTTGTCTTCTCTCATTGTGTGATCACTCTTAGATGCATGTTACACAGGCTTTGGCATGGAGTTTCCCCTTATGTTACGTGAAAGAAGAGTTGAATTTCATTTATCCTGTCAGAGCTATATTATTGAGTTACACCAATAAATAGACTTATGTAGTACACTCTGATAGATTTATAGCAATGGGAATAAAACATTATGTAAAATACCTGCATATACCTAAATAAAGTAGTGTAGTTTGACATAAAATGTGATATGTTTATTATTTTTGTGTATGACACAAAAACACTGGTGTTTTGTTCCGATCTTAATAATATTTGAAGTCCCTTCATTTAAGTGTGGCAGAATGTAAAGTTTTAAGACTCCTGCTTTATGGGCTAATAATGTATACGGTGTGTTTGTGTGCCTGAGTGTGGGTGTGTATCCTCTTACTTCTGTACCTCCAGCTGTATACAGGACTATGGATTCAGATGGCTACAGGCTCATTACAGCACATGGTTCACTGAAATAGAACAGAATATTCTCATGAGTGCCAGCCAATGTGAAGATGATACTATCTTAGCAGGTGACCTAGACATGTCAGCCATGTAATTCCAATAACCATGGGATTATCTGATACATGTTTGTATTGTATTTAGGTATTTCTTACTGTATTGGGTGTGCAGAAGAACAAACATTTTGTTTGTTTATATTTTCTCACCAGATGTTGACAGCAGTTTGGTAGTTAGTGTTGAATGAAAATAATGAAAATTGTTGGTTTTCTGTGTTTGAATGTGTGACCTGTTCTCTCTTTGCTTTCTACGTGTAGTTATAATGGTGGTTCTGCCTTTATTCTACCTGTAGTTATAATGGTGGTTCTGCCTTTATTCTACCTGTAGTTATAATAGTGGTTCTGCCTTTATTCTGCCTGTAGTTATAATAGTGGTTCTGCCTTTATTGTGCCTGTAGTTATAATAGTGGTTCTGCCTTTATTGTGCCTGTAGTTATAATAGTGGTTCTGCCTTTATTTTACCTGTAGTTATAATGGTGGTTCTGCCTTTATTTTACCTGTAGTTATAATAGTGGTTCTGCCTTTATTCTGCCTGTAGTTATAATAGTGGTTCTGCCTTTATTCTGCCTGTAGTTATAATGGTGGTTCTGCCTTTATTGTGCCTGGAGTTATAATAGTGGTTCTGCCTTTATTCTGCCTGTAGTTATAATAGTGGTTCTGCCTTTATTCTGCCTGTAGTTATAATGGTGGTTCTGCCTTTATTTTACCTGTAGTTATAATAGTGGTTCTGCCTTTATTCTACCTGTAGTTATAATAGTGGTTCTGCCTTTATTCTGCCTGTAGTTATAATAGTGGTTCTGCCTTTATTGTGCCTGTAGTTATAATAGTGGTTCTGCCTTTATTGTGCCTGTAGTTATAATAGTGGTTCTGCCTTTATTTTACCTGTAGTTATAATGGTGGTTCTGCCTTTATTTTACCTGTAGTTATAATAGTGGTTCTGCCTTTATTCTGCCTGTAGTTATAATAGTGGTTCTGCCTTTATTCTGCCTGTAGTTATAATTGTGGTTCTGCCTTTATTGTGCCTGTAGTTATAATAGTGGTTCTGCCTTTATTCTGCCTGTAGTTATAATAGTGGTTCTGCCTTTATTCTGCCTGTAGTTATAATGGTGGTTCTGCCTTTATTTTACCTGTAGTTATAATAGTGGTTCTGCCTTTATTCTGCCTGTAGTTTAATAGTGGTTCTGCCTTTATTCTGCCTGTAGTTATAATAGTGGTTCTGCCTTTATTGTGCCTGTAGTTATAATAGTGGTTCTGCCTTTATTCTGCCTGTAGTTATAATAGTGGTTCTGCCTTTATTTTACCTGTAGTTATAATGGTGGTTCTGCCTTTATTTTACCTGTAGTTATAATAGTGGTTCTGCCTTTATTCTGCCTGTAGTTATAATAGTGGTTCTGCCTTTATTCTGCCTGTAGTTATAATGGTGGTTCTGCCTTTATTGTGCCTGTAGTTATAATAGTGGTTCTGCCTTTATTCTGCCTGTAGTTATAATAGTGGTTCTGCCTTTATTCTGCCTGTAGTTATAATGGTGGTTCTGCCTTTATTTTACCTGTAGTTATAATAGTGGTTCTGCCTTTATTCTGCCTGTAGTTATAATAGTGGTTCTGCCTTTATTCTGCCTGTAGTTATAATAGTGGTTCTGCCTTTATTCTGCCTGTAGTTATAATAGTGGTTCTGCCTTTATTCTGCCTGTAGTTATAATAGTGGTTCTGCCTTTATTCTGCCTGTAGTTATAATGGTGGTTCTGCCTTTATTGTGCCTGTAGTTATAATAGTGGTTCTGCCTTTATTTTACCTGTAGTTATAATGGTGGTTCTGCCTTTATTCTGCCTGTAGTTATAATAGTGGCTCTGCCTTTATTTTACCTGTAGTTATAATAGTGGTTCTGCCTTTATTGTGCCTGTAGTTATAATAGTGGTTCTGCCTTTATTGTGCCTGTAGTTATAATAGTGGTTCTGCCTTTATTCTGCCTGTAGTTATAATAGTGGTTCTGCCTTTATTGTGCCTGTAGTTATAATAGTGGTTCTGCCTTTATTGTGCCTGTAGTTATAATAGTGGTTCTGCCTTTATTCTGCCTGTAGTTATAATAGTGGTTCTGCCTTTATTCTGCCTGTAGTTATAATAGTGGTTCTGCCTTTATTCTGCCTGTAGTTATAATAGTGGTTCTGCCTTTATTCTGCCTGTAGTTATAATAGTGGTTCTGCCTTTATTCTGCCTGTAGTTATAATAGTGGTTCTGCCTTTATTCTGCCTGTAGTTATAATAGTGGCTCTTCTATTCATATTCTGTCTTGCAAAATACCATGAATTCCAACTACAGATTAAGGGGTGTTTTCTGTTATACAACCGTCCAGGAATCTGCATGATGTGTGTGTGGGTGTTAAAGAGTGAGAGATTTGTGTGGTCATGGAAACCCCTACAGATACATCCTTGTAACCCCTTCAAAACAAACAGAAGCCCCCATAACCATCATTCCCTCATCATGTTGGCACAGGTCTCAGCTCTGTGCATGTGCCTGTGTGTCTGGACCAGCACATAATTTAAGGCTTACTTCATTTGACCAGTTTGCCACTGATATACTTAACATAATAAAAGGCCTGAGTGTCACATTTCAGTTTTTGAACTACTAAATATTTTGTTGGCACATGGCTGTAAGTGATGGGTCTGAATGAAATGACAGATAACATTCCCTGGTCATTGTGTTGGTCTCAGTGGAGGTTCAGGTTCCAAATGGCAGCTGCTTGCACCAGACACTGGCAGGAATAAGTTTAATTCCCATAGGCACATATGGCAGTGTTTAAGCATCACTGTTCACCCCACTCTCCTTTTGTGTTCAGATTGGACTGAGCAGAGGTCAGCCCTGTTTGTTTTGTAGATTATTTTCTCTGCGTATTACGCCGACAGACCCGGCTGTGCTGCTTTAGATCAGCCGCCGACCCTCGCACACACTCCCCTCCTGGAGCCCTTTTAAGCCGCCTGTGTAATGTAGTTTCCTTATGACCCTTGACCCAAGCTCATTTCAGATCTAGGGCTGCAACTCAACTTTGACATATCACAAAATTCATTAACCTTCTGCAGAAACCGTTTGTGCTTTAATTGTGTCTAATGGGTTGACCTAGGCAAATACAGCTTTGTGCAAAGAACATAAGAACCTCTGTTCATGCCCAGATGGGGTGTGTGTGAGTGCATGGATGGATGTGTGTGTGTGTGTGTGTGTGTGTGTGTGTGTGTGTGTGTGTGTGTGTGTGTGTGTGTGTGTGCGTGTGTGTGTGCGTGTGTGTGTGCGTGTGCGTGTGCGTGTGTGTGTGTGTGTGTGTGTGTGTGCTTTTTCTCACCTGTACCCTGTACCCATCATCATCCTACCCAGCCCATCTTTGTCTTGCCCACTCTTCCCTTTGATGTGCTCTGTACCCTTTTATCTTACTTCTAGTTGCCTGATTATGTCTTTCATGTTCTGTATAGGGAATGTCTGGCTTGGAAAACCAGAGCCTTAAACTGACAGCTGCGCGCTAAGATGTATAAGTTAATTTTACTGCAGATTAAAGAACATTTGAGGCACACTCCATCACATGAAAGAAGGCCTGTGGTCTTCCCTCTGCTGTGTTGAATGTTTCACTGTTCCACAGCACTGGATATTATACAGTTTCTATTTGGCTCAGCACTTATGGACAGATACTGTAGTCTCTTGGCTGCTGTACCTTAATTTATTATTAATTCATATATTAATACAAGTTTTTTAAAGATGTTTTTACAAACATAGTGTTTATGGTGATGGACTTGGTTCCTGTACAAACAAATACGTTTTAGCAAATAAAAGACTCTTGGGGACATTGAGGTTGTTGAGGGAGACATTTCCTCCGTGTGACTATAGAGTGCGCTGTGGATCCTCTGCCTTCCAGGCGTTCCATGTGTTACACGTTCTGTCTGCATGTGAGTAATATCTGCTCCATCAAGTGTGGGTGATAAGAGGACGCTGTAATGTGTTAACCCTGCAGAGAGAGGAGAGAGTGGGGGAGAGAAAGGGAGGAGAGGAGAGAGTGGGGGAGAGAAGGGGAGAAGAGGAGAGAGTGGGGGAGAGAAGAGGAGAGAGTGGGGGAGAGAAGGGGAGAAGAGGAGAGAGTGGGGGAGAGAAAGGGAGAAGAGGAGAGAGTGGGGGAGAGAAGGGGAGAAGAGGAGAGAGTGGGGGAGAGAAGGGGAGAAGAGGAGAGAGTGGGGGAGAGAGTGGGGGAGAGAAGGGGAGAAGAGGAGAGAGTGGGGGAGAGAAGGGGAGAAGAGGAGAGAGTGGGGGAGAGAAGGGGAGAAGAGGAGAGAGTGGGGGAGAGAAGGGGAGAAGAGGAGAGAGTGGGGGAGAGAAGGGGAGAAGAGGAGAGAGTGGGGGAGAGAAAGGGAGAAGAGGAGAGAGTGGGGGAGAGAAAGGGAGAAGAGGAGAGAGTGGGGGAGAGAAGGGGAGAAGAGGAGAGAGTGGGGGAGAGAAGGGGAGAAGAGGAGAGAGTGGGGGAGAGAGTGGGGGAGAGAAGGGGAGAAGAGGAGAGTGGGGGAGAGAAGGGGAGAAGAGGAGAGAGTGGGGGAGAGAAGAGGAGAGAGTGGTGCTCTGGCCTGAGAGGTTTGGCCTCAGTGTGCTACATAGGTCACCCTTCACCTGGTTGAGTCCAGCCTGAGGCCTGGACCTGCTGCTGCCACAGACACCCATACACAGACAGATAGACAGAGAGATTATAATCTCTGGCAGGTCAGAAAATCCTTGACATGCTCCTTCCCGTCGCCTGCCGCGGCTCTTGAACGACACAAAAACCTTTTTTTTTTTTTTTTTTGGCACCGTAACCTGCTTTTGCTGTCTTATCAGTCTCTCTGTCAATCACAATTCAAATAGCAGCCACCCTGACTGCTGCCTCCCTTACCCTCTCTTGTCTCCTCTCTTACCCTGGTCTCTTCTCTCCTACCCTGGTCTCTTCTCTCTTACCCTGGTCTCTCCACTCCCATACTCTCCTCTCTCCTCTATCTTACCTTAGTCTCTCCTCTCCCTTACCCTCTCCCCTGCCCTCTTACCCTGGTTCTCTCCTCTCCCTTACCCTCTCCCCTGCCCTCTTACCCTGGTTCTCTCCTCTCCCTTACCCTCTCCCCTGCCCTCTTACCCTGGTTCTCTCCTCTCCCTTACCCTCTCCCCTGTCCTCTTACCCTGGTTCTCTCCTCTCCCTTACCCTCTCCCCTGCCCTCTTACCCTGGTTCTCTCCCTTACCCTCTCCCCTGTCCTCTTACCCTGGTTCTCTCCTCTCCCTTACCCTCTCCCTTGCCCTCTTACCCTGGTTCTCTCCTCTCCCTTACCCTCTCCCCTGCCCTCTTACCCTGGTTCTCTCCTCTCTCTTACCCTCTCCCCTGCCCTCTTACCCTGGTTCTCTCCTCTCCCTTACCCTCTCCCCTGTCCTCTTACCCTGGTTTTCTCCTCTCCCTTACCCTCTCCCCTGCCCTCTTACCCTGGTTCTCTCCTCTCCCTTACCCTCTCCCCTGCCCTCTTACCCTGGTTTTCTCCTCTCCCTTACCCTCTCCCCTGTCCTTTTACCCTGGTTCTCTCCTCTCCCTTACCCTCTCCCCTGCCCTCTTACCCTGGTTCTCTCCTCTCCCTTACCCTCTCCCCTGTCCTTTTACCCTGGTTCTCTCCTCTCCCTTACCCTCTCCCCTGTCCTCTTACCCTGGTTCTCTCCTCTCCCTTACCCTCTCCCCTGTCCTTTTACCCTGGTTCTCTCCTCTCCCTTACCCTCTCCCCTGCCCTCTTACCCTGGTTCTCTCCTCTCTCTTGCCCTTGTCTCCTCTCTGGGGGAGTTTATGTTGCAGCTGTCCCTTCAGAATAGATCAGTCTTGAAAAACTCAAGTCTTCATGTCCCTCAACCATTCTCATATGGGCTTGTATTGCCCTGGGGGCATGTGTGTGCACAAACACACACACATATACACACACACACATATGTATACATATGGTAGATAAACTGAAAGACCGTATAACACGTCATCCATTCACCCAGAGAACAGTGGCAGGTCTGTGAGTTGCCTTATGGCAAAACTTAAGATAAAGATGAAATTCACTCTACTTCCTGTCCCTGTCATGACTGAGTTCTCTCAAACAATGTATGTTTATGGCTGGAAGAGTTCAGTGGCTTTTAGCCCAGATTACAGTTTTTTTAACGTAACTCTCAGTTGTCAGATAAGGTTGCATGTAGAGACAGACACTAAAGCCGCTTCATTGTGGAGAGACCTGGAAAGACAGCTCTTTCAACAAAGAAAGAGAAGAGATGTCAGATGGAGAAACTCTGATGGAACTGGGTTATTTATTTATTTGTTTGTTGGATCTACAGCTACTATAGCCCTTCATAATATCTTCTATCTCTGAAACCTCTGGAAACAGAAGCCTGCCAGGGGAAGTCATGGCCTGGCGGTTAGGGAACTGGTCTTGTGACCAGAGGGTCGTGGGTTTGATTCCCAGACCTGAGGCCATGACTGAGGTGCCCCTGAGCAAGGCCCTTAACCCTCAATTGCTCACTTGTATAAAAATGAGATAAAATGTAAGTCGCTCTGGATTAGGGCGTCTGCCAAATGCCGTAAAATGTAAATGTAAGATCTCTTTAGAGGGTTTATTATGGTTGCTAGTGATCCTTGAGAGTTAGATTTAGACCACAAACCACCTGAAGCATGTGTGGAGAATTGGTCTGCACACTGGGCCCAATATGGTATGGAGCCACTGGGACAAACATGTGCACCGTCCTGTTTAAAATTAAATGGGCTTTAAAAGAGAAATGGGCATGTGCATGAGGCTAGAACAGAACAGGGCATCGGCTCATAGATCTGACATTGCACTAAACATATTAGTCTCTCTGACTGACATGCAAACGCAGTTGCTTTATGCTTGAGTTACAGTTCTGTGTGTGTGTGAGGGAGAGTTGACGTTAGCATGCAAACATGGCCTCACCACTGTGATCTCAAAGTAAAAAAAAAAAACCATCCAGGGTATTAGGAATATTCTGATATTGATAGTTCTATTATGAACAACTGTGCATAGCATTTCCTTCCAGTAAAAACAAGGTCTAGCAACATACTTCAGTCTGCCAAAGGGCAAAGACTAGTCACAACAGAGAACAGGTATACAGGTGACAGGTGACACCAGTGACAGGTAACTTAATATTTGAATGCATTCTCTTGCCTTTTTAGTAGTGCCATTTTTGTTGATTTATGCATTGCTGTTATCTGCCATAACATGCCTGTATAGAAGCCAGTCCATCAAAACTCCAAATAAGCATGAGCTAATAAACATACTGGAAGTGGAGGAAGTCCTTTTGGGGTTACCCATCAGGCTTTGCTTCTGGAGAGGCGGAGCATGAGACAGGTGAGTGCCTTGTTTAGGTAGGCTTGAATCGCCCTGATCAGTAAATCAATTCCTGTTTGTTTAGCTGAAGATAACTGAAGGAGTCGATGGAATCAGGTGATGAAAGAGGTAGAGGAGGAGAAAGAAAAAGATGGGTGGAGAAATGGGTGTGGACTAGGCCAGCATGAACACACTTAAGCCAGATATAATGCCCCACCAGTCTTTTGACTGTCTTCTACTGCAAAAAATAGCAATATATCAGAAACAAATTGATTGTATATTAGATTTACAAGCTGGGATTTGCAGCAAATCTCTTATTAAAAGACCTGTGCACTGACTCCTAAGAAACGGACTTGTGTACTGACACCCAAGAGTACTTCCACATGAATATTGCCAGAATATTGTCAACATTCCCGGTCACTTCTTGGCACTGCAGTTTTGGGTTGTCCCGCACTCCGAACGTTCTTTTTGCTTTTTTGTATTTCTTTCCTGTTTTGTTGGTGGTTTTTAAAAAGTGTTTTTATGAAGACTTGATCTCAGCCCATTCAGAAGGGCCCTTGGCTGTGGCTCCAGAGGTCATGGGTTCAATCTGGGCTGATGGCGACAGCCATTGTTACCATGAGCAAACTGCCCAGCCCCCGCTGCCCTGAGGGAACAGCGTCTGCACTTAACCAATCTGAGTCATTCTGGGCACAAGCATTTTCTTGAGTAATGAAATAAAATTTGCACAAGCTGTCTGTCCAGTTGCGGCGCTAGAACTCCCCTTCACACCAGTAACATTCGAATGTAGGTCTGTGGCCGTCTATAAACCAAGCAGACATCACTGGAATGTTTATTAGTATGGCACTGGTATTGTAGGAATAAAGGAACTGTAAGAAGAGTTTAACATTTTATTTAGTCAATATTCCAACACTGGCCATGTGATGAAGCTACTGGTATGCTGCAAGTGTTTGTAAGAGTGAAACATTTCGCTAATAGAACGTGCTCAGCTAAATAAAGCTGTGAGAATGTAGGAGCATGTATTGTTCAGAGGCAGTGAAGGTCTGATACTCATGAGTCTGGCCAGATGTACTCAAACATGGAGATAAGCAGCCACATGCCATCCAGAGGCCTCCAAAGAGATTCAGATGATCATTATATGAAAAAGTAGATGTTTTAAATCAGAGTATTCATTCCATGGAGTTCAAACGTTCCAGTAGTTAACACAATGTTCATTAGTATTAAAATGTCTTGTCACTGGAAATGACAAATCCTTATTATCCTGCTGGTCCAAAGATGTTCAACAAACCGATCAGCACGTCTTCTCTTGGCCTCTCCCATGTAATGCTGATTACATCTCTTGAAAGTGATGCAGTAGATAACACCTGCTGTGGTGCATGAGGATGAATGAGTGATGACAATTGATCCTTTTGAGCCAGTTATTTTAGTGGCTGTGTTAATAAATTTGCATGTAGCACATCTTGGTTAGTTGAAGGCTACAGTACCACAGTTGAAATCTGAATGGTCATTTATATTGCTTTTGACGAGCATGTCTTTACTGTTTTTGTCTCGTCTGTAAGAGATTAGTGGAGGATCCTTAAAAAGGGATGTGATCTGTACATCATCCTGGAGGATCCTGAACTTTCAGTTAGCCACTGTTTGTGGGATGATAAGTCAACACCAAAGGAATTCTTGTTGTCTCAGTAGATTGTTTATAGGTCTGTGCGTCCACTCTCTGAATAGGTAAAACACCAGCAAATGCTGGACAAAATGTGACTTCCTTAGCAAAACCACAGTTTTGAAAATTAGGGGTGTATTCAACTAAGGATTTTCATAGTCGAATCTGATTCGTCAGCCTTTCCCTTTAGTCGACTAATAGTCAAATCGGGTTTATTTATTTTTTTTTAGAGCACCTTAAATGGGATCCCGTTCTCATTCAGGACTTTTTTCCTCTTCAAAATAAATACCTAAAACACTCAGATAAATGAATAAACACGTTAGGTTGGCTTTATTCAGCTTTTATTTATTTACTTATTTGTTTTTTTTTTAAACGTTAGAGAACGTTAACCGTCAGTGCGCATTGCGCATGTCGAACTGTCAGACAGGCACTGTGCAAAATGTCAAAAATATTTTAAATAAAATATGCCTGCCTGAAAATATAAAAAAATTGCCACACAACAGCAAAAAAAAATACAAGGAAAGGTTCAAGTAACGGGGTTTAAAAGCAAACAACAACAAAAAATGTTTATAGACCTACTTTGCCGAGATGCGACGAGACGAGACGACTGAAATGACAAACGTTTTTTTTTTCGCCTTACGAAAAATGGTATGCCATGTTGGTTGTTGTAGTGCGAAATGAAAGACGTTGATGACATAACTTGCACTTTACTTTGTTTGGTTCATCTTTATGTTTTTCAAAATACTTTTGAAGTTTTTTAGTAGCCATTATAATCTCGGCAGATGCTGCGTATTGTGTTGCGTGTTCAGCTCCGCTTGTTTGGATTGTGCAACTGCAGGGTGTGATTTATTCATGTGTAGTAAGGAAGATGCCTATTGTTAATTCGCAAACATCATTTAATTAAAAATATTTATTAACAGAAATTAGGACGATTTTATTTGACAAAAGGCTATATATAACGAAAACAAAGACATTTCATGTAACAACTAATGCTTAGCTGCATCCTTGGGCACCCCCATGCAGTTAGAATGGTACATTCGACTATGACGTTCATAGTCGACTAGGGGGTATAGTCGACTATAGTCGAATCAGCGACTATTGCAGGTCACCCCTATTGAAAATGTTTCAATACTTTTCTTTAAGGAGATTTTATTGTCACGTCTGAGTAGTTTTTGCAAGCCTTGGAATGAGAGTGTAGTAGGGTGAGCAGATCTGACATGGCAAAAAAGGACTCAGCAGGGGTCCAAACGGAGTGGGGGTGGGGGGGGCGTGACTAGTTTGTCAACGAAATACTTATGTAAGCTCTGGTAAAACAACGTTTATGACATTTATGAATTTCTGCCCGGACATTTTTTTTAAGTCTCAAAAAGAGGACATCTGTTCACCTTAGTCTGTAGGTTTTAATGGATGGGGGTATAAGTTAGTAAAAAAAATTGAAACATCAAAAAAGATGACTTTTTGAATGTTTTAAAATGTTTTAGATATCTACATCTTTTACTACAGTACAATGCAGTTAACTCAAGTCAACCAGAATCTTCTTCAGAACACATAGCAGTGAAGTACACAAGGTTTCCAGAGAAATCGGATGTTTGATCATCTGATATGCAAGCAAAGTGTGTGTGTGTGTGTGTGTGTGTGTGTGTGTGTGTGTGTGTGTGTGTGTGTGCGCGCGCGTGTGTGTGTGTGTGTGTGTGTGTGTTTGTAACCTGTGACTGCTGTGATTGATTATTTGTGCTGTTTGTGTGTGAGGATCATTATTTTTGGTTTTATAGTTTGAATCCATTTTTAAGAAGATGGTTCCTTTTTGAAATCCTATCATTTCATTTGTGTTTTGCAGTCTTTTTTGTAAACACCATAAAAACATCACCCATCTCATTTACAGCAGTTTGTTTGGCTCTCTCGGGTTTCCTTACAGAACGCAGTACAGCAGTTGCACACAGGCAGCCGAAAGGAAGCGTTCTATTTTTTGTCATGTAGGCGGTCCTAGCTGACAGAGTGACAGGGCCGGCAGGCACGTGAGTGGAGGGGTAAAGAGGAGGCGGGCTCTACCTTGCTGCTGTGTTGCTGCAGTAAGTGGAGTGTGTCAGTGTGCCGGAGGTCTGCCGTGCAGAGAGCTACACACGCACACACAGGCAGCAGAGTCCCGAGACTGCAGGACTATTTGGAAAATGAACCAAGAGAATGGGGATTTAGCTCAGACACCCTCGTCACGACATGGTGAGTTCTGAATCTGACCACAGTGTTTGCTTTGATTTTGAAGGAGGTTGAACTCTGTTGAGGTGTTAATAGTTTTACCTTATGGGGGTTTGAGGGGGGAGGGGTAGAGGAGAGAGAGAGTGTGTGTTTGTGTTTGTGTGTGTGTGTGTGTGTGTGTGTGTGTGTGTGTGTGTGTGTGTGTGTGTGTGTGTGTGTGTGTGCGCGTGTTTATCCACACACATGTCTGTTCACGTGTGTGTACTGGTAATGAAAGGCTTGCCTTTTGTAAGCTGGCTTGTGAGGGAGAAATAGAGGTAGATGTTTTTTAATAGAAAGAATCTTAAAATTGTAATCATTTAAATATGGCAGCATATTTAAGTGCGTGCCTTTGTGTACCTGCATTTTCTCTGGTGTGTATGGCTGTATTCAGTGTGTGTGTGATACAGAGAACACAATGAATGAGTGGACAGGTCGGTCACCCATTGGGTTGGTTGGCTAGGCTGTCCTTGAAACAGGTAAAGTCAAGAACATAGAAGTCTGACCTGGAGACTCAGCATGAAGAGGTCCACTGAGAGCGGTGTGTGTGTGTGTGTGTGTGTGTGTGTGTGCGCGCGCGCGCGCAAGCATGCACATGCTTGTCGTACTGCAGCTGTTTCTGCCTTTCTCTCCTGTCCTCTACTCCTCTCTAGACATCAGAGTGGGTCTACAGAGAGGTCAGGTCTGCCGGGGGAGGTGTGGGTATGTGGTTATTGCTTCCAGGAATGATGGTTTGTTTGTGTGTCATAAAAAACTCTGATTGTCCGCTTTCCACTTTGTAATGCAAGTCTCTGATGACTTCTTAGATCTAGACAGGACAATAATAAGGTAGGAAGGTAGAAGGAGAGTGGGGTAACATGAGATTATGAGTTTGTCAGGAGTCTATCTTTGTGTTTCTATCTTTATTTCAAATTATCCTCCCTCTTTCTCTTCCTGTGTAAGAAAACACGTGTGAATTCAATTTAGCCTCCCCTGTGTTGGGGCTGAAGTGAGTTGACATTGAACCAGGGCCTGGAAAGACACTTCGCCCTGTCTGTGTTCTGGGCAGCATTAGCATTAGTGCATCAGTCAGCCCAGTTCATTCAGTCACCACACAGGCCTGCTCAGGGCCCGAGGAGCACACTGCAGGCTTGGCCCTCCCCTCTTGTCTCACCTCTACTCTTCCCATCTCCTCCCCTCTCCACCCCTCTCCTCCCCTCTTGTCCCCTCCCCTCTCCTCCCCTCCCCTCTCCTCCTTTTCCCTCCCCTCTTCTCCTTTTCCCTCTCCTCTCCTCTTCACGTCCCCGTCATCAGGGAAAGACTGAACTATATAGAAAAATAAAGCTTTTATACTGCCTCCCTAAAGCCTTTAACAGTGCAGAGGTTCATTCAGTGTCACACCGTTTCTCATGATGTCAGTGCCTTTAAATAGGCCCCTTTTGTTCACCACGCCTTTTAACTGCTGGTCTTCCTTTCCGACGGGCTTCACGTCTGCGACATTTGGCACTGCCTCTAACGCGTAACATGATTCATGGCACTTGTAGAGAGGGGGGCCAAGGGCCAGTGGGTTATCTGTTCACCATGTTTGAAGAGCTGGTGTTTTTTTGGGGATGGTGGGCATGTGTGTGTGTGTGCATGTGTGTACACCAGAGTCTGAGACAAGCGGCTTAAGTTTGAACTGAATCTGTTTTCAAGGAGGCGGTCTTGTGTGAAATGTTACTGTTTAACTGACCAGAGGGAAGTGGGTGAAGGATTCTATTTGCTGCCTAGTCCCGAGTGGTGAAGAAATGTTGTCTGGGGTCAAAATGGTACACGGTTGTGAGAAAATAGCCTAATGCATGTTGCAATGGCCAAGAGTGCTAAAAGACCTTGTGACTGGAGCAAGTGTGTGTGTGTATGTGTGTTTGCTTTTGCGAGAGAGTTGTTGTATGTAAGCTGAATGTGCATGCGTAGAAAAAAAAAACTAACAGAGCAGGTTTTGTGTGTTATGAAATTTAGTAAGTGTGTCTGCGAGTGTGTAGTTGTGCACTGCTGTTTATTTGCTGTGGTAAAGGAGTGCTCTGTCTGTCTTACCTGGTAAGACCTTGTGCAATCATCCCCTCTTCTTGCGTTTGATCAATCCTCTACCTCGTCTAGCTGACTGGACAAGCGTGAGGGTGACTGGATGCTCCATAATACATGCACCAGTTTCACTTCATCCTCTCTAGGTGAAGCCCAGTTAGATCGCCGAGTCAGAAGCCATCAGGTTGACTTAGCAGAAACTAAGTCTGTATTTATTGTTGGGGAGGATAGAGAAAGAGAGATAGAGAGGCTGAGATAGAGAAAGAGAGGGAGAGAGAAGAACTGAAGGACAGAAAGATGAAGGTTCATGGAAAGATGTGAAGGTTATGTCCTGCCTGTTAAACAGCGAGTCATGCCCACAGACACAGGTCCTGCACACGTGCTGTGTGATCGCCCTGCCACGGGGGCACGTCTGAACCGTGCATAAACTGACAGACAGCAGGGAGCTGGAAAACCATCTTGTGTACGACATGTTTGAAAGCTTGTTTGATTCATCTCTTTATTTCTCAGCACGCGAAACACACCTACCTTTAACAAATACAAACACACACAGACACTCTCAGGCTAGTCTTTCCTTTTTAATAGTGTATATATAGTGACTTGTTTCCTCAGTATTGCGAGATTCATTATGCTCTCTTCAGCACATTCACATGCCTTTCTCTTGTGCACAAGTGCGTATGCATCTGCTAGAAAGACTACAGCTCAGAGTTCAGAGAGGTAACCTGATGTATGAAGATAAGGTCTGTGTCTGTGCCATAGTGGGTGCAGTAGATTATGAGTATTTTATGTCGTCCAGTGTCTTTTTCTTGTTCTGAAATTCCCATTCTGTAATAACATCCCCATGTATAGTGTACAGGAGGTAACTGTCACACATAAATAAACCATCTCTTACTTTATTGACAGTGTGTGGGTATTCCTACGAGGCTGAGGAGTGGTGTGCCCTATTTAACGAGACACAAATGTTTTACCTGTAAACAGACCAGTAATAGGAGACCATCTCAAAAACAGGTAGGACACTCACCTTCAGGTAGATTGGCATTGTTGTGAGATGGCAAATATAAAAGAATCATTGTACATGGTGATGGACCATTAACTCTACAATAATGCTCATTATGCTCATTAGATATGAAAAAAACATTTTGAAGTCAGGAACTCATAATTCCTAAACCCATAATCCACCATGATACTCGAAGCTCCTCCTACTTGACCTCACGTGTTAACTTCCTGCTGAGTCCAGTCCCAGACAGCGCCACCACACACTCCAGCTCAGCCAATGGAGACACTCATCACAATAGCACAGACTGGGAGGCTATCCATCACTGGCATTGGGCCAAAAGTCAACTTGTAGTCTTTGATGTGAATGGGCTCTGATGTGAATGGACTCTGAGCTTGCTCAGTGTTCTGGGGAGTGATTCTAAATGGCAGGGCTCTTGTGGACTTTCACTGGGGTAAAAATTGTCCAGCCGGTTTAGAATGATCCTTCTACAGGTTCGGATTTCAGGAGATGGATTAAAATTAGCTGGGATTATTTTGAGGAGACACCAGAAACTGCGTACAACATCCAGCCTGTGAGTCTGCCGCCTGTGTGCTTTCACTTCCTTTATTCTGAAATCTTAATTTTCTCCTTCCCAAGGTTCATTTGTGTAGTCATGGAAACCTGACTTAACTGTAGATTAAATGTGCGTAGTTAAGGCATGTTTGAAGATAAACACGTTCAGTGCATTCCAAGAAAGCAACGTGTAAGCTTTTGATATATGCTCAAGTTTGACATAATTGCAGCATTATGATAGCATGTGTGTGCTGATCCTTCTTTAGATACCACATTAGTAAAGGAAAAATGTGGAGAGATCTGGTTTACTGATTAATGGATCTATAGCGATGGGCCTCAGTGGGACAGAGCCCTGGACTATCTGAGTCCACTTTCGTGTCATAGGGATTGGTCTGGACATTCATTAATTGGAATGTACACTGATAAAGAGATTTCCAGAGAGGAGGTGCAGGTTAGCCGTTGTGGGCACAAGCCCCGCGTGGCACTGTTCTGGGGGAAAGAAACGACTCATCTCTTTGCAGACCAACTCGGGGGTTAGGATCTGTTTGGAATCCTTTTTCCCCACAGAGTTGAGTGTACTAGAGTCCTCTCCTGCTAATTGCATTTCTGATATGTGTCTATCAATCTTAATGTTTAGTAGTTTTAATGACATGCACTGACAAAGCATCTCTTTGAAGCTTTTGAAAAGATGGAGAGTACAGAGATTCGCACAGTTATGACCTGCAAGCCTGCGTCAGCTTTTATTCCTCAACTATTGCGGTACCTCCTTGTCCCGCTTTTTGACACGTGCCCTCAGTGCTCCAGTTTTTTCATGCTCACCCATTTTCTACCACCGTCACACCAGGAATGTGACAAGACAGTTTCGCAACTCCAGCAATGCTTCTGCTATTACTCCACAAAGGTATTTTGGAAAGTAAAGTATCCTCTTTGATTTATGAAACGTGTGAACAGTCTGTAAGCCGTGAGCTACAGGACCAAACAGGTCCAGAAGTGTTTGGTTTTTCAGTATTTTTTTTTTTTTCCCAGGATTATTGATGTGAACAGCATCCATGGATGGACTACTAGTCGTGCTATTGGTGTTAATGTACACTACAAAGAGCTTTAACATTTAGTAAACGTGTTCTGAAACATAGTTCAAACATAGCTTCACCTTTTCTGTCAACAGCAAATATGTGACCTAAATAAGGTGGAACTACTTGTTTGTTTTCATGCTAAATGACAAGCTTGTCTTTACTAAACTGAGGGTAGTTCACCCATATCATTTGCATTGGCAGTCATGGTCTGGTGGTTAGGGAACTGGTCTTGTGACCGAAGGGTCATGGGTTCGATTCCCAGGCTCCATGACTGAAGTGCCTTTGATCAAAGCACCTAACCTTGACTAGGTGTCAGGAGGATTTAATTTGGTTAAAATTGCCAATTTGGCAATTTGTTGCCTTTTTCTCTAGTTTCACCCATTTTTCTTTTTAGGGGATACATGCTGTTGGAAATATAGTTAAATATGGATTCTCTTTTGCACAGTAATCCATTTTATGATGGATAGATATTTCCTGAGAATATTGTTTCTGGCTCTGTTACTATGTTACTACACGAGGCAGGAGTGAGGCCGTCTGTTTCCTCCGTACAGGGACAGCACAGCCAACATCACTCCCAGTGCCAGTTCTCCTTTCAAAAGAGTTAAAACTGGGCGGTCCAGCACATAAAAACAGGAGATGGAGAGAGGAGGAGATTTTGGACCATGTTTATATTTTGTCAACGTCTCCAGTCAGACAAATGCAGGAGCTGTCACAGGTCTGTAATGTATTCCCGTCTCTTCCATTTTTTGGGCATCACTATCTTTATATTTCTTTCTATTATCTCTCTCACAGGTGGGCAGAAGCTCGTTGTATTATGTATGTTGTTGCTGTATTGTTCTCTGGAGTGAAAGATTTGCCCTTTGGTGATGTTTGTGTTGATTTTGTGTGTGCTTATGCAGCAAGGTAGCATGTCTCTTCACTGCTGTCAAGAAGAAGTATTTCTGTATTCACCACCACTCGATTCCACACATATGTTCTTATTCTCAAAAAGCAAAAAAAAAGAAGAAAATAACCCTGGTTCTGATTTGTGTCTGCATCAGTCTTGCAGCAAATGTCGTAGAGTAGCAGGTCTTAACGACTTCACCTCTGCGATCTGGTGATCACCAGCCCAGCTTGGCTGCGTATGGAATAAACATCTGCTTCCCTCCACAGTGAATATGAGCTAACGGTCAAGAGTAGTTGTTGGGCTTTTAGGCAAAGTGGTTGTATTTCTTTGCGTGGGTTGGGGGTTGATTGCCACTGTTAGCAGAGAGAATCACTGCACCCCTGGGAGCAGATGATGTGATTGAATATTCATCTGCCATCCCGCTGAGACAGGATTAGTTAATCTAATCTGCCACTGCAGCGGGCCAGTCTGCTGGGCAGCTAGGGACCAGATACATGATTACACATCTCTCCCTGTGCTGTGAAGTCTGCCATCAGGAGGACTGTGACAGGAACGGGCCTGTGCCCATGGGACTCAGGAGGACTGTGACAGGAACGGGCCTGTGCCCATGTGACTCAGGAGGACTGTGACAGGAACGGGCCTGTGCCCATGTGACTCAGGAGGACTGTGACAGGAACGGGCCTGTGCCCATGTGACTCAGGAGGAAACGGTCAGCTTGCAACCGCATGCCCCGAACGTCCCAGCCAACATCATGTCACAGGCGCTCGACCGTGTGTTTACTGTGGAAACATTCAATTTATTCTGAGGGGAAAAAAACTGCAATCTTACAGTATGTTCTCTGAAGTTTTCTGAACTGAAGACTAAATGGAACCACAAATCGTCAGAAAAACATTTGCGCCAGAGTGCTCCAGATCGGCTGATAGAGGGACCGTGCTCATGAGGTAGTGTGTTTACTCGGTAGGCATAGCTACACAGCTCAGCAGAGCGATGCCCTTATAGGCCCTGAGTCTGTAGCCCAGTGTGCTAATGCCTCAAGCAGAGAGCAGTGGGAAGAGGCATCAAGGGTCTGCCTGTGTGGCCTTTTAAATCTGGAGCCTATTAAACATGAGCTGCAAACCAGCATTACATCCTTGTGTGTCTGTGTTCTGCTCTCCTCTGTCTGCTTGTCAGACTGTAGTGTTGTGTTCTGATCCGCTCTACGAGGAGAGAGAGAGAGAGAGAGAGAGAGAGAGAGAGAGAGAGAGAGAGAGAGAGAGAGAGAGAGAGAGAGAGAGAGAGAGAGAGAGAGAGAGAGACCATGAAAGAGAAAGCTGATAACTCAAAAAATGATCAGAGTACAGGAAGATTGCTGTCTTACTTTCAATTGAAATATTTACTCTGACGCAGTTTGAGAGCGAGAGCCTACATTGAACCCATCTGGATAATTAAAGTCCTCAGTCTGAGGATGTGAGCACTGCTGCTTCAGTCCTGCCACATGAATGGTTTAATAAGTGTGACAGCTCAGATCAAGAGCTGTGTATGTATATATATATATATATATATATATATATATATATATATATATATATATATATATATATATATGTCAGTGGGGAACCGTCAGGGCCCTCTACGCCCTCTCAGAGGGCCTAAAATATTCTTAAAGCATTATATATATAATTATCCAATTTTATTTTATCTACTTACAGTTTGACATTCGACATCTAAAATATTACAAAAATATAAGCAAATAAAACATTCACCCGTGTCTATTCAATCTGTGTTGGAAGGTGAGGGGTTAAGTGGAAGCCTGTGAGTCTGTGTCTCCCCCTATCAGGACTGTGATGCCCGCTGTTCGTTTACAGAGGGCCTGGCAGTTATAATTCAACACAATACCAGTTTCAAATGACAGCAAAATTGACCAATCATATCTTCTCTCTTAATGGGCGGGCTTAACTGTATGATAATTTCCGCCCGCTGTGGCGACGCTAGCTGTCGTTAGCACCACCGCTAGCTAGTTTTGATTCATCCCTTTGACGTCCTCGTGCCCGTTGTTTACATATTCCGCTTCCGAGAACCACGGAGCTGTGAACCTTATTTTGTTTGGAAACTTATTTTGCTTGAGACGTTATCTAGTACAGATATTATTGTTTATTGCGTTTTTAAAGCTGTACTGTCGTCTCAGTTTTTCTTTATTGCAGTTTATTAAGAAAGGAAAAAAAAATATTCGGGGGGGGGGTTGCGGGCCCAGGTTTAAAGGTCACGGTTCGCTACTGATATAGGTATATTCAGACACTGGAGTCTGGAGCTTTTTTAACACTTGGGTCACACCTGCCTCAAACATGGACCTGCCTCAAACATGGACCTGCCTCTAACATGGACCTGCCTCAAACATGGACCTGCCTCTAACATGGACCTGCCTCTAACATGGACCTGCCTTAAACATGGACCTGCCTCTAACATGGACCTGCCTCCAACATGGACCTGCCTTAAACATGGACCTGCCTCTAACATGGACCTGCCTCCAACATGACTTTTTCTCCTTGAGCTGCATTCTACAGCTATGCTGAATAACTGTAGTTCTGCAACTGCTATCCTGGACTAATGGACAATATGGGGAATGCTTTTATGTTTTGTAGTCGTCCCCGTGGTCACAGTCTTCATACAACAGGCATTAACATGTGTACGTTTATTTATTTTTGCATTCAAAGCTAAATAACGTTAATGTTTAGTTTAGCAGCTTGTGAGCCCAGTACAGATGGAATTTGTTCAGACTTGCCGATGCTTACACTATAAATGAGCTTGATTCATCACGGCTTCACCATATGGGAATGTTTGAGAGAAACATACAGGGAGGGAAAGGTAGAGATAGAGGGAGAGAAACAGACAGAGAGAGAGAGAGTGAAAGGAGGAGAGAGACAGAGAGAGAGACACCGGATGGTCTGAATGAGAGTGTGTTGGGGGGGGGGGGGGGGGTAAGCATGTTTCTGTATGTGTGTTGGGTACACATTGGTGTGTTGGGTGTGTGTGTGTGTGTGTGTGTGTGTGTGTGTGTGTGTGTGTGTGTTTTGTTGGTTGTTTTTCCACCCACTCGTGTGGATACTCATGTTGTTTTGTCATGTGATGACCTTTAAATGGAGGAGGGACCATTACACCAAACACCCTCTCATCGTAACTCTACCATGCCTTTACAAACAGAGCCCTGCATGTTCCAGTGTGAGTGTATGTGTGCTTTCAGGACTAATTACACTAATTGAACCATCTGGAATACTCAATATCAGGAATACACTTACACACACACACACCACGGAAGGCAGGCCCGGGTGAGCTTAAATCACTTCCTCTCATTACTCTGCAAACCTCTAGTTCATGCAGCTCAGCAGAAGCGTGTAGTGCTTCATGTTTTCTTTAGCCCAGGACCCATTAACCTGACAGCTGCCTGAGTCATTGTGTGTGTGTGTGTGTGTGTGTGTGTGTGTGTGTGTGTGTGTGTGTGTGTGTGTGTGTGTGTGTGTGTGTGTGTGTGTGTGTGTGTGAGAGAGAGAGAGAATAACACATGGGATTATGGGTATGCCCTCTTTATGTGTGGAGTTTTATTTTTTTAGAGCTTCAAATTGCTTTACAATAAAAATAGTAAAAAAAAAAAACAATTAAAATAAATAATAATGATAATGTGGAAAAAAATAATGAAATATTTAATAATTATTTAAAAACATTAAATAATGTGGAAAAAAACATACTTAATCACTTATTGTTCGTGTGTGTGTGTGTGTGTGTATTGATAGAATTACTGTATTGATAGAATTACAAACCTAAAGACAGTAGAAGCTCACTGTTGCCTTGTGTCTTATCTGTTGGTGAGGTGTTTGTGCTCTACACACACCTGCAGAGAGCCGGCCTGTCTCACACCGCCCTGCTAACTGTGTGAGTGGGAAGGGAGGAGAAAGGGCCTGGATAACAGCCACATGCTACACGTCGTTTACGTCTCTCTCTGAGCCTTCTGTTACACTGGTGGGGGGTTGTTTATGGGTACAGAGGGACTTTTAAAACCTGCTGTTGTGCTTATATAGTCTGAACTCTGATATTACAGCGTGATGTTTCCCACACTGTAGCCATGCCAGTGCCTCCGCAGTTCTCTATTGTCCTGTTTTCCTCTGTATGACTGCAGGAGTTCCCAGACGTATGAGTACACACACACACACATACACACACACACGTTCACATACACACACGTACACACACAAATCAGACGCCCTCTTGCTACCAGCTGGTCCTGTCTCTGTGCAGTGTCAGATTCCCACCCACCTGCCTCCAGCACACCCAGCTAGCAGAACTCCGTCCACCCAGAACCCAGCGGCCACGGCAGCAGCAGTGCAGCGAGGTGTGAGGTGGCAGTACTGTTTTTGGGGCAGATATTTTAGGGGCAGTTAGTGCGGGGTGTGTTCTCTTGACAGATGAAGCTTTCACTGACGTTGCCACACACAGCCCTGGGGGCCCTTTACTGCAACGGCCCATGGTAAGATACAGATAGAGAGATACAGAGGCTGTTCTGTCTGTCGTGGAGAGGGGGAGTGAGAATCAGGGAGAGGAAGTGACTCGGGAAATGGGCGTTTGTGAGGAGAAATGTCTTTATTGGAGGAGTTTGATGCAGATTACTGTTTGCACACTGTGATGGATTGTTTTCAGATTTAACACGATCAGTAAAATCCTGTGTTATGAGCATTATAATCCTTTATTATGAGCAGTCAAATCCTTCGTTATGAGAAGTGAAATCCTGCATCAGCTCTGTTTCTGCATAAGCTAATAACCTGTTATAAACATTATGAAGTGGGCCACTTTAATACCCAATAAAATGGAAAGACAAGGTAATATGAAGAGCTCCAGGGGGGTCTGTGGGAGCCCTGTGGGTTTTCAGCTTTATGAGTGGCTAGCAGGGGCTGATATTTTTAGCAGCTGTGCCTCTCTCCCCAGCTCTGCAGGGGCCCGGGGGTCGGGTTCCAGCGAGCACCCTGCACCGCTCACAGCTCAGAAGAGAGGAAGGCCCATAACGGAGCCTGTAGCCCATCTGCCTTCCCAGGGCGTATGGGACACGGTTCCCCCAGGAAGATGTGCGGTGATGGGGCACAGATGTGTTCGTGCTGG
Organism: Brachyhypopomus gauderio; assembly: GCF_052324685.1. Taxonomy (NCBI): domain Eukaryota; kingdom Metazoa; phylum Chordata; class Actinopteri; order Gymnotiformes; family Hypopomidae; genus Brachyhypopomus; species Brachyhypopomus gauderio. Next base: position 17,814,798 of record NC_135211.1, on the reverse strand, counting down.
GGGCCGCTAGCCCTGCTGCTTTGTTCAGTGTCTGCTTCTCTCCAGCTCACAAACCCCCACGTGCACAGTTGCCTGTCTTAGATGAACAGGTGTTCTCACTCTTCGCCTCACGCGCGCGTGTGTGTGTGTGTGTGTGTGTGTGTGTGTGTGTTTTTCCTCAGGACTCTGAATCTCTGGACAGCTGCATCCAGAGTACACTCGCTGTGCTCTACCCGCCGTTCGAGGCCACCAGCGGCACCGTGCTGTGTCAGGTCCTGGACGTGGTGGACTCGGTGTTCTGCGGAGACGGCCTACGTTACCTCATCGGCTTCCTGGTACCTGCCAAGCATCTCCTGCAGAACCTGCAGCAGGACGCATGTGTGAGTCCCCCTTTCGTTCAGCTTTGGGGTTAGACATCAGGTGAACGTGGCACTGTAGCCTCTGAGAGTCTCTGTACACCTGATCATTGTCTTTTTGTTTGTCGTGTTCTTTTGTTCTCTTGTGCCTTAGATAGCACCGCGGTGTGTCATGTTTGTTTAGGTGAACCATTCTCCCTCCACTCACTATTAGTCACTATGTGGGTGCAGTCAGACACACACACACACACACACACACACACACACACACACACCTTAGACAAAGGACTCGGGAAGCCACCAGGCTCAAATGTTTCTGGTAGCACTTCTATGTTTTGGTTATTTGAGAAGCTAGCCCTATCAACACTTCAGGGGAGAGGGTATTTTCCCAGCCATCTCTCGCTCTCTCACTCTCTCTCGCTCTCTCGCTCTCTCACTCTCTCGCTCTAGGCATGATTTCTTTACTGACTCCCTCCTGTTTTGGCAACTGCTGGAGCTGTATGCTATATATGCCACCCACATTACATAGCAGATGTTTCAAACACCGCCATGTACTGGGAGATTGCGGGAGGCCATGCATACTACAGCTATGTGCTGACAAGGTTTGTGTGTGTGTGTGTGTGTGTGTGTGTGTGTGTATGTGTGTGTGTGTGTGCGCGCATGGAGGATCCATCCATAACTGGATGGAAAAGCCACTACTGTTTCTGTAGGATAGCGCCTAGAAGAGGTCACCCTCTCTGTGTACTTCCCAATGTTGCTGTTAGCAGAGAGAGAGAGAGAGAGAGAGAGAGAGAGAGAGAGAGAGAGAGAGAGAGAGAGAGAGAGAGAGAGAGAGAGAGAGAGAGAGAGAGAGAGAGAGAGAGAGAGAGAGAGAGAGAGAGAGAGAGAGAGAGAGAGAGAGAGAGAGAGAGAGAGAGAGAGAGAGAGAGAGAGAGAGAGAGAGAGACTGCATTACCTGCATTCTTCACTACAAATAATTTACAGTTTTGACAGAATCAGCCTAGTTCTTAGTCTGTAGAGAAGGACAAGACTGTCACCCAGAGGCCTGTTGCCAAAGCAGCTTAGATTAGGAAGACTGTCATAAGATAAGTCTTGATTTAGTGGTGAAGAAGGCAGCGAAGAGAGTGGGAGAGAGACAGTGGGGGGAGAGAGGGATAGAGAGAGTGAGAGAGTACGGGGGAGAGAGTTAGAGAGTGAGGGTGAAAGTGAGATAGAGAGTGTGGGGAGATAGTAGGAGAGAGAGGGGGATAGAGAGAAAAAAAGATTACTTTAAAACGTGTGTGTGTGTGTGTGTGTGTGTGTGTGTGTGTGTGTGTGTGTGTGTGTGTGTGTGTGTGTGTGTGTGTGTCCTCATCCTCTGTGGGAAAGTATCCTGCTTGCTGCACCTGGGGACCTTGGAGTGTATTGCTGCCTCTGGGGTCACTGGAGTGTATTGCGTTGTCCATGATGGGTTTGCTCTGCTCAGTGGTTAGAAGCCCACATCGTTGCGGAAGGATATCATAATAGTATCCAGCAGTCTGTGCAGGATGACTAGTCCACCAATGAAAAGCTCTTTATTTTCCCCTTAACCCCCCCTTCCCCAACACACACACACACACACACACACACACACACACACACACACACACACACACACACACACACACACACACACTCACACACACACACACACACACACACACACACACACACACACACACACACACACACACACACACACACACACACACACACACTTCTGCTTGGCAACCTCTTACCCTACATCCTCTCCAGACTTCTCCAGTTTTTTTAAAGGAAACCTCAGGTCACTCTTGGTCGCTTGGACTCTGGTTCCAGGAGAATAATATACCTGTCTATGACCCTTTCTTCATTTTACACACTGGTTCAGTGTAGCAGAGGAATGCCGTCAGTCTGGAGGGAAATATCTAGTGAATTCAGCTGCATTCGGGCACTGTTTTGGTCTTTGCATTCTTTGACATGTGGAGACTAATGTGAGGTGTAGGGCCATTCCTGGTGAAGTAAATAGACTGTGGAAGTCGTGTGCGAAATGTATTCATGTTGACAGGGAGCTGAGGAGCCTGCTGGGAACAGTTGTTGGCATAAAGGGCTTCCCTGTTCATTCTTCTCCCACAGCTCCAGTGGTCTCAAATCAAGATGAAATCCTCAGAGTTTGCCATAATTCTCTGAGGTTTTCTGATTGTTTATTTTGAAATTGGAATGGCATTCTAGGTGTGCCTTGGCATTCTTCTTTAGTTAGACACCCATTAGATTAGTGTTCTCTTTCAGCGTCTCATCAGGTCTGATAGAACTTGAATTCCAGGCATCATTGTGTCTGTTGTGTTTTTTTGTTTTTCAGGGGCGGGGTATGAGAGTGGGTGTTTTGTAAACTCATTAACTTCATAAGTAAAGAGGAAGTAATGTACAATGTCAGTGCTTTTTAACAGGGGTAAAACACCATGGAGTCTCAGATTAGCTGGGTTTGCCCGACTGCTAGAAAAACAAAATTCCTTTGCTATCTTAACACCCCAGTTTGTACATAGTAATTACAAGCTGTGAGACAAACCCAAGCATGTAGGGAAGGTTGATGGACACATGTCCTGCACTTCTTTCACAGTTTAATGCTTTAATGAGACAACTCGTTCCTGTTGATTCTTTATTGTGGAAAAAAACAAGAGTGAAACTCAGACTGGGTTCTAAAAGTGTCTGTCTGTCCCTGTTTCTCTTCCTCTACAGTTCCCATATTGTGGTTTCCTGTTCCGCCACGAGGGGTGGCCACTGTGCATCCATGAGAAGGTCATAGTGCAGTTGTCCTCGCTGGACAGGCGCGTCCTACGGCCCGGAGACTTCTACCTCCAGGTGGTGGCGTCGGCCAAAAGTGCCCCGCGCGTCGCCCTTAGGTGCCTGTCGGCTAACGGGCAGCATGTGGAGGAGGTGGAGGTACCTGAGCTAGCATACACCTCCGTCTTCACCATGGCTTGGCTGGACTCCATCAACCAGGAGAGGCGGGCAGATGGACGAACCGTCCTGGAGCACTGCCTTCTCTCTGCCGACAACGACATTTTTAGGGTCCCGTGGGAGGACGTGGTGCACCCCGAGTTTATCAGCCATCCCTCAAAAGCGGACCAATCGGTGCGTGGGTATGGGAGGATTAAGGACATCGGAGACGGACAGCAATCTGATACGGAGCGGAATTGTAAAGACAGCACTACTGTATCAGACGGTGGGATTTTGATTGACACTTCCATGGGCCAGTCGGAGGAGACAGAGGATCAGAGCAATGTGGTTAGGCTCCTCCCTGCTGTGGAACCCTCGGTTAGGAGCTCGAGCAGTGCTGAAGACTCGGAGGGAGAGTATGTGGAGTTGGCCGATATCGAGCTGCCTCGATTTTCCCCCCAGAAAGGCTCCTTGACTCAGTCCATAAGCCTGAACTACAGGCCGCTGCAGCGTCCATGGGCAGCAGGGTCACAGGGGTCGCAGTCCGCCGCCACCCCGTCCTGGAGCCCCGTGAGGAACGGAGCCTGTTCTCAGAGCGCGGTGTGTGCCATGCTGATCAAGGACAACCTGAGCGAGCCACTGCAGCCCCAGGTCCTGACCCAAAGCGCGGCACTGGACCTGCCTCATCTGCCCCAAGACGCCGCCTGCACCAGAGGTACCGCCTCCGACGGTATGCATGAGCACGCGAGAGAGCGTGTGGCTGAACGCTCGGACCATGACAGTACCGCACTTACTCACTCCCGGACAGACGAGCTGCATTCAGAGCCTGACGCTTTAAGTAGGGTTGAGCACTCTGCAGTAACTAACACTTTAGACCCACAGAACCACAGTCAGCTCTGCTCAGATTCTGACCGGCCCACAGGAAATGGTGTTGCTGCACACTCAGAAACAAATGTTGTGAGAGAGCGTAGACTGGAAGGTGAGGTGGAGGCGTACGGTAGTGGGAGAGACGGTCCTGACACGGAGGACACTATCGTGCCTGACCCACAGCATGTAGCGGACAGCGTACCTGCTGAGAGCCATGCGGAGGGACGGGCCGAGACCAGCCAGGTTCTGTTACCCACACCAACCTACACAGAACCACAAACTGAGCTCCAACCAGAGGACCCTATAGTCCGGTCAGCCAGTGGGCCGGGAGCATTTGAGAAGGGTCCCTGCTGTAGCCAGTGTGGTGGTGGGTGCAGTCCAGGCCTCTGTGAATGCACGGAGGGCGGGCCCGGGTCAGCAGACCCCCTCGGGGAGCAGGTAGACTGGGCCTTTGTGTCCACACAGCCTGGGGAGGGTCAGGTTACAGCCAGCCGTCCGGGTGAGGAGAGTAGAGCGCCATGCGTGGAGCACGAGGTTGAGAGCAGGAACGAGGGAGGCTTGGAGGCTGAGGGGGAGGATGGGAGCTCAAAAGGGACAGCTGGAGGAACGTTTAAGACGTCATGTGACGAGGACGGTGAGACGGGGACAGAAGACGAGGGTCTGGAGAGAGGGACCGAGAGAGAGGCAGATGCAGAGAGCGAGACAGATGTAGAGCGAGTGGCAGTTAATGTGGTAAGGAAAGGTGAGACTCCTCAAACAGGTCTGTTGGATTCCACACCCCAGCGTGGCACGCCTTCAGGCCAGCAGAAGGGCGAGTCCTACTTAGGCAGGGAGGAGAGAGAACAAACGCAGAAACGAGAGCGATCGCAGGAGGGAGAGAGAGGAGGAAAGGAAGTCGAGAAGTTAGAGGAGACCGAAAGAATGCTGACTGGCTCCAGTGAAACTGCGGAGGGCAGCGCTGTATCATACCGGTCAGCTGAGACACAGGTAACCGCAGTGACTGAGTTAACCAGTCATTCTGCAGTCTGCACAGGGTCGGCAGTCTCTCAAAGCTTTGAGGCTGTGTCAGATGTGCCAGTCATAAATGGGGGTTGTACCCCAGAGCAAACACACACACACACTCCAGATACACTGGTGGAGGGCGAGAAAATTCCTCTGGAGCTGGAGGAGGAGGGTGTGGAGGAGGAGGAGGTTGTGGAGGAGGAGGAGGAGATGAAGGAAGAGAGGATGGAGAAGCAGCAGCCGACGGATGAGACTGCATCTTCTGTTAATGGCTCCACACAGCCGAAAGCAGATGTGGAGTCTCATAACCACCATCATCAACAGCATCAACCACAGCCGCTGAAAGGTAGACTCCGAGCCCACGACCCAAACTCCACCCACCCCCCTGATCCCGCAGTCCGACCCGCCTGTGCCCTTAATCTAGTCCGTTCTCCTGTTTTTTCTACTTACCAGTTCTCCCAAAGCTTTAGTTTTAATCCAGCTGATGTAGTTTCTGCTCTCTTCCTCGTACTACTCTCTGCCACTCCCTCCATCCTCATTCCACATCACTCTATCCTTTCATTCTATTCTTCATTCCGTCGCCAACGCTATCACTGAGCTAAATCCTCCTCTCGTTTTCCCCAGCTCTGTACATTTTCTTAACCTTTCTTCATTTTATGAGACGTTTTATGGTAGAGGTTTCTTTCATGTGTAGCTGTACGGTTAGCTTCAGACTGTTCGGTGTAATATATTACCCATTTCTTCAGCTGCTGTCTTCACCTGCTTCCGTTTACATTAGACAGTTCAGCACGGCATGGCGCTCCTCAGCGTGTCCCAGAGCAGGACGCTCCGGCTGTGCTCTGCAGACGGCCTTCCAGCAGACCTGTTGAGCTACGGGCTGAGCTAGAGACGGAGAGCTGCCTCTCTCTGCAGCCGCTGTTGCCTGACAGAAGGAACCACCTGTTGGTGTTCAGGGTCCTTTATAAGAGCAGGCGTCGGCTTAAGGCCATGTGCCGGTCCGTAGGCAGTGCGTTTTCAGATTTCTCCACGAACGGCGCTTCCACTGAACGATGGTCCAAACGGCTGTGTTTGAGAGCAGGAAATGGAGAGAGCTTTAGGGAAAAGTAGCTTGTGCAGACCTCACTGTCTCTGGTTTGTGTTCTTGTGCAGACCTCACTGTCTCTGGTTTGTGTTCTTTGGTAATTAGATATCTTTAACTTCGGATAGACCTGTTTTTGTTTTTGGGGGGTTTTATTGTTGTTATTGCTGCTTTAACATTCATTGCCTTGGGCTGATACAGATAGTATATTTAGTTGGAACATGTTTTGACTGGCCAGTGATGACGAGTCTGCTCTACACTACACGACTCGTTTAATGTTTGTCTGCTGCAAAAAGTGAAGACCTATGACAGATTTATTGTTTATTTCCGAAAGTAATTAATCATTTCTTTCTTAAATAATTGCTTGCAGTGGAATAGGAACCCTCACTGAATAATAATAAGAGCTTGTATTGGTGGATCTATGGTATGTTGTTATCCTCTTCTAACCGTTCTCCCTTTAGCTTCTGTATCATCTGGTGTCCTGGTGGTCTCCTGAATCATCTCTGTAGTGATCTGGTGCTCTCGTGGTCTCCTGAATCATCTCTGTAGCGATCTGGTGTTCTGGTGGTCTCCTTAATCATCTCTATAGTGATCTGGTGTTCTGGTGGTCTCCTGAATCATCTCTGTAGTGATCTGGTGTTCTGGTGGTCTCCTGAATCATCTCTGTAGTGATCTGGTGTTCTGGTGGTCTCCTGAATCATCTCTGTAGTGATCTGGTGTTCTGGTGGTCTCCTTAATCATCTCTGTAGTGATCTGGTGTTCTGGTGGTCTCCTGAATCATCTCTGTAGTGATCTGGTGTTCTGGTGGTCTCCTTAATCATCTCTGTAGTGATCTGGTGTTCTGGTGGTCTCCTGAATCATCTCTGTAGTGATCTGGTGTTCTTGTGGTCTCCTTAATCATCTCTGTAGCGATCTGGTGTTCTGGTGGTCTCCTTAATCATCTCTATAGTGATCTGGTGTTCTGGTGGTCTCCTTAATCATCTCTATAGTGATCTGGTGTTCTGGTGGTCTCCTGAATCATCTCTGTAGTGATCTGGTGTTCTGGTGGTCTCCTTAATCATCTCTGTAGCGATCTGGTGTTCTGGTGGTCTCCTTAATCATCTCTATAGTGATCTGGTGTTCTGGTGGTCTCCTTAATCATCTCTATAGTGATCTGGTGTTCTGGTGGTCTCCTGAATCATCTCTGTAGTGATCTGGTGGTCTCCTGAATCATCTCTAGTGATCTGGTGGTCTATTTCATGCTTTTCTTCAGCTCAGGTAGAATGTGAAGGCCTGTGTGATGGGTGGGTGGGCTGTGGTAGGCAGGTGTGCCTAGGTGGGGACGGGGCACCTGGATGGTGTGGGGCGGTGCTGCTGCCCTGGGGACTCTGTACCGGCAGCGTCTTTGTTTGTTGTGAGGCGGTAGACTGTGATGAATGCTGCTCGCGCTCTCTCTCTCCAGGTGGGTGGTTTACACATCCTCAGCAGGGTCCTGCAATAGGGGCCGTGCTGTAATTACATCCCTACCGGTATCTATTACTTAACGCTTTCTCTTTTTTCTACATTTCACTCCATGCTTGTCAGTCACCTTGTCTGACATCAAGTGGAAATCTAGGTTTACACTGGAGCGTTTTCATTGGGCAAGATTGATTTCTCCTAGTGTTGCAGACAGTTTTAGTGCATTTTTGTTTAATAAAATAATAGGCAGGACAAAGACCCAGGTCTTTTATGCCAGTGTCTTCTATGATTTAGTGCTAAAGCTCTTCTAGAAGCTTTAGCTCTGGAAAAAAGGCTTGACGGTCTAATTAATCCCCCCCGTGTCTTAAGAGAGCATGATGACTATACAACCTGTGAGAGAGCACTGATTAGCTTTGCAGATGGACACACACATGTGGAGACATACGCACAGTTAAAAAAATAAAATAAAATCTGGGCTGTCTTTTCTCCAAATAGCAGATCTGGCTAGATCTGCACAATGAGAAAGCAAATGATCCATCATCTATCAACGTGTGATCTATATTACATGCTTAAATAAACACACACACGCACACTTCTCAGCCAGTTAGCATGTCTGCAACTGGAATTATCTGCCAATAAATTCATTCATCCGGCAGCTATGGTTAAACAAACCCCAAAAGGCCCAGCCTGATGTCTGTAGCCACGAATGAAATGAAAACAGGAAAGAAAGAGAAGAGAGATGGAGAATAAAAAATAAAGCATCAGTGTGGGGTTGATCTCCTATACCCTCCAGACGGGGGAGGTGAAACCTGATCCTGCTCTGCTCAGCACCTCCTCAGGGGTCTGTGCCACAGCCTGGAGCTGCTGGTTCTGTTGGGATGTGGGAGTCTGCTGTGGCAGGCCTGAACCAGGCCTGGGATCATAAAGAAAACAGGTGAATGATTCATCAGATTCAGTGCCACCTTATCTTTCTGAAGAAGAACATCTCAATAAATCTTGAAAGCAATCTTCAGCCTTTCCTCGCCCATACCAGCTTCAAACCCTTCTGGAGTGGACGGCCTCAACCAGATTATGTCTCTGAGCAATTTGTGCCTGTTTTCCCTGTCCTTGTGGTTTATGAGCACAAGGTTACGTTTGGAGTCCCCTTGGCAATATCTCATCTGCTTCTCATCTGAGCTGATCTCTGCAGTGGCAGCACACTGCAGTGGGGGATTTGGGGAGCGTTCTGGATTTTATTGTTCCTGGACGCCAAACTCCACAGCACTAACAGATCTTGGACCCGAGTCCTCTCATGGTCCAAAGCTCAAAGACAGCAGGAATGTTGTAGATTAGCAAGCAAAGAGCCCAGCTGTACACTGATACAGAGAAAATATAAACACGCATTTCCCTGTGATGGTGTGTGTTGTTTTGGTTGCAAGTTTGATCATGCAGCTAAGATCCGTTCACTTTGCCCAGTTGTTTTTGGGTCAGTTGTAGAGTTCAGAGTTTCAGTAGTTTTGTCCTTTTTGACCCTGAGGTTCAGCTATGTTAATAACCTTTTGTGATTTGAAAGCTGAACGGAATTTAATCACCTCAAATGACTCAAATTGCTCAGCCATCAATAGGCTGATCCGAACAGGTTTGTGGCTGTGTGATTAAACCTGGATCATTTACATCAGCAGGCTGGAGGGGGGTGTAGCAGACACCAGCGATTTGTTTTTGATGTTCCTCCCTCCACTAATAGCATTGACTGATTTCCTACTTTGGCTAGTGGTGTCATACTGGAATAAATGGTTGCTAGCCACACCTGTGAAGCAAATAGTTTTGGTCTGTCTGGATTTGTGTATGTTTCTGTGTGTACACATGTACGCGTGTGTTCACGTGTGCGTGAATGCCTGTGTGTGAGCATGTGAATGTGCACACGTGTGTATGCATGCATGCATGCTTGTGAGTGCGCGTGTGTGTGTGTGTGTCTGCGATGCAGCTGTTGTTCTTGTAAATCTTACCTAATCCACCTGTCTCTCTGATCTGTCTTTCCTCTTTGTCTCTCTAATCATGTTACTCAGCCAGCCCTGCCCCTCTGTCTTCTCACCTTACTCTCAACCCATCTCCTTCCTCTGGCTCAAAACCGGGTATTGTGTCCCATTTCAGTGACTCCCTCCCTGGGAAAAGTGCAGTGCAGCAACTCCACAAAGAAGCTCCAGGAGCCCCTGTCTGTGTCTCCTGTGTGTGTTCTCAGTGAAGCCCATAACATCAACCCTCATGTCCTCAGCTCAGGAGTCCTATGCATGCCAGGTGAGGGACTTTAGTTGCATATGTGTGGTAAATACATATGCAATAGCCTTTTATTACTAGAGTTATTATTGTTAATCTTGTGTCTCAAGCTATGAAATTACATGTAATAACCACCACAGTAGTGGTATTTTAAGGGAGTTTTCTTATTTCTAAATACTGAAACAGTACTATGGATGCCTTATAATATCATCTTTGCCAGTATATACCGGTATAAAAATGATTTAATACCTTTACATTACAGTGAATTTGGGTGATATTTTCAGTGTTTTGTCTGTTTCCTACAACATCTGGTATCATGTGTCTTGTTTGTTGAAGCTCTGTACCTGCTCTGAGTTCTCACAGACTGCTCAGCAGAAGTGCTCTGGTTCAATTGTAAGGTTGGTCAATCGTTGTTTTGTTTGTAGGAACACGAGACAAGTCGGGCCATGCGCTTGTAACAGTGACATTGAGAAACACGGCTTGGCTGAACCCAGATTGCAACAGTGTGGAGCTGATGCGGATCATGCTGTACTTCAACATCATCCTCAGGTACTATCTCCACACGCTGAGATCATTCTCAGGTACTATCTCCACACCCTGAGATCATTCTCAGGTACTATCTCCACACGCTGAGATCATTCTCAGGTACTATCTCCACATGTTGAGATCTTTCTCAGGTACTACCTCCACACGCTGAGATCATTCTCAGGTACTATCTCCACACGCTGAGATCATTCTCAGTACCTCCACACGCTGAGATCATTCTCAGGTACTATCTCCACACGCTGAGATCATTCTCAGGTACTATCTCCACATGTTGAGATCATTCTCAGGTACTACCTCCACACGCTGAGATCATTCTCAGGTACTATCTCCACACGCTGAGATCATTCTCAGGTACTATCTCCACACGCTGAGATCATTCTCAGTACCTCCACACGCTGAGATCATTCTCAGGTACTATCTCCACATGCTGAGATCATTCTCAGGTACTATCTCCACATGTTGAGATCATTCTCAGGTACTACCTCCACACGCTGAGATCATTCTCAGTACCTCCACACGCTGAGATCATTCTCAGGTACTATCTCCACACGCTGAGATCATTCTCAGGTACTATCTCCACATGTTGAGATCATTCTCAGGTACTATCTCCACACGCTGAGATCATTCTCAGGTACTATCTCCACACGCTGAGATCATTCTCAGGTACTATCTCCACACGCTGAGATCATTCTCAGGTACTATCTCCACACGCTGAGATCATTCTCAGGTACTATCTCCACACGCTGAGATCATTCTCAGGTACTATCTCCACACGCTGAGAATATTCTCAAGTTATTCATCCTTTCCTAATATTGGGAACGTATTTCTGTGTGCGTGTGTGCGTGTGCGTGTGTGCGTGTGTGCGTGTGTGCGTGTGTGTGTGTGTGTGTGTGTGTGTGTGTGTGTGTGTGTGTGTGTGTGTGTGTGTCGTACAGGAAGGAAGTGCAGGCCCTAGGTTTGACCATTCTCGTGGACGCCCGAAGGTGTTCCCCTGTCCCTGCTCTCTTCAAAGCCTTCCACATGCTGCAGGTGAGGATGCACTTCTGTTGTGTGTGGGAGACAAACCTTTACCCATCTCTTCTTCATCTCTTCTTCATCTCTTCTTCCTCCCTCATCCCACCCACACACTCCTGACACACACCTTTCAAACCCTCCCAGGGTGTGCCATCTTAAAAAGATATTACTTAGCAATCCATAAATCTTCATTTTTAATTTTGACGACCTCAAGGAGCACGAAATGGAAGTTATGAATTCCAGCGTTTCTTCCTTCTGCATCCCTCGCTCAGTAAAGTCTAAAGTGCGACTGGTTCCAGGCCATGAATGTCATGAATGTTATTTATCTGACATCCACCGCGTGGGTTTGTTACTACTCAGACAGAGCAGTAGGGGAACCACCTGAAAGGTTGAGGACTCGATAATTCTGTAGTTTATGCCCGTGCCAGGGATATTGGACCCAGAACATTAGGACTGGGCGCCAAGTGGATCCACTCAGTGGATTCAGGAAGGACGCAGGCTGATGGCTAGAGAATGGGCCAGGGAGGAGGAACAGGCCACTGTGTGCGTCTGTGTGTAGGACAGCAAATGAAAGAATGCTTTTAGTCACCAGCCTTTCTGTCGTAATCAGAGGTGCACGCTGTGGGAAGCGTAACCTACACAGCCAGAGTTTCTGTTTGATTCTGTTTTATCTGTCAATCTGTTTCTCTTTAGCCTCCATTAAACAACATGGAATGACATCGCTCACCATGGTTGTATTCTTCTTACTTGATCTGATGTAAGGTTCTGTCCATTCCAATACTCAGTGCATTGTTCTTTGTTGTGTTATCACAAAAGTGGTAGATGTGAAACAAGACCCATGCAGTTAGTGTATGTGTACGAAGTCTGGCCTCATTTCTGCAGTGTTGCTGCAGAGTCTGTACGCTGCCTGGTGTACACCACAGCACGGTGCTGGTCGGAAGATCTGGACCGAGCCCGGGGCACGTGAGCCCCTTTGCGGCTCCTGAGGAAAGGTTGCGGATATGGCCCATTCTAATGCATGCAGTGAGACGGCGACTGGTGGAGTGGGAGAAGTTAGAGACTTTATCTTTGCACCACAATGGCTGTTTTAGATACCATCATCTTATTATGGGCTCCCCGGGCCCACATTACAGCTCCCCTTAGGGGCTGTTTGTCCAACGGGATGAGTCGAAACCACAGATAGGCCAAGAATGCAATCTCTGTATTAATCAAGGTGGCCACATTGCTGCATTCATACCAGCACATTATTTTTGGTCTTGTTTACACAGGCACAGGGACCCGCAGCCTTACTGTCTGATACGGTGTGAATACGGTGTTTGAATCTTAGCTGGAGCCAAGACATTTAGTAATCAGTTCTCATAGAGACAAGGCTTTACACTGTAGCTAAATAACTAAAAACTATCATGGGAAATAGGGAGGAGCAGCCATTGAAAGTCTAAATCCAGGGATACACCCAAGCTTACACACGTGTGTGAAAATAGGATGTACTGTTTGTGGTTTTTTTTCTGTTTATTATTCCCTAGACAGCTTAGTCACTACTCCGCACAGCTTACTGAGAAGGGTTAGAGGTTCACATGTGGAGAAAAGATTTTCAGTGCAAACAAAAGCCAGTACAAATGTGAAGCTTTATTCCTCCGCAACATGACTGGGCTAAAGTTGTGCTAGCTGGAACTGTTTGCCATGTCATCATACCTTTGTTGTGTGTGTGATGTGTTAAGTGAAGTTCACATTTGTAACACTACATTAAAAGCAAACCCTTGAACCTTGACTGTTTTGTAAAAGGAATTGACAGAGCTCCAAGTTATTTAGTTGGGGAAAAGATCTTTTTGACATGTTACTGGCTGTGTGTGGATGCTCTAAGCAGGAGCTAGCTGACTGCCAGAATGAGCTCTTGTTTGGATAGGTGTGTTGGCAGGTCACCTGGATCCTACTGTTTTCCACAATCTGTGTCCTGACCAATCCATTTATCATTCCGGCCATTCTTTAGCATGTCTGCAAGACAAATGCCCACATTACCGCATGGCAGGAAGACCAGGAAACCTGGCACCCACTGAGTAATATCCACAATTTACACCTCCCAGCATGCTGAATGAATAACAACAACCTCATTCTGTGAGAGACAATCAAGTGGACTTGAGTCGAACCAAGAGGGGAAGACGTGTGCTACCAGATCTCCTGCATCAATTTATCTGGGCCGTTTAGTTTGGCCTGGCCTTGCGTTACAGTTGATGCCTGATAACAAGACTCCTGAGGCACAGTGGTGTGTTTTCTTCACGCGACATTAAAAGGAGAAGAAATGCAGAAATTGTTCATGTTGTAAGCCATGTGTCATCGCCACTGTCATCACTTTTATCTTGGGTCTTTTGCTCTCTGCATTTATTCTCTTCAGTAAAAACCTTTTTCCCCCCAAGCACACTTGTGTTTGAATATATAAGCTTCCATTGTGATATTCTGTGGCTATTTATTTCAAATTTGTGTCCTGTTGTTTGTGTGCGTTTTTCTGACCTTTAACCTGCTGTATTCACACAGGAAACCAAGCCGGGCTGCATCCACTCTCTGCTCCTGTTGGTTGACAGAGACCTGGCTCTGCGCATGGAGAAACCGTCTTCAGTTCAGGTAACACACACTCCTGCAGAGTGAAGAAGCCCATTTGCCTGCATGGTGCTACGGTGACACCTGACTTCAATCGCTGCATTTAGAATGAAGCTTGTGGTTTCTGATTGCATAACGTACTGTCATGATTCTCCCTCCTTAGCTTCCGGTTTCTATAGTTACCTGTCCTTCCTGGATTCGGTCCTTCTACCTCATTTGACTCTCCAGCCTCTTGTTTAGTCCTCTATAATGTGTCTGTTGAAGGCCTTTGTTTCATGAGTGTAGGTGTCAAGTGTTGAATGTAGGTTTGTACATGTCTAGTCATGTTGTGAAAGTCATGTGATGTCAGCTTTCTGGTTTGTAGCTTCATTTACTTTCCTGGAATGTCACCACAGTGTATTTGTCTATTGCGCTTGTCTAGTGTTCTTGATCATTTTGTTCATCATTGTGTGTGTGTGTGTGTGTGTGTGTGTGTGTGTGTGTGTGTGTGTGTGTGACTCCTACTTTTGATTGAATTCCCTCCTGCGCTTGTCCTTCAAGCTCATATCTGCTCTGTCATGCGGTGTTACACATATGGTGTTACATACAGGGTATTTATTGAAGATATCGAGTGAATCATATTGTAGTGGGTTGCTTGAATCAGTGGTTGAAGTGAGTCGGTAAGCCTCTTGTTTATAAATAAAGGTGGAGCGTAAGGCCTGAATCGTTAAGGCCTGAATCATTAAGACTGGCACTCAGCACACTGAAGCAGTTCTCTTATTTAAAGCAACTCCTTAGATTGTTCCATACCATTAATCTTCTTATCTGGCCGTCTTAAACATTACGCTGCACCACACTGTGGTCTTCCGCACCACCTCCTTCACCCTTTGCTTTTGGAGACTGGGGCTCTTCTTGAAACACAAACGTCTCTGCTGATGGACAAAGATCAGACTGCCACGAACACAGAGAGCTGACATGATTATTCCAGCACTGTGGCTTGATCCTGTGATGGGAGGATATCATTAGCAGTGCCAACTTCCAGTGTATTCCAAAATGGTCAAGAGATTAATCGCCTTATTCATTCAAAGATATTACTCTGCAGCATTCCATGACATAGAACTGCGGTGGAGTTACAAGGACAGTGTTACAGTGTTATAAGGAGTTATAAGGACAGTGTTATAGGGTTATAAGGAGTTATAAGGACAGTGTTATAGGGTTATGGGGAGTTATAAGGACATTGTTATAGGGTTATAAGGAGTTATAAGGACAGTGTTATAGGGTTATGGGGAGTTATCAGGACAGTGTTATAGGGTTATGGGGAGTTATCAGGACAGTGTTACAGGGTCATAAGGAGTTATAAGGACAGTGTTATAGGGTTATGGGGAGTTATAAGGACAGTGTTATAGGGTTATGGGGAGTTATAAGGACAATTTTACAGGGTTATAAGGAGTTATAAGGACAGTGTTACAGGGTTATAAGGAGTTATAAGGACAGTATTATAGGGTTGTAGGGAGTTATAAGGGGTTATTATAGGGTTATAAGGAGTTATAAGGATAGTGTTACAGGGTTATAAGGAGATGGTGTCTTCTGTGTGTTTGACAGGTGGAGGTCTTAAGCTCGCTAAAGGCTCTGCATAAGCATGTAGACATTTCTCAACTCCCCACTGAGTTCGATGGCACGTTTCCCTACTCCCATGCCAGCTGGATCTGTTTCAGGACGGTAAGAGAGTCATCACTACCAACACCACCCCCAATTCAGTCATTATGGTTTTGTTTATTTAAATGTAGTACCCTACCCTGTCGCTTTATACAGTTGTGATCAAATTTATTCAACCCCCACTGAAATAAAGTGTTTTGGCCAGTTTGACATTGATTTTGATCATTTCAGTCATCTTATTTACAATTATATCAAAGAGGCACTTATAAATTAGACAAACATAACATAATATTTATGATGGAATAACCACAAATGGCTTTACTGTGCTCACATCATTATCAGTTTTATTCAACCCCCTAGTGACATTATTTTTTAGTACTTAGTACAACATCCTTTTCCAGTTATGACAGCTTTCAAGCGTGAAGCATAGCTTGACACAAGTGTCTTGCAGCGACCTATGGGTATCTTAGCCCATTCTTCATGGGCAAAAGCCTGCAGTTCAGTCACATTCTTAGGCTTGCGCACTGCAACTGCCTTCTTTAGGTCCCACCAGAGGTTCTCAATTGGATTTAAGTCTGGTGATTGCGATGGCCACTCTAGAATGTTCCAGCCTTTCATGTTCAACCATGCTCTAGTGGACTTGGATGTGTGCTTCGGATCATTGTCCTGTTGGAAGGTCCAACGTCTCCCAAGCCGCAGGTTTGTGACTGACTCCATCACATTTTCCTCCAAGATCTCCTGGTACTGAAGGGAATTCATGGTACCCTGCACACGTTGAAGCTTTCCTGTACCATTAGAAGCAAAACAGCCCCAAAGCATAATTGACCCCCCGCCATGCTTCACAGTAGGCAAGGTGTTCTTTTGTTCATAAGCCTGGTTCTTCCTTCTCCAAACATAGCGCTGGTCCATTGTCCCAAACAGTTCTAATTTAGTTTCATCTGACCACAGTACACTGTCCCAAAACCTTTGTGGCTTGTCCACATGACTTTTGGCATACTGCAGTCGACTTTTCTTGTTCTTTGGAGTCAGCAAGGGGGTGCGTCTGGGCGTTCTGGCATGGAGGTCTTCGTTATGCAGTGCGCGCCTTATTGTCTGAGCTGAAACTTCAGTGCCCACATCTGACAGGTCTTTTTTCAGTTCCTTAGCAGTCACGCGGGGATTTTTCTCCACATTACGCTTCAGGTAGCGCACAGCAGTCGCGGTCAGGATCTTCTTTCTGCCACGACCAGGTAACGTTTCCACTGTGCCCTTTAACTTGAACTTGCGAATGATACTTCCGATAGTGTCTCTTGGAATATTTAACAACTTCGCAATCTTTTTATATCCATTGCCATTCTTTTGAAGAGCAATAACCTCTTCTCTTGTCTTCTGGGACCATTCTCTTGCCTTCACTATGCTTGGAAACACACCAGTAGATGTCTAGAAGGAGCTGAGTATCACAGTCCTTTTAAATCTGCCTAATTGGTGCTTATCATGCTTGATTGCTGCTCGTTGACATCCACAGATGTTTTCAATACCTGATGGAAAACACTGGAATGAACCTCTGTTCTTAGGAGTGGTAGTCGTAAAGGGGTTGAATAATTGTGTCAATGAAGAAATCACAAAAAGGCCATTTAATACTTTATGACAAAAAAATTGATGCTATCTTAGTTGCATTTAGTTCTTTAACAAGTCCTTGTAAGATTTCATTATGAACACAATTACAAATGTGCACTGAATTCCATAAAACCCTTCGCAGCATTGGGGGTTGAATAAATTTGATCACAACTGTATATCTCTGTCTTTCTCTCTCATCTTTCTCTCTCTTCTTTCTCTTTCTCTCTCACAGAGATTGGAGCCGTTACGAAGCCACTGTGAGGATGCAGTAAATCTTCTCCAGAGCACCATCAGCACTCTGGAGTGCACAGTCCTGCCTTCTACTGCAGAGGTACAGTACCCAGTAGCACTAACCCAGCCCGCCTGGAGAGGCAGGACCCTGGCGCTAACCCTGGGGTCAGTGACATGTAGTCCAACACTAGGGCTGCCATGATTAGTTGACTAGTCACGATTATGTAGACTATTAAAAAAGTCAACGACTAATTTAATCGTCGATGCGTCTGGGTTTTTTTTTTGTTGGTTTCCACTGCTGCGTCTGCCTTTCTGTCTTTGCGCAGTAGTGGAAACCCGGGTAGGCAGTGGACGACATCCCAGGACCTTATACAGACAGGCTCTGGTATCGGTTCTACCCGGCTACGGAGCTCAAAAGTGTGGGATCACTTTAAGAAAATGAAAGAGAAAAACATGCAATGCAATATCTGCAAGGCAGAACTTCCCTTCCATGGCAGCACAACCGCGATGTACGAGCACCTGAAAAGGTTGTGGCTGATTGTGACAGTGATAAAGAGGGACCGTCATCTCTGTCATCTACACTGCTAGTTAGCTGCTAAAATGAGCATAAACGGAGCATTAACTTGGTACTTACTCATCGTGATAGCTGTAAAAGTTAACTTTAGCCATGGCGATTTGTTTCATTAGCCTTAGCATGCATTCATGTGTTTTCTGTAACGTCAGTGAGACCAAAACTTTATTTTTGTGAATAATTCCTTAGATTCAGGTACCTACTTAATTTGATTTAAATGTAGCTGTTTGATGCCAGAGACAAATGAAAGAAAGAAAAACCTAAATTAAAAAAAATTCTTTATTAATGTATTTATTATTGTGTTGTTTAAGCCAGTGCCTTATTCTTATTTTAATAATTGTTTGTTGCAACAAGCTGCAGATTCCATTAAAGGTTTAATGAACTATGATATTGTTTTTATTTTTAGTTAGCATGTAGCTGAAATCTAATGATGGTTATATAATAGCAGCTGCGTTCTAGTGCGATAAGCTGTATGTTTTATATTAAATTAACATGTGGTCCGATTAGTCGACTAATCATAAAAATTGATCGGTGATTAGTTGACTATTAAAATAATAGTTTGTGGCAGCCCTATCCAACACTCTGCTCCTCTTCATTTGCAAGCTGTATGTTTTCCAGTGACCTTCCAGTGACTCTGGGGCTCTGTTCAGTTTCCCTCCACACTCCTTAATACCAGTGATATGCGCACTGCCTTTAGCCTGACATTTATTTTTTCTCTCCTCCCCTCTCTTCTCCTCTCCTCCCCCCGTCCTCCCCTCTCTTACCCTCTCCTCCCCCCGTCCTCCCCTCTCTTCTCCTCTCCTCCCCCCGTCCTCCCCTCTCTTACCCTCTCCTCCCCCCGTCCTCCCCTCTCTTACCCTCTCCTCCCCCCGTCCTCCCCTCTCTTACCCTCTCCTCCCCCCGTCCTCCCCTCTCTTACCCTCTCCTCCCCCCGTCCTCCCCTCTCTTACCCTCTCCTCCCCCCGTCCTCCCCTCTCTTCTCCTCTCCTCCCCCCGTCCTCCCCTCTCTTACCCTCTCCTCCCCCCGTCCTCCCCTCTCTTACCCTCTCCTCCCCCCGTCCTCCCCTCTCTTACCCTCTCCTCCCCCCGTCCTCCCCTCTCTTCTCCTCTCCTCCCCCCGTCCTCCCCTCTCTTACCCTCTCCTCCCCCCGTCCTCCCCTCTCTTCTCCTCTCCTCCCCCCGTCCTCCCCTCTCTTACCCTCTCCTCCCCCCGTCCTCCCCTCTCTTCTCCTCTCCTCCCCCCGTCCTCCCCTCTCTTACCCTCTCCTCCCCCCGTCCTCCCCTCTCTTCTCCTCTCCTCCCCCCGTCCTCCCCTCTCTTACCCTCTCCTCCCCCCGTCCTCCCCTCTCTTACCCTCTCCTCCCCCCGTCCTCCCCTCTCTTCTCCTCTCCTCCCCCCGTCCTCCCCTCTCTTACCCTCTCCTCCCCCCGTCCTCCCCTCTCTTCTCCTCTCCTCCCCCCGTCCTCCCCTCTCTTACCCTCTCCTCCCCCCGTCCTCCCCTCTCTTACCCTCTCCTCCCCCCGTCCTCCCCTCTCTTCTCCTCTCCTCCCCCCGTCCTCCCCTCTCTTACCCTCTCCTCCCCCCGTCCTCCCCTCTCTTCTCCTCTCCTCCCCCCGTCCTCCCCTCTCTTACCCTCTCCTCCCCCCGTCCTCCCCTCTCTTACCCTCTCCTCCCCCCGTCCTCCCCTCTCTTACCCTCTCCTCCCCCCGTCCTCCCCTCTCTTCTCCTCTCCTCCCCCCGTCCTCCCCTCTCTTACCCTCTCCTCCCCCCGTCCTCCCCTCTCTTCTCCTCTCCTCCCCCCGTCCTCCCCTCTCTTACCCTCTCCTCCCCCCGTCCTCCCCTCTCTTCTCCTCTCCTCCCCCCGTCCTCCCCTCTCTTACCCTCTCCTCCCCCCGTCCTCCCCTCTCTTCTCCTCTCCTCCCCCCGTCCTCCCCTCTCTTACCCTCTCCTCCCCCCGTCCTCCCCTCTCTTCTCCTCTCCTCCCCCCGTCCTCCCCTCTCTTCTCCTCTCCTCCCCCCGTCCTCCCCTCTCTTACCCTCTCCTCCCCCCGTCCTCCCCTCTCTTACCCTCTCCTCCCCCCGTCCTCCCCTCTCTTACCCTCTCCTCCCCCCGTCCTCCCCTCTCTTCTCCTCTCCTCCCCCCGTCCTCCCCTCTCTTACCCTCTCCTCCCCCCGTCCTCCCCTCTCTTACCCTCTCCTCCCCCCGTCCTCCCCTCTCTTACCCTCTCCTCCCCCCGTCCTCCCCTCTCTTCTCCTCTCCTCCCCCCGTCCTCCCCTCTCTTACCCTCTCCTCCCCCCGTCCTCCCCTCTCTTCTCCTCTCCTCCCCCCGTCCTCCCCTCTCTTACCCTCTCCTCCCCCCGTCCTCCCCTCTCTTCTCCTCTCCTCCCCCCGTCCTCCCCTCTCTTACCCTCTCCTCCCCCCGTCCTCCCCTCTCTTCTCCTCTCCTCCCCCCGTCCTCCCCTCTCTTACCCTCTCCTCCCCCCGTCCTCCCCTCTCTTACCCTCTCCTCCCCCCGTCCTCCCCTCTCTTCTCCTCTCCTCCCCCCGTCCTCCCCTCTCTTACCCTCTCCTCCCCCCGTCCTCCCCTCTCTTCTCCTCTCCTCCCCCCGTCCTCCCCTCTCTTACCCTCTCCTCCCCCCGTCCTCCCCTCTCTTACCCTCTCCTCCCCCCGTCCTCCCCTCTCTTCTCCTCTCCTCCCCCCGTCCTCCCCTCTCTTACCCTCTCCTCCCCCCGTCCTCCCCTCTCTTCTCCTCTCCTCCCCCCGTCCTCCCCTCTCTTACCCTCTCCTCCCCCCGTCCTCCCCTCTCTTACCCTCTCCTCCCCCCGTCCTCCCCTCTCTTACCCTCTCCTCCCCCCGTCCTCCCCTCTCTTCTCCTCTCCTCCCCCCGTCCTCCCCTCTCTTACCCTCTCCTCCCCCCGTCCTCCCCTCTCTTCTCCTCTCCTCCCCCCGTCCTCCCCTCTCTTACCCTCTCCTCCCCCCGTCCTCCCCTCTCTTCTCCTCTCCTCCCCCCGTCCTCCCCTCTCTTACCCTCTCCTCCCCCCGTCCTCCCCTCTCTTCTCCTCTCCTCCCCCCGTCCTCCCCTCTCTTACCCTCTCCTCCCCCCGTCCTCCCCTCTCTTCTCCTCTCCTCCCCCCGTCCTCCCCTCTCTTCTCCTCTCCTCCCCCCGTCCTCCCCTCTCTTACCCTCTCCTCCCCCCGTCCTCCCCTCTCTTACCCTCTCCTCCCCCCGTCCTCCCCTCTCTTACCCTCTCCTCCCCCCGTCCTCCCCTCTCTTCTCCTCTCCTCCCCCCGTCCTCCCCTCTCTTACCCTCTCCTCTCCTTCCTAACAAAGTCTAGTAACAGTGTCTACTAACAGACTCTAGTAACAGAGTATAGTGACAGAGTATAGTGCATGTTTGCCAGGGCATTTTTTTTGTGCAACTGTTTCTGTGCATGCATGTGTGCTTTAATGGGGTCAGCAGAGCAAGGTTAATGTGTCAGGCTTTGGACTGATTTGACCCCTGGCCGTCGGTTTGGGTCAATGGAGGATGTCTGTTGTCCTCAGGGATTTGAGAAGGAGAAGAGAGACTCTCCCTGGGGCACACGCATCATGACCCATCTCTGAAATCACTAACAGAGCTTTTATTTAATAGGGTGAACAGATTGAATTTCTACCCTGGTTGTATAAAGAGGCTCTGCCCTAAAATGGTGTTTGTGATTGTGTGTGTGTGTGTGTGTGTGTGTGTGTGTGTGTGTGTGTGTGTGTGTGTGTGCTGGTGTTTGTGATTGTGTGTGTGTGCTGCAGGGGGCCCAGGCATTGCTGTGTAAATATAAGGAGCTGATGCAGTGTGTGTTGGAGGACAGTCGGCTAGTGCGTCTGCAGCAGGAGGGAGGTGCAGCACTGTCCCGCCTCCGCAGAGAAGACACCAGTGTGAGCCTGACTGAGGACTACAGGTGGGTGTGGTCAGTACACACACACACACACGAGTGAATTATCACTACAGTAATCACTGTCCCGCCTCCACAAAGATGAGAGCAGCGCCAGTGTGACTGAGGACTACATGTGGGTGTCAATATATAGTTACTGACCTCATGTGTTGGTATGGACAATATACATACTCAAACTGTTATGCACATTGTTTCTAATGCATATTTTATAGGCTACGTCTGACTAAGGATTGTGCATTAGTTAAATGATCAGAAACACGCCTCTGTATATTCTTTATTCAGTATTCTTTACTGAGAGACACATTTCAGTTACACGTACTTCATGTCCACACGGCTCTGGTAGTATGAGGTGCAAGTTGTGACACGCTGCTGGAGTGTGTGTGTGTGTGTGTGTGTGTGTGTGTGTGTGTGTGTGTGTGTGTGTGTGTGTGTGTGTGTGTTACAAGTCCTACAGTTTAATCAGCGTTTTAGCTTTAACACTTAATGGCTCCACTGAAATGAATAATATTTCAGCACATAATGATGCTTTCTGGTGCATCAGAAACAATCTGCATATGCTCTCTGTCTGTCTCTCTGTAACTCTCCTTCTCTCTCTCTGTCTCTCTCTCCTTCTCTCTATAACTCTCTCTCTTTCTCTCTATAACTCTCTCTCTCTCTCTCTCATTCTCACACACACTTCTCTGCTTGTTTTCCTTCCTCGGTCAAACTCATTCTAAGTGGACCATTATAACCTGGGCCCTGTCAGGCTCCTGCAGTAGAGCTGATCACTGTGACCGGTCCGCTGGCCTGAGTCCTCCACACAGGAGGGATGGGGAGGCCGCTCAGAGGCCGTTGGAGGCCAAGAGAGCGCAGGAGCTCATCCAGGCCTCTGAGGGGCAGCACTGCAATTGGAATGAGTTTGTGGGGTAGTGGTTTCCCAGGGCCAGGAGAAATGTCCTTATCCAATACCTGCTCTGTTCTTAAAGCTATATCATACAAGCAGCACATGGAGATGGATGTCTTTCTTTTATGTAATATTGTTTTGGAATATCTTTGACCAATATTGCCTATTGCCACAATTTAAGGTAGTGAAAGTTCCTCACCCTTTGCCCTGGGTTTGTAATCTCAATTCTCTTTTTTTGCAAAGCAGTACTACACGATATACTCACCAAACAAAATATTTGCTTAGGGTTCTCTTTGATGTTGTCTTGGGAGTGTGTGTGTGCGTGTGTGTGTGTACGTGTGTGTGCGTGTGTGTGTGTGCGTGTGTGTGTGCGTGTGCGTGCGTGTGTGTGTGTGTGTCTTTCAGTCACACAGTTCTGGGGTCATCTCAGAGAGGATTTCAGAGTCGCTGCTGTGGAGGTGGTGTTAGGGGCTGTGTGTCCCGATGTCCCGCTGCTGTGAAGGTGGTGTTAGAGGCTGTATGTCCCGCTGCTGTGGAGGTGGTGTTAGGGGCTGTATGTCCCGCTGCTGTGGAGGTGGCGTTAGGGGCTGTATGTCCCGATGTCCCGCTGCTGTGGAGGTGGTGTTAGGGGCTGTATGTCCCGCTGCTGTGGAGGTGGCGTTAGGGGCTGTATGTCCCGCTGCTGTGGAGGTGGCGTTAGGGGCTGTATGTCCCGATGTCCCGCTGCTGTGGAGGTGGTGTTAGGGGCTGTATGTCCCGATGTCCCGCTGCTGTGGAGGTGGCGTTAGGGGCTGTATGTCCCGATGTCCCGCTGCTGTGGAGGTGGTGTTAGGGGCTGTATGTCCCGATGTCCCGCTGCTGTGGAGGTGGCGTTAGGGGCTGTATGTCCCGATGTCCCGCTGCTGTGGAGGTGGCGTTAGGGGCTGTATGTCCCGATGTCCCGCTGCTGTGGAGGTGGTGTTAGGGGCTGTATGTCCCGCTGCTGTGGAGGTGGCGTTAGGGGCTGTATGTCCCGATGTCCCGCTGCTGTGGAGGTGGCGTTAGGGGCTGTATGTCCCGATGTCCCGCTGCTGTGGAGGTGGCGTTAGGGGCTGTATGTCCCGATGTCCCGCTGCTGTGGAGGTGGTGTTAGGGGCTGTATGTCCCGATGTCCCGCTGCTGTGGAGGTGGCGTTAGGGGCTGTATGTCCCGATGTCCCGCTGCTGTGGAGGTGGCGTTAGGGGCTGTATGTCCCGATGTCCCGCTGCTGTGGAGGTGGTGTTAGGGGCTGTATGTCCCGCTGCTGTGGAGGTGGCGTTAGGGGCTGTATGTCCCGATGTCCCGCTGCTGTGGAGGTGGCGTTAGGGGCTGTATGTCCCGATGTCCCGCTGCTGTGGAGGTGGCGTTAGGGGCTGTATGTCCCGATGTCCCGCTGCTGTGGAGGTGGTGTTAGGGGCTGTATGTCCCGATGTCCCGCTGCTGTGGAGGTGGCGTTAGGGGCTGTATGTCCCGATGTCCCGCTGCTGTGGAGGTGGCGTTAGGGGCTGTATGTCCCGATGTCCCGCTGCTGTGGAGGTGCCGTTAGGGGCTGTATGTCCCGATGTCCCGCTGCTGTGCCCTCTTGCACTCTTTTGTCTTCATCACTCTCGCTGTCAGTTCATGTCACGTCCTTCATGCTCACGCCCTGTTCTCTAGTGAAAGGCCTTAGATGGGCATGTGCACACAAGCTTGTAAGCTTGTGGGTGTGTGCGTGGGTGTGAATCTGCGCGTATCTGTGTGTGCGTGTGTGTGTGTGTGTGTGTGTGTGTGTGTGTGTGTGTGTGTGTGTGTGTGTGTGTGACATTAGTCCAGGCCATGTGTGGTCTTCCTCAGGAATGAAGCATTGCCAGACTAAATGTGTGTAGTAGAACCACTGCACTGCTCAATGAGGCAGGAAACACACCTTCTTTTCACTTATTCTTTTGTTTGTCCTCCTCCCTTCTGTCTCTTCTACTCTCCTCTCTCCTTCTCTCTCCCCTCTCTATCGCTCTCTCTCCACCTTACTCTTTCCTCCTCTCTCCTCCCTCTCTTTCCTCTCTCTCTCTCTCTCTCTCTGTCCTCTCTGTGCTTTCTGTTTCTTGTCCTTTTTTGCTATTTGTGCAGGTCTAAGCACTTCATTTGTGTGTGTGCATGAACTGGAGTGTGTATTTTTATCTAGTAAGACTCATTTTGGAGCACAGCTACAGTGAGCAGTCAGATGGTTCTGTCTCTATTGTGTGTGTTAGTGTCAGTCAGGGAGCATCCGCAGTGCTTTCAGCACAGTGTTCAGCCAGCCATGCACATCTACTGATCTTCTCTCTCTATTTTCTCCATCTCCTTCCGTGGAATGTCTTTGATATCTGAGGCCTGTGGAGAAAGTGTGTGTGTGTGTGTGTGTGTGTGTGTGTGTGTGTGTGTGTGTGTGTGTGTGTGTGTGTGTGTGTGTGTGTGTGTGTGTGTGTGTGTGTGTGTGTGTGTGTGTGTGTGTGTGCGCGCGTGCGCGCCTTATGACTAGTTTTGTCCGTAACTTCAGGTTTGAAGGCAGATCATTTTGAGCACTGGCTTTCATCTCTCGTAGCTAGCATAGTATCCAAAGTGCCCTCAGGATCAGAAGAGATAGTGTAATCTCAAATTAAACAGTGTAATCTCAAATTAAACAGCTTCACAGAGGGATTGGGACATTTTGGAGATATTTTCAGAACCTATTCTCAATAACCATATATAAACAAGCTTACCCAAGTGAGTTCTGAGTTCATGAAAAGCTTTGAGTCACATGACCTTTTTCTCTTTGCTTTTGTTTGTTTGTTTATTGGTAAATTGACCCAAGCCTAAGCTGTTATTTGAAGGAAAATCAACATTCAGAAGGCAGCACTGAGATAAGTGAGACTATAATTACATATTACTAGCATAGCATCACATGAGTGACTCATTGATTCTCCAGAACAGTCTATCAGCTACAGAAAATGACTACATAAACTGATCTTCATATAATCTACCATGCATGGACATACAGTAGTGTCAGGTGTCTCTGTCTTGTGATGTATGGTTCATGGGGAATCCAGGTTTCATAGAGTTTATCTTTAGATTTCTCATCTCTAATGTAACAAGTATAAAGGTCTGTGGTGAGTGGCATTAGTGTATTTGCGTAGACCAATTGTATGTGTCCGTGGACAATCAGTGTGAGTATGTAAACCAGAGCTATAAAGACCTTAAATCCACTCACTCCTTTGGCCTGAAGGCTCCTTTGAGTTTTATTCTCATTGAATGGATGGGTGTGACCCAGAGAATCGGTGTGTGTGTGTGTGTGTGTGTGTACGTGTGTGTGTTAGTTGTGGTTCGGTGATTCACTGTAGCTGGAGTAGATATGATATGTGTCACGTACCTTGGTACTGTTGTTATATTGTGTGTGTGTGTGTGTTTGTACAAGGACGACTGAGATTCCCATCTTGAGGGAAATGTTGTACGGTAGTAGAATAGGAGCGTAATCATTGTGTTACTGAGCTAAAGCAAAGATGAAGTCATGCTTTACTCATCAAGCTCTTCCACCTCACACAATGTGCCCAGTCACTGAATCACAGCGTTGGACTAATGTTTCTCTGAGAGAGAAAGGAAGAGCACTCTCTCTCTCTCACACACACACACACACATGCGCACATACACAGTGTGTCTTTTAGGGTATTGGTCTGACACAGTTGGCCACTGTGATAGATGGCCTCATCAGAGCCACCAGTCCATGTGTGCTGTCATTGCTTGAACGCCCTGTCCGTCAAAATAATCTCATCCAATCAGTTGAATGCTCCTAACACTACAGCCAAACAAAGCCTTACCTAAAACAGACTCGGCAAGTAAGACTGGAACACTGTAAGTCGGTGTTTATTTGTCTTACTGAAGTACAACCTCCAGCATCTCAGGGAATAATCAAACTTTGGGTACAATCCTGACATTTTCATTCTGACCTGCTTGCGTTCAACAGTAAGTTTTTAGAAACTGTTTTGGTTGTTTTGTTTTGGTTATAAATCTGTGAATATAATTGTACTGCTTGATTGGTTCTATTTAAAATTTGTCAATGTGTGTGTGTGCACGTGTGTGTGATTTTCCATTGCAGAGATGCCATCGAGAGTGTGGGCAGTCTGTACAATCAGGTGGACGAGCTGGTCCACAGGTTAGTGATGCATTCCAACAAGTGTACCCAGGAGCTGGAGTTCATCATGGAGTTCTCCAGCCTTGAAGAGGGCTTCCGGGAGGTGAGTGCTGTCCTGCCTCTGCGTCCTGTCGTCCAATCACGTGCTCACACCTCTGCCTCTGCTTCCTGTCATCCAATCACGTGCTCAGAGCCGTTTCCCCCTGGAGTATATTTGAGCGCTTTGCCATGCGGTTTTGAGCTTTAATTTCTGGTAGCCTTGGGACTAGTAACACGAAAGCTTTGGCTTCATGCTGGCCACTCATGTCTGCCCAGGGAAGCAGGGAGTGACCTCTGACCTCTGTCTTAGCCACCCCACAAATCAGCTAATCTCATCTTAACAGAGTTGTTGTCAATGCTTAACTCCTGTATTGCACAACTGCAAAGCATCTGCCTCAGACTCTTCTACCTCTGTAGGCAGTAAAGTCAGGTGAACCTTATCATTTAATGTTATCGTTTATCTTGATGTGTGTGTGTGTGTGTGTGTGTGTGTGTGTGTGTGTGTGTGTGTGTGTGTGTGTGTGTGTGTGTGTGTGTGTGTGTGTGTGTGTGTGTTTCATTTCTCTGTCCCAGGTGACTCAGTGGATAGATGAGGTCGGAGAGAGTAGACTACAGACACTAGGGGAGCTGGAAGATTCTCTGGAGCAGTTGCGTGGCAAGCAGACCCTCTTCAGAGACTTCTACGCTGCAGCTTACGTACGTGTCCTCTCTGTTCTAACTGGGCATGCTCACCACACACTACACTCACTCAAGACCGAGCAGCATCTTCTCCTTTATCTTACTGTGACCGACTCTAGACCGGTAAACATTTCTGAGTTGTCTGTCAATTTTGATTGGATTAGAATTCTTTGTGTATTGAATGTTTGTGCAGTTAGTCATACTTAACCATGTAAATTTTTAAAACCCTGTTGACTGAGTTTAACCTTACAATGAAAGTAAACACTTTAATCTTGAATGTGGAGTTATTCATTATTTGTGTGTGTGTGTATGTGCACGTGGGTGTGTGTGTGTGTGTGTTGTAGGAACACTGTAAGAGCGGGGAGGCACTTTTGAAGCGGCTAGAGCGGTGGGAGGATGTCTCGTCTGCAGAGCTGCAGGTCTATGAAGTGAAGGTTCGCTCCTTCTGGGTCCACCTGCAGGACTTCTCCCAGAGGGTGGAGGACACCAAGGAGAACATCAACAAGACCGTCCGCCTTTACGAGTTCTTCGACAAGGTAACACGCCTCACTTCTGTGACTGGCCTCATCCTGTCTGACTCACATCTGCTCATGTGCCGTCTCACTTGCAAACACCGACCGGAAAAACGAGACAATTCCAGGCGCTAGCGTGGCTGCAGTTCCTTCTCAAGCCGTGTGCATAAATCTGAAGCTGTCTCCCAGACGCGAGGGTTCACAGGAGAGAGCCAAGAGAGGCCGTGTGGGGCGTTGGAGGGAAACGCATATATCAGCGTGCAGACAGGAAGGGTGCAGGTGTCCGTTTACATGCTCAGCTTGACAGCAGATCGTCCTGTGACCCCAGAGATCGTTGGAGTCTGCGGCTCAGGACTCCGGAGGCAGTTTCCTGTCAGCCTGGGGCTGAGGCAGGGCTGAAACCTTCCACCCACAGACTCTTCCTCCTCCACCCACAGACTCCTCCTCCTCCACCACCCACAGACTCCTCCTCGTCCTCCACCCAGACTCCTCCTCGTCCTCCACCCAGACTCCTCAGATTCCTCCTCCTCCTGTCAGTGTCCTGCTCGTCTGCGTCACGGCTTGTCCGAGATTAACCCTGCACTGCATTCTGAAGATGCTGCTTCAGTCTGAGCACTTTGTCTAGACCACTTGAGTTTGAGGTTCTTCTGGCTGCAAGGCCCAGTGATATAACCGAGATATAACTGGTTTGCGTGCTTCCTCCATGGAAACAATGGTGTTGGTTGGTGTGTATGGGGTTTGGTCAGGATCTCTCTCTCTCTTTCTCCCTTTCTCTTTCTCTGTCTCCCCCTCTCTCTTGTGCTCACTGTAGGCCTGTAAGAGGTCAGAGGGTGAGGCTGTGTCTATCTGAGCCCAGGGCCTTGGTGACTTCAGTGGGAGTCTGGAACAATGAAGGCTTTTAAACTAGAAAACTGTTCTCAGTGAAGTGATTGTATTTCTGTAGTCAGCAGTGAAACAGAACAAGACCAGTGATAGGCTAGTGGCGTATCACAGAGCTGGAGCTGGTTATGGGATTAATGGGAGAATCCAAAGGTGAGTTTAGCTTTTATGATTGACAAAATGTGAACAGAGGAATGAGAAAATAAGAGGTTTCTCCAGGGAAGAGCTGGTCTTGCGGACGTCCAAGACTGGCATTGATGTCGAAGAGCACACACACACACACACACAAACACACACTCACAGCAAAATAGAGAAGGGGGACGGGTGTAGTGCATGAGACTGAGATAACAGTGCTTCTTTTTATTTTTTATCTCTGTGTGAAGATCGGTTCTCTGAAGCTTGTTCAGTGCCATGTGGGTCTCACGGTGCCACTTCATGCATAAGCAGGTGCTGTATATTTGCCTTGCATACCTCCAGACTCTACTCACACTGCAGTGCATGCTCGGACCCAGCGTCTCACACAGCACT
The DNA here is from genome assembly GCF_052324685.1 of Brachyhypopomus gauderio. Taxonomy (NCBI): domain Eukaryota; kingdom Metazoa; phylum Chordata; class Actinopteri; order Gymnotiformes; family Hypopomidae; genus Brachyhypopomus; species Brachyhypopomus gauderio. The sequence goes on along the minus strand of NC_135211.1, from coordinate 17,785,124 downwards.
CACAGACACGCAGAGAAAACAGCTCTGATGCACTCACAACGATTCAGATAACACAGGGGGCTGCAGAAAGCCTTCAGAGCCACTGATGTATTGAGGAGTCACATATCTGTAACTTGAGCACGTTACAGCTAGCAACCAAGAACTGGCACAAATGTACACAATCTCAACTACAGCATTTCCATACATCCCTGGACATTACCCAGTTATCCTGAGACAAAATACAACAACAAACTCTGTCTTGTATGTTCTCTGTTCCACAACTGTCCCTCTGTCTCCCCACCTTTCAGCTGGAGTCTGACCTGAAGAGTCTTATCAATAACAATCAACTTCCCTCTCCCCCTCCTTCTCTCCCATCCTCCCTCCTTACCTCCCTCTCTCTCCCTTCCTCTCTCTCTTTCCCACTTTCCCTCCCTCTATCCTTCCCTCCCCCCTCTGTCTGTCTCTCTGTTGTCAAGGCGAGCTCAAAGAGGCCTCTCCTGCCCTCTGTTGGCATATTAACTCATATGTGAACAACCATATATATTCTGACATGTGACATGGAAGTGAATTGGGTACTTGTTTGGGTACTGTACCTAGGTCAGTTTTTAATCTGGATATGTATTTAGTGCTGATTGACTCTACAGGTCTAGGAACAGCTTGATGTGGCAGCTGTGTTTCATCCTTCTGTTGACATGACGAGCTGATTCTCAGAGAGCAGTCGTGTTCTGTAAACCACAGGTTAATACAATAAATAAACCTTATTGGTTTATTGGCAACTGTGTGCCACAGTAGTATGTGAGGCTGATGTTTTGTGTGTGTGTGTATGTGGGTGTGGGTGTGGGTGTGTGTGTCCAGGAGTCTAGTTCTTAATTTGTCTCATGTGATATGTGGGCCAAACCCAAATTAGCTCTGTTTTCATTGGCTGCCTAGCAACCATGCCTAACTGGGCAGTTGAGACGTTGGAGAGGACCGTAGACACTGTAAATAACGTGAGAGATGACATCCCCAGTATAACACACACATTCCAGTAAGACCGCATACATACCCAGTATAACACACACACTCCATTAATACCTCATCTCCAGTACATTCACTCACTGAATGATTCAGGTTCTAAGAAGCTGAAATTAATTTTGAGAAGTACGGTAATTGTACATTTTTGTTAGAAACCTGTATGTCAGGAGAAACAAGGAAATATAAACCTACAGCATTTGCATGTTGAGAAATCCAGACACTGGACAAATGTCCTGTAATTCATCTGTGTGTGCAGGCCCAGTCAGGCCTACAGAAGATCAATAACACACAGTAGGTCATAGAGTATTAATGTCTCTCTGTCGCCGCCCTGCAGGCCTCCTCGCAATAACTGTGGAAGAAATGCCAAGTGACTTTTCACTACAGAAAGACAGAAATGTGTCACTTAAGTGCTGCACTGCTCTCTAATGCAGCAGAATGCAGTAGGCTGTGTGTGTGTGTGTGTGTGTGTGTGTGTGTGTGTGTGTGTGTGTGTGTGTGTGTGTGTGTGTGTGTGTGTGTGTGTGTGTGTGTGTGTGTGTGTGTTGCAGTAGGGTGTGTGTGTGTGTGTGTGTGTGGGTGTGTGTGTGTGTGGTTGCAGTAGGGTGGGTGTGTGTGTGTGTGTGTGGGTGTGTGTGTATGTGGTTGCAGTAGGGTGGGTGTGTGTGTGTGTGTGTGGTTGCAGTAGGGTGTGTGTGTGTGTGTGTGTGTGTGTGTGGGGTTGCAGTAGGGTGTGTGTGTGTGTGTGTGTGTGTGTGTGTGTCTGTGGGTGGTTGCAGTAGGGTGGGGGTGTGTGTGTGTGTGTGTGTGTGTCCAGATGGTATGTGCACACAAAAGTACAGAGAGAGGAGAATCACTGAAGTGACATCTCCCTGTGATTCAACAGACAAAGGAAGAGGGACAAACTAACCAGACCCCAATATGAGAATGAGAGAGGGGATGAGGAAAGAAAAGAACAGATCAATAGTGAGAGACAGTCAAAGACAGAGGATAGGTCTGTATTAATACCTAAAGACAGAGGATAGGTCTGTATTAATACCTAAAGCAAGAGGATAGGTCTGTATTAATACCTAAAGCAAGAGGATAGGTCTGTATTAATACCTAAAGCAAGAGGATAGGTCTGTATTAATACCTAAAGCAAGAGGATAGGTCTGTATTAATACCTAAAGACAGAGGATAGGTCTGTATTAATACCTAAAGCAAGAGGATAGGTCTGTATTAACATCTAATGCCAGAGTGTATGTCTGTATTAATACCTAAAGCAAGAGGATAGGTCTATATTAATACCTAAAGCCAGATGGTAGGTCTGTATTAATATCTAATGGCAGAGTGTAGGTCTATATTAACAGCTAAAGCCAGAGGGTATGTCTATATTAACACCTAAAGCCAAGGTGTAGATCTGTAATAATACCTAAAGGCAGCATTTAGGCCTATATTAACACCTAATGGCAGGGTGTAGGGCTGTATTTTCACCTAAAGGCTGCACACTGCAGTGTCTGTTCAAGCCCAGCACAGAACAGATTCCCTGCAGCTTGAACCCACTTCACACATTTTCCTTAATGTACTTCTGATCACATTATTTATGGTGTGTCATGCTGTGTAGCTTTGTAGCCCTTTGTAGTAAAGAAAGCAACTCCCAGAAGTTGAGAGAACATTAGTTCTTTTTAGCTGCAGCCACAAGAAAGAGAAGATTTTATGTGGAGCGCTGAACACACACAGAGAGGAAGTGGCACTGTTCATACAGTCCTATAAAGAATGAATGGTGGGCAGGTCCAGGATTCACTGAAACGGCTCTACCCTTGTTTATTTTGTGTTTAATATTAACAGGCTCCTGAAGGCATGGAGCAGCCCAGAGGTTGTTGGTCAGAGGTTTGCATCTTTCAACATCTCACAGGATCCTGAAACTAGTTTTTGTCCTCGCAACAGGAGGGTTATTCGTGCTGCTCGTGCCATATGGTGACGGCTGATTGCTGTGGGTAATCGTGATATTGATACGAGAGCCGTGAGGACGCGCAAGCAGCAGTCTGTGAGCGGGGCTTATCGATCAGGTTATTGATACGCGGGGTCCCCGTGGAGCGGAGCCTGCTGGATCCCCCCACCCTGGGTAGCCGGGTTCCCTCTGCCCTGCCCACAGTCACTCTGGATTAGCATCTCAAAGGCAGAACAGCCTCCCCACTGACTCACCAGCTCAGATTATTCCTCCCCACCAACACAGCAGCTCAGCCAAACCCAGGCCAAGAGTGTGGCTACGCCTTCCGCTCTCCCTGCCTCTTCCACAAACTCATTTAATCACACACACTCATTCAGAGGCAGGCACACAAACCCTTACGTACTTTACCAACCCCCTAGGGGTATCTACCTGACTCATCCCCTTCACAAATTTGAGCTTACCCCTCATTTATGTTTAAACAGCTATTAGACAAGTCACTGTCTAATAGTGTGTGTGTGTGTGTGTGTGTGTGTGTGTGTGTGTGTGTGTGTGTGTGTGTGTGTGTGCGTGTGCATGTGTGTGTGTGTGCACGCGTGTGTGTATACTTTTCAGTAATAACCCGCAGGTCTTGCTGGCTGGCCACTGCGGGTTAGCTCATTCATCACTGTTCCGGATCTTTCTGTCATCAGAATGAGGGTTCACAGGGTCCAGGTGGCACCTTTGTGCCAAGTTTTACTCTCTCTCTTTCTCTGTCTCTCTATTTTTCTCTGTGTCTCTCTCCTTCTTCCTTCCCTCCTGCCTTTTCTGGAGTGTGGCTTTGTAGTGCCGTCAACAGACCACCTCTCCCCCACCCCCTCTGCCTTGTGTGTCCTCCCCCCATTCTCTCCTCCTCTCTCCCTCTCTCTCCCTCTCTCTCCCTCCCTCCCTCTCCCTCTCTCTCTCTCTCTGTTGCTGGGGCAGGCCCATCTGGTATTTAGACTAGTATTTGCCTGTGAATAGCGTGGAGGTGGGGAGAACAGGGCAGTGGGCGCCAGTAGCCCTCTGTCTCACTGAGTCTGTCACTCACAGAGAGAGAGGGAGGAAGAGAGAGAAAGAAATAGAGAGGGAGGAAGGAAAGGATGACTGCTGCTGCTCCAGTCTCTGTTGATGGGACCTGCAGCGTTGATCAGGAGAGTGGATACAGCCACAGAGAGGTAGGAGCAGAGGGACTGGGGGTGCCGACTAGCACTTGATGATGGGTACAACTACACTTCAAATGGGATGTAGTTGGTTTTATATTTTTAGCAGTTCTGTGTTATGTTTCACCAAATAACCATAATGGTTTAGTGTAGAGTGGCAGAGGGCGTTTTTACTTGTCACTTTTGCTTCTGTCACAGAGTTTATGATGTGGTGCATATTAAGGGTGGATGTGTTGTTGGTTGTGTGTGTGTGTGTGTGTGTGTGGGTGGGTGGGTGTGTAGGGCTGTGGGTGTGTGGTTGGTTGTGTGGGTAGGTGTGGGTGGTTGGTTGGTTGTGGATGTAGTTGTGGGTGGGTGGGTTTGTGTGGTTGGTTGTGAATGTGTAGTTGTGGGTGGGTGGGTTTGTGTGGTTGGTTGTGAATGTGTAGTTGTGGGTGTGTGGGTTTGTGTGGTTGGTTGTGAATGTGTAGTTGTGGGTGGGTGGGTTTGTGTGGTTGGTTGTGAATGTGTAGTTGTGGGTGGGTGGGTTTGTGTGGTTGGTTGTGGGTGGGTGGGTTTGTGTGTGGTTGGGTGGATGGGTTTGTGTGTGGTTGGGTGGGTGGGTTTGTGTGGATGGTTGTGGTTGTGGTTGGGTGGGTGGGTTTGTGTGGATGGTTGTGAGTGTGTGTGGTTGTGGTTGGGTGGGTGTTCATATGGTGTTCATATGTTGGTTTGTGTGTTATTCCACTGCGTGGCTAAGTGAGATCGTGGTGGGACCATTTTGAACTCCACAGGTTTCTCTGGATAGTTGACTGACTTGCACTCTGATAATCCTTCATCTCTCTCTTCTTTACTCCTCTCGCCTCTTCCTTATCCTTTCTCTTTTCCTCTGCCCCTCTGAAAACATACTGGCACAGAAAGAGGTGTAAGTATGAACAGTTAGCTGTGTATTCTTGCCCTCTGAAAATCACATCCTTTTCCCCTGTGAACCTTTGTTTTTTGATTTTTTATTTTTTTACACCAGTGTGTTCTATGACCCCAGGCAAAAGGCCACATCAGATAGCTTTACACTTTGCCATTATGTTGTTATTCCTCCCTGCAGTGCTGGTCACATCATTATAAGGGTTGTGGATTATTTTACACCGGTCCCACTCTAGTGACGTGTCCTACTGTTTGAACAGGTAGCATGATCATTCTGCTGGAATGAGTCAGATGTCATATCTCAGTGACATCATGATGCAAGACTTTATCCTGTTTACCTCAAGGGCGACCTGCTTGTATTGTAAGTCTGAAGTCCATCGGGGCAGATAGTGGGAGGAGTTGGTGAGTGGGAGGAGTAGGTGAGTGGGAGGAGTTGGTGAGTGGGAGGAGTGTCCTGGAGAAGCGAGGTATTCCACAGGATGTTTATCCTGAAACTAATGAACCACATGAACCACCTCTGTTATCAGCTGTGGAGTGATTGTGTTTGGGAGAGTAGGAGGCAGTTTTCATGGTGGAGTTTTTTGGGGGGTTGGAGGGGTGTTGGGCCAGCGTGGGCCTGTGGAGTTTCTAGGGGGCCTAGGTGGACAGAGTCAGCACCCTGAACAGCACTTTAATTCTTTAATTATGTGCAGCTGTCCCGTGTGTGTGTGTGTGTGTGTGTGTGTGTGTGTGTGTGTGTGTGTGTGTGTGTGTGTGTGTGTGTGTGTGTGTGTGTGTGTGTGTGCATGCACCTGTGTGCGCTTGTATGTAAAGTCCTTATTTTTAATGTTCTCTGCCCCTCCACCCCCTCCATCCTCTCATCATGTTGCTCAGCTGGCATGTCACCCCCTGACCCCCCCCCCCCCCCCCCCCCCCCCCAGTAACTACCACACGAGTCTCTCCTCCATCACCCCCTGACCCCCCCCCCCCCCCCCCCAGTAACTACCACACGAGTCTCTCCTCCATCACCCCCTGACCCCCCCCCCCCCCAGTAACTACCACACGAGTCTCTCCTCCATCACCCCCCCCCCCCCCCCAGTAACTACCACACGAGTCTCTCCTCCATCACCCCCTGACCCCCCCCCCCAGTAACTACCACACGAGTCTCTCCTCCATCACCCCCTGACCCCCCCCCCCAGTAACTACCACACGAGTCTCTCCTCCATCACCCCTGACCCCCCCCCCCCCCCCCCAGTAACTACCACACGAGTCTCTCCTCCATCACCCCCTGACACCCCCTCAGCTTCAGCCCCAGCCGGCGACAGGAGTCCAGCCTTCACACAAAAACATGTCCGTTCTCTTTTAATTAGGCCTGTCAGTCCACTTTGTCCACTGACTGCATGTCTCTGTCCCTGTGTCTCTGTCCCTGTGTCTCTGGAGGCGAGTGCAGGACACAGGGTGGACCTCCCTGGCTCCACAATATAGACCTCCAGCAGACCATCACGCACGCACACTAGAAACAGAGGAGCAAACTGTCAGGGAGAGAGAGGGAGAGAAGAGGGGAGGGAGAGAAGAAACGAGGGAGGGAAAGACAAGTGTGGGAGAGGAAGACAGAGGTAGTTAATGGCTGACTGATTTGATGCTCTACTGGTTAATAGCGTGTTGCTTTGCTCACTGGAGCGTGCTGGCTTCACCTCTTGCTAATGAGCCACCTGTGTGTGGGGCTGCCGTGACGACCTTCAGGAAGGCCACGCCCTCGTGTGCCCCCTCTCCTCCTCCCTCACTATGACGCTGAGGCAACGATTGCTTTGGCCGCTTTGATCAGTGGAAGGTCAGAGGCTGAGGTGCCGAGACTCATTTTGTACCACTTTCAGTGTAGTGTGAAACTAATGCAACAGGTTATGTTACCATAGTGACAGGATCCATCACTCTGCAACTATTTTCCCTCACATCAGTGAAGCAACCGTGACCCCAAAGTGAAGATGTAGGTGAAGCAGTCCTTTTCCAACAGGCTACTTTTGTGCATGTGTGGTGTGTGTGTGTGATGTGACAGTTGAATAAGCCTTACATTGCTCAGTAGTATGTTTGTGTCTGATTAGTGCCACTCAGTAGTATGTGTGTCTAATTACTGCCACTCAGTAGTATGTGTGTCTGATTACTGCCACTCAGTAGTGTGTTTGTGTCTGATTACTGCCACTCAGTAGTGTGTTTGTGTCTGATTACTGCCACTCATTAGTGTGTTTGTGTCTAATAACTACTGCCACTCAGTAGTATGTTTGTGTCTAATTACTGCCACTCAGTAGTGTGTTTGTGTCTGATTACTGCCACTCAGTAGTATGTTTGTGTCTGATTACTGCCACAAATGCCACATGGTCATTCTCCATACTTTTCTCTCCTACCCCTTTATTGGGTCCGCTCTCCCTCTCTCTCTCTCACACACACACACACACACACACACACACACACACACACACACACACACACACACACACACACACACACACACACACACACACACACACACACACACACACACACACCCTCCCTCCAACATGTTGCCCCAGGGTCACCCACAGTATGCTGGCAAATAAAACTCTTAAAACAAGCTGAACCCCACACTCACACACTGTGCTGTTCTGTGCTGTCACATCTACGTAGTTTTGCAGTGGGTAATTTACTTTGCACCTAGACTTCTTGGTTCAGTTCTAATCTTGTCCATGAGGTGTTTTGAGTGCATATGTGAAGTGATAAAACTGTAGGAAAATGGTTGTATGCATTGATTACCTCTGTAAAAGTGTAAGTGGCTGAAAATATTCTGAGTTTATAGCAGCATGCTGGTGTAATTAGGAATGAAAGCTACGGAAAAAAAACATCTATAGCCAGTAACTTAATGGTTTGAAACCATTTCTAATCCCCCCTGGTTAGGTTAGAATGGCTCAACTACACACTCCTACCAGGAGAAAGTGACTGTGTATGCCCTGCTGTCTGACTGTAAGGATGGAGTGTTCTGTGTGTAGATCCGTGTGATTCCCTCCAGGGCGGGTCTCACCAGGGCATGTCACCCAGTGTTTCCCAGCAGGCCTGACGCACATCTCATCTCTCTCTCTCATCACAGACGTTTCACTCGTCATGTCGGTTTTTAACCACGTGTCTTATTCGTGCAGTCATGTTTTTTCCTGTTTCCTTCTGTCTTTTCTCTTTTTTTCCTCTTTTCTCTAAAATCACAATTGACTCTCGGTAGCCAAGGAATGCTGAACATAAATGGCACACTTGGGGCCCCAGACAGACGTGCAGAGCCTAGTGAGGTGTGGCCATGCCCAGGGGACCTGCAGGGGTCACGGGGGCTGGTTACTGCTGCCGGAGCCCACCGGGCCCCTTTAGACAGCTGTGTATAAGCCATATGATTACCATAATATACCTCACCTAGCAACTCCAAGACAGAGAAGTGCATCTATCACGGGTGACACATGCACACGCACCTTGTTATACAATCATACACTCCCACACCTGTTACTATATTTGTGCGAGTGTGTGTGTGTGTGTGTGTGTGTGTGTGTGTGTGTGTGTGTGTGTGTGTGTGTGTGTGTGTGTTACTTCCCTGCTTTGATATTTGGAGTTGGAGTTGTGTCATCCTGATCAGACATGCAGCGATCTTTGACTCTGATGGACTGGTCTTAGTTGTCTCTGTTGCTGTCAGCCGCCGAATTGAGGGCCTCCGTAATTATACAGATCAGCTCAAATGAGTCAGATTCACCAGGGTCTCATTATCATACAGGTGCTGAGGGTTTAGTCCCCATCCCTATATATCAAATCTGTCAGGCACTGAGTTGTTATTCATTTATTAGCATTCCTTTAGTCTCCACTGTCAGAGGCCAGATGTTGTGTGACATGCATCGCACCCTTGGAATGGAAGAGAATTAAGATTATACTCTCAGTTTTTAAATGGTGAAAGTGATATGGGGTTTGAGTGCTGTTTCCAAGTTATCTGGAGTTATCTGTTGTTTGACAAGTCAAGGAGAAAGTACAACTGTTCTGGCCAAGATTCGTAGAGGAGGAATGTTTTGTTTAAGTGTCATGTGAGTGGGGCAGGTCCCTCCACAGGGTCTTCATTAGACACGTCTCAGGAGTCTTTTACTTTTAAAGTCCCGATTCCCTCTGTCCTCACTCACTCACTCTCACTCAGCCTTAGTGCGGGTCCCCTGTACGCTCTCCTGTACAAGTGTGCTCACTCTCACTGCAGAAGCAGCCTTTCCCAGCTGGGGCGTGCAGGGATGTTAGGGTGGAGACCCTCACACAGTGAACCCCACCCCCTAGTGAATCAGGCCTGGCTGTTGTGTTTTGAAGCATGTGCTTCTAGGGACTTCAACAGAACGCTTCTGGTTAAGTTGCACTGGCTTCATAAAGCAATCAAGATGCGATGAGTGAGGGTGCAGTAACTCCTGAAGGAATTTCTAAACCTTAGCTAAAGCGCTAATGCTCAGCTTGAAACACACACACACACACACACACACACACACACAGATGTAGTGAGGAAAACACATTGTTAGCATGACTGAAGCGTGAGATCAGAGATTGGATGCTGTCCTAAAACCTTTTCCTGCTTTTCCCTCTTTTCTTTCATTTTTTAGGAAATAATAAAGATTTCTTTCAAGGGTTAAAATGTCCTCTCAACCCTCTTAAGCTGCTGGAGTTTCATTTATGTGTACAAAAGCTCACTCTCTGTCTCCATCTCTCTCCCCCTCTCTAACGTTCTCCCTCTATTTCTCTCTCCCCTTTTTCCTCCCCCTCTCTCTCTCTCTCTCTCTCTCTCTCTCTCTCTCTCTCTCTCTCTCTCTCTCTCTCTCTCTCTCTCTCTCTCTCTCTCTCTTTTGTGTATGGTTGAATGGTGCCTTTAGGGGTGCCTCCTCCAGGCTTTCTAATTCAGCGCTCACCAATCAAACACTCATACCACACACACACTCACACACGGACACACACACGCACATACCATTCACACTTCAAAGGACCTTAAGCACTCTCCACCATGATGTCATCTTCAGCCTGTCTGTGACATTACAAGCATCAAACAGGGTGATCAGAAAGGATGAATTGTGGTACTGGTATAAAGTTTTAAATGGAAGTTCCCTAATGTAGAGGTGCTCCCTATTAGATCAGGGGAGCCGGGGGAGAGAGTTTACCTTGAGGCTGTGACCTCTACAAATCTGTGAAGCCTTTTGGAGATGTCGTCACTATGAGCAGTCGGTCATAGTGACAGAGCTTTTTACTGCAGGGGTGAATGGCGTTCCTCTTGGCTCTGTGGACAAATTCTCTTTCTCAAGCGTATAACACGGTGAAATAACAGGCTCAGAAGTTCAAAAGAAAGGCTTCCTATTGTGTTACCGGGTTTTCCCCTAACCCTTGTGTTTATTTTTGAACTCTCACAATAATAAAATTAGTAATAATACTAAAAATGTTTTAATGATTATTAGCTATTATTAAGAGTATCAAGAAGTCATAGTAATTCTCTTTCTTGAGCTCTCTTTCTCCCTCTCCCTCTCCCTCTCTCCCTCAATCTCCCTCTCTCTCTCTCACTCTCATTCAATATGTCAGCCATTAGCAATATGTATTGTTAATTTGAACTGACCTCTGGTCTCTTGGATGTCCTTAGTATCTGGGTGCTCAGGGGCTGAAAACACTGGTATGTGGATCCACTGTCACTCTGGGCAGACACACACACACACACACACACAGGTTTGTGATTCAGGTCAGTACCAAGGAAGCCAAGGCAGGAGGAGGAGAGGCGAGCGACGCTACAGACCGAGAGAGATGGCGTGTAGCAGCTAGAGTGTGTGGGACGGAGCAACGTGTGAAATTGTGTGTGTCAGCTCAGGGTGATAGACTGATGTCTAATGAATGGAGAGATTGTGAAGGGAAAACATTGTACTTGGACAGAAGGATAAAGAGGAAGCAAGAAAGCTTTGGAGAACCATGCGATGTCACCTAGCAGCCCAAAACAAGCCCTGGAGGGGGAGGCGCTGTGTTGTGTAGGCACATGCAGGGAGACGGAGGAAAGGCGGAGGGGTTTATCCTCCGCTGCTTCAGGAATCTGTCAGAGCTCCGCCGTGTCGGAATGCTGGGGCCTGTGAGGGTTTGATCGCTGCTAATCCCCCCATACATTTCAGCAGACGCACACACAGCACAGCACAGCATGAGGCCAGTTTAGGAGGGGATACCTAGAAAGACAGGCTGCAGGACAGGGGTCGAGCCCGTCAGAGACAGGCGGTGAGACAGGCGGTGAGACAGGCGGTGCCAGTGCCGTTTCACAGTGCTAAAGCTATTAGTGTTAACGTCTTACTGCCCAGACCTCCTGCTTCCTTCATAAATACGTTTATATTTTACTTCAAAGAGGTGTGGAGGTGCCACCCTCTTTATCCCGCCCTCTTTACACACACACACACACACACACACACACACACACACACACACACACACACACACACACACACACACACACACACACACACACACACACACACACACATACACTCCCTTTTTCATGCTTGTTTTCTCATGGACATTCCCTCATGATATATTGTTAGTCTGCCATGTCACTTTGCCTGTTACAGGTGACAGCCTCACACACACACTGTAGTTGTCTTTGCGCTGTCCTCATTCTCTCTCGTTTTTTTCTCTTCCCACGTCTCTCAGGCGTACGAGTGGGCGTTGGAAGGCATGAGGCACTTGGCCTGTGTCAGCATGGAGGACTGCAGCACGCCTGAGAAGAGTGAGGGAGTGCTGGCGTGTCTGGAGACCTACCGCGCTCAGCACCCTCCCATCCCCGACGCTCGCTTCCAGGAGATGAAGGACCTGGCTGGGGAGCTGAGGAGCGACCAGGGCCTCAAACAGTGGAAGTTTGCCTGGTCCAAGTGCCAGGAGACCAAGCAGATGTTTGAGAAGAAGCTGGAGGCGGCCCTGCGCGCCCGCCGCTCGCCCCCCGCCGGGGACAACTCCCAGCCGACGGCCGGCGCCCCCCGCAGGCACTCGGACGGCAATGCCACGCCGCAGGAGCGTAGCAGCAGCTTGTCGTTTTCCTGCAGGAAGGCGTTTGGGGGCGTGTGGGCCCGTGAGAGGCTCTCTTCCCACTCCAGCATCTCCTCCACTCCCTGCAGCCGCACGGACTCGCCCGACACCCCCACCGGAAGCCCCTTCCACGCGGAGCGCCGGCTCCCCCACAGAACCGGCCCGGCATCGCACCGGCCGATGCGCCGCACTTCCTCCGAGGAGGAACCTCCCCATCGGACCTCCTGCTCATTCAGCCCCGGGCTTCCCTCTCTGCTGGAGGCCAAGCGCCGCGTCTTGCGCAAGACCCAAAGCTTCGACAGCGCCGCCACCGGAGACTCGGGAGAGGCCCGTTACGGTACGTGTCAGCGGACGCTGAGTGAGCCGGCACGCAGGGGCAACACGGGAGTGTTCATCAAAGGCCTGGAGGTCAGCAGCACGGAGGTGGTAGACCGGCCCTACAGCCCACGGCTGGCACCTGCACACGGCTGGGCACCGATGGACACGCACCGCACGGGGAGTCCTGTCCCAGAGCCACGCGCCAAGGGCAGGTAGGAACACACACACACACACACACCTGTCCCTGTTCTGGGACAGAACTCTATGTCACCAATCTGCACTCAAAATGCATGTGCTAGTTTGGGTGGCACATAAAGTCCACCTTAATGTAGCAGTAGCACAGTGAGTCCACCTTAATGTAGCAGTAACACAGTGAGTCCAACTTAAAGTAGAAGTAACACAGTGAGTCCACCTTAATGTAGCAGTAACACAGTGAGTCCACCTTAATGTAGAAGTAACACAGTGAGTCCACCTTAATGTAGCAGTAACACAGTGAGTTCACCTTAATGTAGCAGTAACACAGTGAGTCCACCTTAATGTAGAAGTAACACAGTGAGTCCACCTTAATGTAGCAGTAACACAGTGAGTCCACCTTAATGTAGAAGTAACACAGTGAGTCCACCTTAATGTAAAAGTAACACAGTGAGTCCACCTTAATGTAGAAGTAACACAGTGAGTCCACCTTAATGTAGCAGTAACACAGTGAGTTCACCTTAATGTAGCAGTAACACAGTGAGTTCACCTTAATGTAGAAGTAACACAGTGAGTCCACCTTAATGTAAAAGTAACACAGTGAGTCCACCTTAATGTAGAAGTAACACAGTGAGTCCACCTTAATGTAAAAGTAACACAGTGAGTTCACCTTAATGTAGCAGTAACACAGTGAGTCCACCTTAATGTAGAAGTAACACAGTGAGTCCACCTTAATATAGAAGTAACACAGTGAGTCCACCTTAATGTAGAAGTAACACAGTGAGTCCACCTTAATGCAGCAGTAACACAGTGAGTCTTTCTTTCTTTTTAAAAACATTTCTAGCAGTATTCTGGACGAATAACCACCTGCCCACCCCCCACCCCCCTCCCCATCCCATACCTATCCAAACACGGTAAAACAGAGCTGCCAACACACACAGCCACACCAAGATATTTTACCAGCTCTCCCCTTGCACAAACACACTTTGCCAACTGTCATTTTGACATAGCGCACACACACACAGACACATCTTCCCCTGGATAAAATACACAGTGGCGTATATTGAGAAGCTGTTTGCAGACTCCATTCATGTGTGCAAGTGCTCTTTGTGTGTGTCTAAGAAACTGTAAGGGGTGTGTGTGTGTGTGTGTGTGTGGTTACTCTCTCATAATCATCCCTCATCTTTAAGGCAGTGATGTCTTTTCCAGAGCAGGGCCCCCAGTCCAGGGTGAGCCCCTGGGGGACGGCGTGGAGCCCCTGATGTCTCTCCCAGATGAGGGCTGTGCAGAGGGGGCTCTGGGGAGGCTTTGAAGTGCAGGAGAGCGAGCCTGCGTCTGCCGCCTTTCACTCACCACAGAAATTAGTCCAAGCCATTTCAGCCATTTATTAGCACACAGGAGGGAAGCAGGGTCAGGGAGGAAGGTTGTGAAGAATATATAAACAGAGATGAGGTGTGTGTGAGGGAGAGGGAGAATGAGAATACATAAACAGAGATAGTGTGTGTGTGTGTGTGTGTGTGTGTGTGTGTGTGTGAGAGAGAGAGAGAGAGAGAGAGAATGAGAATATAAGTGCTAGTTGAGGCAACTTGGTCCTCTAATAGACTTTAAGCAAACCAAGCATGGCAGTTTTTCACAGGTTGCAAGAATAAACACAGGCAGGATCTCAAGCTTGTTATCAAAATGATAGCAGGCCTTTGTTTTCTCAGTATTTCTGTGAAGGTGGCAGTTAAATGCAGAACTTAAGACAGTAATGACACGTTCCAAACTCGCTCATTGGAGGAAGAGTGTGAGGATGAAGCTTGCCTTGCAATGATGTGTGCTGTCTGTACTTCCACATGACATAAGGAACCTGTTTTATGCTCATTCTGAGACCTGTTTTCCTGTGTTATGGTTTAGATTAAGGTGTGTGTGTGTGTGTGTGTGTGTGCGTGGGGTAAGAATGTGCAGTTCATCCAGATATAACCTGGTTGGTTAACATATGACTCACAGTTAAATGTAGCTCCACCCGAGCAGGTTTGGTTTCAGGTGTATGTTGTGTAGCTCGTTCCAGACTGGCGGGCTAAAGAGAGGGCTGTCCCGTGGGGAGGTGTGCCACTCCCAGGCTGGGGAGGAGGGGCTCACAGCTGTCACTCACTCTGCTGCCTTTTGTATGATGTTGTGCCAATATCACATCACTCCAGATTCATTCAGTTTGAGCAGTCTGGTTATCCCGTTACCCATTATTTGTTTAAGCTGTATCTTGGCTCATGAATTAATAATTGATCTCAAACTCCTCTCTTTACTTTCTGCCTCCCCCTTCCTCTCTCTCTCCCCCTCTATCTCTATCCCTCTCTCCGTTACTTTCCCTCCCTATCCCTCCACCTCTCCCTCTCAGCAAACTGCGGCACATCGTGGACGAGATGGTGACGACGGAGCGCGAGTATGTGCGTTCGCTGCGCTACATCATCCAGCACTACTTCCCCGAGATGGAGCGCCTCGACCTCCCGCAGGACCTGCGCGGCAAACGCAGCGTCATCTTCGGCAACCTGGAGAAGCTGGTGGACTTCCACAGCCAGTATTTCCTGAAGGAGCTCGAGAGCTGCTGCAACCACCCTCTACGCGTCAGCCACTGCTTCCTGCGCCACGTAAGCCTCCCTCCACCACTGACCTGGGGTCAGCTGCTCGCCGCTGCTGTGTGTTTGGCCAGAGATGGGAGCTGACACCAAGTCATTGTTTGTAGGACTGTTTGTAGCTGTGAGCCTTGCACGTAGGAATGGGTGATATAATAATGTCACATTACTTGACACTTTCATGATAAATACTGTATATTGCATTTCCTTTTTTTTGAGGATTGTTATAAAGTTTGGTCATACTTTATATTTATATTTCCTATGAGACAGGACACTATTTAAATCAAATCTTTTGAGAATGTAAACGTACTAAACTAGGTGTTTCTGTCTGGCCCTCGTATAGGGTTCTGCTCTGTTCCTGTCCTCTTAAGTCATTATCAAGGGGAGGCGAGGGAGGAAAGTGAGGGGGGAGAAGAGAGACAGAAAGAGGGAGAATCTGGTGTTTAATGAAGGCTCTAGGGGTCTTCTCTCGGCCTACAGCAGAGCTCCTATCACACGCTCCAGAATCCCCACACATTCCTGGCATGGCCTGGCCCTCTGGCAGCTTCCAATTAATATACAACACATTATAAAGCAGTTTGCACCAGGGTGCTGAGAAAACCAAACTGAAACTGGGAAATGAAGGCCTGTTCCGTTCAACATTTCCTGACCAGCAGTGCCAGCTTTGTCCCTAGGGCACACACGCTTGATTGGTGGGTTGAGATATCAGTGCTGATGAAGTTATTTTCTTTTTTTGCATATTTGCAGCAAGACCAGTTTGGAATGTACGCCCTGTACAGCAAGAATAAGCCCAAGTCAGACGCACTGCTGGCCAGCCATGGCAACACCTTCTTTAGGGTGAGTGTGCGCTGCAGTCCACTAGCATCACCTGTCAGTGATCAGTGTCAGCTGTCTCAAAGCTTTTTGGAGCTGTGCATGATTTGATTTATATAACCGTCACACCCTGTTTGGGTGAAGAGCCTGTGTCACGTCTTGTGCCATCTTACAACGCCTCTCTCTCTCTCTCTCTCTCTCTCCCCCTCCCTCCCTCCAGCATAAGCAGTTGGAACTGGAGGATAAGATGGATCTGGCGTCCTACCTCCTGAAGCCGATCCAGCGCATGAGTAAGTATGCCCTTCTGCTGAAGGACCTCACCAAGGAGGTGAGCGACGCGCAGGAGCAGGAACACTCCAACCTCCGCACCGCCGCAGAGATGGTCAAGTTCCAGCTCCGCCACGGCAACGACCTGCTCGCCATGGACGCTATCCGCGACTGTGACGTGAGTGGATACGCGTACCACCGCCCAAAATACCGACGTCCCTCAGGAGGCTCTTAAGGGTCGGTTTCACAAAGTGGACGTGGTACAAGCCTGACCCACACCTGCTCTGTGCCTCAGGTGAACCTGAAGGAGCAGGGCCAGCTGGTTCGGCAGGACGAGTTCACCATCTGGTACGGGAGGAAGAGGTGTCAGAGGCACGTCTTCCTGTTTGAGGACCTGGTACTGTTCAGCAAACCCAAACGTATGGAGGGAGGCCTGGACGTCTACATATACAAACACTCCTTCAAGGTGAGGCGTGTGTGTTGTGTGTACTCCTTCCACTGGTCTGGGGTGTGATGTGCTCCTGGCTCCTGCAGCATCAGCTTGCTGCTGTAAGCCTTTTGCTAAATGCTGATCTGCGTGGGCCACATTTCTTGGCGATTAGAGCAGTCAGGAGGCACACCGTACCTTCGGGAAGTTCACCCCAGCCCAGAAGCTGCTCCCATTAACAAGTTGTGGCTGAGATTGAAGGCGGTTTCAATAATTGCATGCACTGCAGACTGCTGATGTGGGGATGACAGAGACGTCGGGGGACAGCGGCCTACGCTTCGAGATCTGGTTCCGCAGAAGAACATCAAAGAACCAGACCTACATCCTCCAGGCCTCCACCTCCGACATCAAACACGCGTGGACCTCCGATATCGCCCGCATACTGTGGCAACAGGCCACACGCAACAAAGGTGTGTGTGTGTGAGTGACAGAGAGAGAGAAAGAAACAGAAGCAGGACCGTTGATCTGACAGGGTGTTTGGAGATTGACAGAAAAGGAGTGAAGAGTGTGTGTTTAAGTTCTCCCTTTTCTCCTCACCTCAGCACGTTTAGGAATCATTAATTCTGTATTTGTGTCCAGGCTGAGAGGAGAGGGGTTTTCACCACTCCTCATTTGATTCAAACCTCTATTGTCTTACTGTGGTTTCAAAAGACATCTCTGAGTGTAAAGAAAATAGTGGTTAGGCCTTTGAAAACAGCTCAGATTCACACACTGGCTTGACACAGTACATGTTTAGGAAAACAATTCCGTTTTCTGATCACCGTCCACATACGGTTGATTTTATATTGTGTGTGTGTGTGTGTGTGTGTGTGTAGAGATCCGTATGCAGGAGATGGTGTCTATGGGTGTGGGCAATAAACCTTTTCTGGATATCAAACCCAGTGATGCTGCTATCAACGATCGTGCCATTGATTACATCATGAAGGGCAGAGGTATGATCCCAAAACCTCCTGGATCACTGATTCGTAGGTCCTGAATGATTCTGAACCCCATCGAGCAGAAATCCCCACATACACACACACACGTGTATCTTCCCTCCTCACAGGGGCCAGGACAAGAGCCTCCATCGCCGTCTCCCTGTTCGACCACTCCAACCCGTTCAAGAGGGCAGCGGCCCCCGCCAGCAGTGCCCCAGGGACAGGGGGGCCCCCGTCCTCCACGCTACTGGGGCCCCTCAACCTGCACATGTACAGCAGCCAGACGCTGCTGTCTGGGGAGAGACCCCTCGTCAGCCCCTGTATCGAGGAGGACGAGCTGGAGCATGAGACCAGCAGCCAGCCCTCCATGAGTACGCACTACCTTACACTTACGCTCACGTAATATGAAGGTGTTGTTGCCTTGATGCTGTGTCTGATCTGGCCTTTAATCATTTGTCTATTTGCATCATCTTTTTAGTCTTTCAATATTTTTATTTGCTTGTCAAGGAGACACAGAAAGTATCCAGTTACCCAACATCTTTTCAATGCACTTTATTCTTTGCTGCGCATGAACGTTGTAAAGAAACACAGCATTGTGTGTTTGTAGCGACGGAGAGTTCGGGATCCTCCTCACACTGTCTGTCAGGCAGCGGCTCGAGTGGCTCTGACAGCGGCTGCGTGTCCAGTCACCTCCCTGAGGCTCTGTCTGAGGAGCCCAGCTCTCCCTGTGAAACCACCAGCTACTCCTCCATCACCTCCCCCTCCAACCACAAACCACGTTTCAACAGCCAGTACATTTCAGCGGTCAGTATCCGTGCGTGTGTGTGTGTACTTTTGACAAGAACACCTTGTCTTTGCTGATGCAACTGTTCCAAATCCAACAGGAAACAATGTGAAAACATGTCAGGGGTAGCAGCCTTTTCCACTGGTCAGACGTGAGCTTACCCCATGTCCCCTGAAGTGGTGTTAAATTGGAAGCACTCTCTCCATATCTTTGTTTGAAATAGCCCAGCAAAGATAAAGATAAACAACCATTCGTCCTATCAGAGGCCAGTGTTGTTCTTGCCTTTTTAGCGTAACTGCAGGATGTCATCTCAGGATGCACTGATGTGTCCAGAAACAACACGCACACTCCGTTGTGCTCTGTTCTTATGAAAAGCACCAGGAGCCTGAGCAGCTCACGTTTTCCCAGCTGTGGTTTACACACATACAGAACCAGACAGGGAGACCCTCAGAGCAGGGGTGCATGGACGACCCGGGACGTGATTATGGCGTCCTGGAATAACACAAGTCTGAAAGAATGACTTGTCCCCCGTTTATACCTCCAAACCCTCGCCGTCCTGTCCCACAGCCCTTCATCTGCCCCCCATCCATATCACGCTCCTGCCCCCCTCTCCCCCCGTCTCTGTCCCACATCCCACAGCCCTTCATCTGCCCCCCATCCATATCACGCTCCTGCCCCCCTCTCCCCCCGTCTCTGTCCTGTATGTAGAACTGGTGTCTTGCATCTACAGAGGTGGCCCAGTACTCGATAGATGTGGCAAGACTCACGTCTGCATATAACAGAAATAAGGCCACTTGGGTAGTTTTCCTGTCAACCCTCCGGCCTGAATTAATTATTTACAGCAAAATCATGTGGTTCAGATTACACTGAAAATCAACGTGTAAACTGTGTAATGTGGAGCTTTTATCTTGGTGCGTGGCCCTGACTGGAGAACATGACCTGAGACATCGGCTTACGTTTTCAACCTTAACATTACGCACCTAACCAGATCTAATTTGTAGGACCATTTTGGGGCTAATGTTTTGATTTGCAATAGGCCTTCTCATCTTGAGCTAAAATAAAATAAACTTGTGGTCCAGCATTTATCCTAAAGACTCATACGATCCTAATAAGCTTTGTTTAATGTTCTAGACACATGGTGACAGGGTGTTCATAACCCATAACACTGCAATAATACCTGCTTCCAATCTCCACTTCCAGAAAGGTGCTCAGGTTATAGGCCCCTCCACTGTAGTGTGAGCCCGCGCTGTAACCACCGCTCCTGTAAGTTGTGCTTCACCCATCACACACCCGCTCCCAACACCCAGCTCATGGCCCTGCAAGCTTAACAGCGCTCCACCCCTACAGACGTGTGTGTGTGTGTGTGTGTTCTGAAGGTGCTGTACTTGGGGGGTACCTAATTCCACTACCTCTTATTTCACAGGTCTAATGCTTGGCTGTTCCTTAAGGAGATCTCATTACTATACGCAGAAGAGGATTCAAGCCAGTATTTATCATTCCTCTTCAAATCATAAATCCTATCCTGTGGACTTCTAAAAAAAAAACAAAAAGCTGGAAGATAGCACTGCTGAAGACAAAGCCACTCATTTGCTTTCAGAGCTTATATATAGTTTTTTTTCTGTTTGTTTAAATATCCTTGTATTTATCTTCTTTTCAAAGATTCTGGTACAGCAGTTTTCTGTACTTTTGCTAAATAACTGTAAATAATTGTTTTAGTTTACAATACAGTTATGAACTGTTTCATATTGTCCGTTTGTCTGTTGACCACTTTGCTGTAAACTGCAACCAAGCCGATTTTGAAACCCCCTGGTACCAGAGCATGCAGCTGAAACTGGGCCTGTGCGTAACATGCTCCCCTCTGGAGCAGCATGCGTTCCTTTTCTTACACCAGCATATTCTGTACTGTTGAATCTTTTATTCGTTTCTATTCTAAGCTGACCTGTGGCCAGTACTCTCAGTTGGGATGCTACTCCGTGCTCATGCAGTTCCTCGCTCCTCTGGCTTTCGGTCCTGACCCTGGGTCAGTGTTCCTGCGGGATGCAGTCGGGCAACCACTGGGTCCTGTTTGAAATGGAGCAGCAGGAACACTCAGTCTGCAGCCTTGTTTATCGGCAAACATGGACAAATGCAAATATATATATATATTGCCTGTAAATATTTGCACCGCTGGTGCCAAGTTCCTAGCATTAAAGGAGGGTAAGGAATGTGGGAAGATGTATGCACAGCCAACCAGGGAATCACTGAAGTGCCATTCTGATCAGCAACTCTAAAGTTCAGAGTTCACAGAGGGTAAGAGTCAGCAGAAGCCTTCTCAGTTACCGCCGAAGCGTGAGTGTTTAAACGTTTCATACTCCTAACAAGTTCATATGTATTTAATAAAAATGGACTGCTTTGTATCCATAATTGAAGTGTGTCAATTCACATCTACTTTAGTTTCTCAGCTCTATCTAAAGGTCCAGCTCATTCAGTGCTGGATTTAACTGAACAGCATCAATACTAGATTAAGTATTAAATCCTAGAATACTAGCAAAGCATCAAGATCAATTGTGGTGGTGGTGATGTCAAAAACGTCTCTGGAAGAAGGTTCCAGAAAGTCACACACAGTACACAGATGTTCTACATACCCCTGCGGTTATAGCACAGTGACCTCCAGGTAATCCAGAGGGAACAGTGTGTCCATGTGGAGTGCCGTCTTCCTCAGTAAATCACTCACACACTCTGCATACCTCTTTGCCAGTGGCAGAGTGAACTTCCCCAAGAGAATAAACACAATCATGTATAATCATATATCACATATACACTTGCATACAACCCAGTGTAATGTGAGTGTTGTGTACTGAAAGGTTAGTTCCGTAGTACATGTTCACCATTCAAGTCCCCGCTGATAACGCCATCATGGGCAGCAGAGAATCTAGCCAACCTTCACGGAGGGCCACACAAGCACTCTAATGTAGGTATCCTCATTAACACTTCATTACCTCCAGCATGCTCATTAACGCTTCATTAACATTACCTCCAGCGTCTTCATTAACACTTTGTTAACATTGCCTCCAGCATGCTCATTAACGCTTCATTAACATTACCTCCAGCGTCTTCATTAACACTTTGTTAACATTGCCTCCAGCATGCTCATTAACGCTTCATTAACATTACCTCCAGCGTCTTCATTAACACTTTGTTAACATTGCCTCCAGCATGCTCATTAACGCTTCATTAACATTACCTCCAGCGTCTTCATTAACACTTTGTTAACATTGCCTCCAGCATGCTCATTAACGCTTCATTAACATTACCTCCAGCGTCTTCATTAACACTTTGTTAACATTGCCTCCAGCATGCTCATTAACGCTTCATTAACATTACCTCCAGCGTCTTCATTAACACTTTGTTAACATTGCCTCCAGCATCCTCATTAACGCTTCATTAACATTACCTCCAGCGTCTTCATTAACACTTTGTTAACATTACCTCCAGCATCCTCATTAACGCTTCATTAACATTACCTCCAGCGTCTTCATTAACACTTTGTTAACATTGCCTCCAGCATGCTCATTAACACGGGCTGTAGATGCTCTTACCTTCAGCCACTGTGTTAACTTCTCCTGCTGTTCCAGCGGTCCTTGTGGACCGACGCGCAGCACCGTCAGCAATTCATGAACCAAGTCCTCCAGTGCGGCGTGACCCGTCTAACAGAGGGAGCACAACACGGACACCACAAGCACTGACATAAATGCAGACTCACAATATGGGCTTTCTGCAAATCAGAACGATACAATCCATTAAAAATGGTACTTTATAATGGTGTTTCTCAGCCCAGTGTTTGGTGCCTAACCAGAGTGTCTCTGGTTTTGCTGTAACCCTGCTACCAGTTCACCTCTACCAGGTGTGTAGTGTCTGTAGTGCTTTAGGGTGTTGAGAGCTGGGATGAGCAGCAGAACGGCCACTGGAGTAATAATAATACATTTTATTTATAAAGCGCCTTTCATGAGACCCAAGGACACTGTACAACAGGGGTGCCCACTGTTTTCAGCTTGCGAGCTACTTATAAGATGACCCAGTCAGAAAGATCTACCGGGGGTGGCGGCGAACGTAATTTGTTGAGCGGGGGGGGGGGGGGGGGGGGGGGGTGTGGCGAACGTAATTTGTTGAGTGGATTGCAGATTGGCTGCCGTGAATGTCAATCAAAATACAACCGTCAGTGCAGATGTGCGATTCATCTACTACTATTTTATGTGACGCGATCTACGCACATTCCTTCGCGATCGACCGACAGTTCCTTCGCGATCGACCGGTCGATCGCGATCGACGTAATGAGCACCCCTGCTGTACAATAAAACATTAATAATAATAATAATAATAATGATTTAAAAAAAAATAATAATAAAAAAAATGTTATAAAATAATAAAAACCAAACAATGATTACACAAACAATTGCTCACTCATATGCTAGCTGATATAGATGAGTTTTCAGACTGATTTTGAACGACGGTAAAGACTGACAGGTACGTAACTGTAACGGGAGATCATTCCATAGTTTAGGACCAGCAACACAAAGCCCTATCACCTAGAGTACGCATTTTTGCAGATGGAACTGCTAGAAGATGCGAGTTAGAGGAGCGTAAAGTGCGTGTCGGAATATAATTCTCCAAGAAGCTAGACAGGTATGAGTACTGCTAAACACCTTAGGTTCACAGATATGTTTCTGTGCCCCCAGTTTCATCTTAGAGGAGAAGTACTATATCTCATGCCAGTTATCACTGCCTAAATATCTCATATGATAGTATGTGCTTATGTATGATTAAAGCCCACTGTTCTGATAACTCATTCTGCTCCTCCTGCACCACATTAACAAATGGGTTATGGGTTCTTCAAGGCTATATTAATCTAGAGTACATTTTAATCCACAGTAAATCATGTCTTGCCATATTTTTCAGAGGCTCCAACTAGGGTATAACTTTCTAGATTTCATAATCATAAGTTTCGATTATCAGTTAAAAAAAAATTAACATGACCACATTGTTAAAATGGCTTAATGAAGGTGCTTGCAGCAGTGAGAAAATGAGATTGGTGTTCTCACCCAGAGGCAGTAGACCAGGCTGACCACGCTGTGTGCGCTCTCCTTTGAGTCCAGCGTGCTGGAGTTTAAGATGGTGCTTGTGAGGAAGGCATGGCACTCACGAGCATACACCATCTCTTCATAAGACAGGCTGAAGTGTGCAAATGCCACATCTGGAGAGAAATACACTGGTTTATGACCCACCGGGAGTACTGGTGGAAATGCAATCAACCCTGCTCCAGGAGGCTCTTCCTTTGCCAGAGAAAGTGCAGAGACCTTAAATCAAAAGGGACTGAAATCCAGAGTGAATTGTGATTGGCTGATTGATGCGTGATGTAAGTGAGAAGACTGGCTCCAAAGTCAGAGCCCAAGCACAGAAATGTCTGCATGATTCCTGCAGTTTTCCTCTCAACTTTATCCGTCTTAATGATATGACAGGAAACACTGTACTCATTGAGCAAGACAGGTTAATTAAGGTTAATAAACACATAAAAAAAAAAAGAACTTCACCACCCTCTTGTGGGAAATTTCATCCACAACAAAGGACTATCTCCTAACCCGTTCACAAATAAATCAACATGCAAAGTATAGGGTTCCGCGTGACTGTGACAATCTCTGTTAACCTATTCTGATCAATAAGGAAGGCAGAGTCTCACCTTTGGTCTCTGTATCAGCAGGTTGTACTGCTTGAGGTTGTTTGGCTGTTAGAACAGTATGAAATCAGGTATACTTAATACAGCTGTATTTTCCGTTTAATACCAATACTTTTAAATTGTTTATCGGATTCACTTTAGTGTTTTTAGTTATCATTAGCATATCATATCGTTTACATATTATGACATATATACATAAATAAGCCCTTAAGTTCAGTTTGGGACAGGAATGAACAGAAACTGTCTGTTTATACAACTAGATCCTGAACTGTACTGGGAACTGGATTGAGAACTGGACTAGGAACCTGTGTAGATGGTACTGTGGGTGAAGTAACCTCCTGCCTCGCCTTTCCCCAGCACTGGGGGATGGTGCACCCTTAACACACAACCTCCGACTGACGCCAGGCACCTCCAGCAAGGACACACACCGCCCTTCACAGACCCTCTCTGACCTGCACCAGATCATACCCAGATCAATGATCACACACACTTTCAAGAAATCAGGAAATGAGTGATCTACGAACCATTTACAGGAAATAATTTGATCAGGCAACGTGTATCTCACCCGAGACGGCTCTGGTGTAAGGCTTGCGACAGCGAGATCTGGGGAGCCTGTGAGCTTGTGTCTGTGATTCTCGTGTCTGTGATCCTTGCTTTCCCGTGCTGCCTGGCGTTTTCCTCGCCCTCCGAGCCGTGCTGGCCATCGGGGGTGCGTCCCCATGCGCACGCGTGCAGTCTCCACACAGGCGTTCCCTCACTGCACTCTGCCGTCGCCTGTGCGTGTTAGAGCCTCTGGCCTGCAGGGCGGCGCCGGCGAGCAGAGCCGGCAGGTCCTGTGGGCCAGGCCCAGGGATGTTCTCCTCCTGCCAGGTCTCACACAGCGAGCGCAGCGGAGACGACGTCCAGCGGTCCTCCTCAGCACTATGCTTCATGCCCTTACGTCCATCCAGGTTTCCAGAAGCCCGACGGCTGACCACAGTGCCCTCATGTGGAAGTCTAGTGTTACTGCCTCTCATCAACTCCTCCAGAACAGTCAGGGTACTGGGACACGACTCCCCCAGGATTGAGGAGTGATGCAGGAACTCCATGGAGATCTCCCCCGCCCTCTGTCCGTCTTCACAATTAGCTCCCTGTTCCTTTATTCCTGAGGAGTCCAGGTAAGGCGAATCGAGGGAGACGCACACGCTCTCGGCCTCCGAGTGGGAGCTGGTGGATCCTGTGTCAGTCAAGAGGAGTGTGTAGTCTGGCCCTTCTCTCTGAAATAAGGGAGGACCGTGTTCCTCTGTTTGCTCCTGTAGAGAGGTGGTTGTAAATATAAACACAAAGTTCATGTGTGTTGGGGGAGAAGGCCAATAATATTAAAGAACTACATGAACAAAATAGTTGAAATGCAAGGAATTTCCTACTGACTGGTAAGTGAAATATTTTTTATATACACAACCATTATTCACTGGTCACTTAAGTACTGCTCAGAGGAGCTTTTAAGCAGTGTACAGACTGGTCCATCTGGTGACGCACAGTTTGAGAGGTGCCTCCCACCCAGTTTACTGGTCCTCTTCTGACCACAGGACCACTGTTGACCATGTCCTGGGTGGTGGACCACACTCGACTGCATTAACACCGACATGGCAGCAGCATGGTTCTGCATACTGAGCTGGGTGGTTAATGAGACTTAACAGTGTTGGACAGTGTTGCAGTGGTACAGACAGGTTCAGAGTGTCCACTCTCCACCAATATTCAGCGGTCAACAGTGGTCTTCTGGTCATAAACAGGCTGTGGGTGAACATTGATGAGCAGCACATGGCAGTGATGGGACTGCTGTTGTGGGCATGACGCCTCTCAGATACCGGTAGGTCAGATGTTATTATTATTATTAATATTATTATTATTATTATTATTATTATTATTATTATTATTATTATTATTAATAATGCAGATTGGATGAGTGGTCAACTGTATATTCTATTCTTTTCTATTCTATTAACCACTGTTACATCTCTCAGCTATAACTCCCTTTGTTTATTTTAACAAAATCAAAATTAGTCATCTGAAAATGACATTCATCAAAAAAATAAAAATCCAATAGTCTTCATCGCACAAACACACTTCATCCCACGCGCATGCACACACAGACCCTTCATCCTGCACGCACACACGCTCACACACATCATTCATCCTGCATACACACACACACACACACACTTCATCCTGGGTACCCTCAACATGATCCCCCAACTAAAACTAAAATATCCCATAAGCCCCTGGGGGAGGGGGCGGGGGTGTTGGTTACTCAACCACACGTTTAAATTAAATTCCTCAGGCATGTTGCTGCAATAAGCACCTCACAGAAAAGGCTGGAACAGTAAATCTATCACAAGTTGATTCTGAAATGGCTCCAGCTGTATCAGATAACACTGCCTCAGCCTGTGGTTCCCCAGTATTAATGCAGATGGTTGTTCAGATGGAATGGTCCCTCACTCTGCCCCGACATCCACGTACAAACCTTTTCATCTGAGCTGGTGTCTAGGAAACAGTCCATGTCCTTCGTGAATTTGGAGGAGGGAGTGTTCCTCCTGGCTTGGGCCGTAACCTTACACCATGCCCTAGCAGAACAACCAACACCAATCTGACCAATCAATACCCAAATTCAGGAAGTGATGTCACTTACCTACTATGGTAAACTCTTATTCATGTTCAGTCTACAAATGAGTACCGTATGTGATACAAAACTGCTACCCCACACCAAGCAGGGTTCAAATGTGATGGGTTGATTTGTTTTTTATTTAATAAGGAGCATGTGACCGGTAGACTCCTCTGTACTAGCCTCGAGCTCTTTACCTGTACTCAGAGCAGGCCAGCAGAGCACTAGACAGAGCAGGAACCTGGAAGGCTTTAATCTCCTGACAAAGCAAAGGCCATTCCCTACAAACACAGAGCAGACTTTTACAGCACCCAGCCCAGAGTGTACTTTAACCCAGTGATCTAAAGTTTTGCCCTCCATCAACTGTAAAGTCATAATCATGCAGCAAACTAATCTGGAGATGTACATGAAAACTGGGAAATTTCACAATTTTAGATTAAGTCAGGGATTAAATGTCAGTATAAATCACAATTCGCAGTCACAATCCGAGTTTGGTCTCGGTCCAGAGACCCGTCAGAAACCAGTGCACTGAGTGGAACCTGAAGCCCAAGGGCAGGAGAAGGCGGCCACATCTCAGGAAGTTCAGAACGTGCCGGAACATTTGGCCATCACCCTTGACTAGCAGGCTCTCCCCAAACACGATCCACCTGCTCCTCGCAGAGTTGTTGAGGAACTCGGGGTGCTGAGGGACAAGATAAAGGAGTGTTATGAACGGAGTGGAGCCCCAGCACTGGAGAACACTTCTTTAGATGATTGAGATTATGTGGAGGCCATATTCATATCATTTACCTTTATAAGGGTTCTGAAGTAAGTAGCATACCAGTGAGTTCCAGCATAAACTTTAATAACTTTATAAAGGGTGGATGTTGTCACAGAGACAGGAGACCTCACACCTACTGAGCCTGTCAGAGAGAGAAGGGGAAGACATGTTTTTGACAAGTCTAGGTTCCTTTTGCATGGGTGTGTGTGTTTGACTTGAACTCACTGGTTTCTCTCCTGCAGAAGCGCTCTCTCAGGGCTTCTCTGATGGCCAGGTAAGTCTCGTCTTGTTCGTCCAGGTGAGCACACAGGCCAGGCAGCTCTTCTCTAGAGCTCGTCAGAGGCAGGCAAGATGTTCCCAACCAGCTCCTGTGTCAGAACAGCATCCTGACATTCCTGAACTCACCCACACCATGCCCCACACTCCCGACAGCGTCCCAGACTCACTCCACGTGCTGGAAGAGCACTCCAGACCCAGTGATGTAGAATCTGCTGCCCTCCAGATTGCTGTCCACGTGTAGCTGGCCAAGCGAGGAGTCTGGGTACTTCACTAGCAGGTCCAAGCTCAGAACATACAGAGGCTCCAGCACACAGCCCAACCCGCCATCTCCGGGCGACCAATCCAGGCCACGCCTCTCACTCCAGCCTGGACAGAAATAAGGCACCATGAGAACTGGGTTATTTTCATTGTGGTTGTAACTCTGGGATCCGATTCACTCGCTCGAGGAGGAGTGTTAGTAAAGGCAGACACATCAGCACATTTGGATGTTCCTAATTAGCAGATTTTAGTTCTGTTGCTCCATACTTCTCTCCTCCTGCAGGGCCTCTACAAGCTCAGTCACGCCTGCCGTTCTGGCTTCAGCGCACAGCGCCTCGTGATCGCTGAACCGCTCTGGCAGCAGGACCGTGCCCGACTGCAGGAAATTAGCTTTCACAAACGAAAACAAGCGTGGGTCATGTTTACATCAGCTGGTAAGTTTTCCAAGCTGCAGTGTGATCGGTATATTTTTCATTTAAAAAGCTATCCATCTGTCAGATGCATTTCAGGATGCTCATATTAGTAGGCAGTATGCTGTGCAGTGTATGAAGATGGATTAATTGCAGGCACTTGCCTATGAATCTGAAAAGACGGCTACTGCACTCTATGATGGCCACCTCATCACACAGCCAGAGCAGGCAGTCAGGGGCCAGCAGACCCGGGTGCACACGCAGCTGCTCCAGAGGAACAAAACAGAACAGAACCTCTTCTTCGCTTTCCACCAGGGGAGTGCCCACCAGACCCAGCGGCACAGAGTCGAGCACTGACACACAACAAAAACACAGACTGCATGACTAGGAATGATTCATCATCGAAATGAACTGATTTAACACTTTATTTTAATACATACATGTACATATATATACATATATTTAATATCAAGCTGAACTACAGTCCCAAGGCATAATTAACAAACACACACATATTTAAATAACTACCCCAACTCAACTAACTGGACTCCAGCATCCTGACGTCATATAAGTGAAACATGTGTGTCCCGGTGTACTGCCACAAGATGGCGCCATTTGAACCCATTTACTTACCTGAATTCGCTGGGCTGACCACCGTCTCCTGTTTGGTATTACAAATGCGGGTCTTCCAGTAATTTATTGTCGCTCTTTCGGCCACCTGAAGATCCATAGGGCGTGCACGCAAATAATGTTTGTCGGATTGGAGGTTTTGTAAAGCCTTTTTAATAAAAGAGAACAGATAAAGCGATACATGTGAGCGTTTTATTCATCTGAAGGGCTCAGTACCCGAATGAGTAAGAAAGAAAACACTGTTCATACACACATCTGTCCCACGCACCTGCTGCAGTGAGTGGAGCTGCAGACCTGCGGCCAGTTCGTATAATAAGTGAGTGTCGGGCGCGCACGTCGGGGGCAGCGTGCCGGTCATCATGTAGTGGTGCACGTGTGTGAACGCGCAGGCGTCCCGGTCCACGAACAGTCTGGACGGACGGGCCGCTCCCTGCAGCAGCGGACACCCCGGGAGGCGCCGCAGTGTGCCGAGGGGGAGCGAGAACAGTCCTCCCCCCACGTTAAACACGCGAGTCTCCGCCACGTCCATGTTCACCACGCCGCGTGTCGGTGTCTCCACATCCGTCAACATCAACGTTTAAATGCTCTCTGTGTAGAGTTAGCCCAACGTCCACTCACGATACGGCGCAGTTGGCTAGACAATGTTGTTATTGATATTGAAAACACAATAAATGTAGCATTTGATATCAGAAATGATTACTAATGAGTGCTACTTGTTTTGTTTTTAAAGCGTACAACAAAGACTAATTAAGCGACCAGCGCGAGAGCCTTCAGCGGTTTTTGAACGCGCAATTTACGTACGTGTCGCGTGCAGGTTCTCATTAGCGCGGATTGGCTGCCGCTGTCTCGGGCTACAGGTAGTGTGTCCGAGGTTATGAAAACTGCCCAGTCTCCTACTGAAAGAACGTACTGCTTGAACGGTCGAGCAGAACGCATTGCACTGAAATCTAGTGCCTACTGCTTAATTAAGTACGGCATTTGGGATTCAGACCATGTTTTATGTTTCAGAATTTCTTGAAAAGTCAGTATAAAAACCATTTGTCTACCATATAAGATACATTATGAATAAGCAAGACAAATTAATGTCAATGAGACTACGGATAATAAATGTATAATTATGTGTAAAAAAAAATCATAACTGGGTTATTATCTTTGAATATATTTTATTACATAACTCTTTCTGGCAGCTTTGCCTGGAGACTCAATTGAACTTGAATTCAATCCTCCTGTTTTGGAGCAGTACATAAGAAACACCTACAACACACTGCGGCTTACAGCTTTATTTACAATAAAAACTGCTAAAGCTTGGATGAAATTCATGTCCTAAAGCTTCATAGTTTACACACACACACACACACACACACACACACACACACACACACACACACACACACACACACACACACACTCTCTCTCTCTCTCTCTCTCTCTCTCTCTCTCTCTCTCTCTCTTTCTCTCCCTCCCTCTCTCTCCCTTTCTGTCTCTATCCTGTTTGATCCTGGTTTATACCAGCAGTATCCTAGTTTAATGATACCTTGGACTCTAACCTATTGTACTTGCTAGGGTAGAATCTATGAATATATAGCTAAGTGCTTTTGTAAGTCACTCTGGATAATAACGCTTGATAAATGCTGTAAACCAGTGCAGTTGTGAAAGTGGCAGCCCTCTAGTGTGGTTCAGAGTGTGAGGGAAGAATAGACCTGAATAGACATGCTGAACATGTTGGACCAGAACTGCTTCAGTGGAGTAGCAGCCCAGGCCCTCTCGGCCCGTCCGCTGGGGATCCTGAAGTGGGGATTTGCTTTACCAGATGGTGCGTTCCTTGTGACACTCTGCTGCGGACTGTTGTCCAGTCTGGTTCTGCTGGTGGGAGTTTTAGTTCTCACTTATCCTCACTTTCAGTTCTCTGTGGCTTTCTCATGATCTGCCTGCACTGAAGATGCTCTTCTAAATTGATTAAATTTTTGGTAAGTGCATATTTTTTATTGTAAAAGCCAGGCTAGAGCTTAGGATAAAAGTCTTGCAGCATAATAAAATACCACTATGTACAATGCCCATTAATGTACTGACAATACTGCCACATAGTGGCTTACCGTAAAATTTCGATGTTGATTAGAGCTTTGAATTTTGATTAGCACTGTGTTTTCCATTATAGGATTAAATATATTTGTCAGACAGTGTTTATTTTTGAATCCTGTTTATCTATTGGATACTTAACAGCTCATTTGAACTCTGGCATGTGGGAGGACAAAGTCTGTAATAAGGAAACTAAAAACAAAACTTAGCTGCAGAGAGGTTTTATAGCTGCTGTCATTGCTTTGTAAACCAGTCACAGATATGAGCAGCTTTCCCCCAAGCAGCAATGACAGAGACACAGAGGATGAATGGTTGGGGGGTGTCGTGGTCTGCGTCATCCTGGCCGTGTGCTTCGCTGTGGGCGCCCCAGGGAACCTGCTGGTGGTGTGGACCATCGTGAAGCACGTGAAGCAGCGTTCACACACCGTGCTGCTCATCCTGCACCTGGCTGTCGCCGACCTGCTCGTGCTGGTCACGCTGCCCCTGTGGATCTACTCACTGGCTCGCTCCTGGGTGTTTGGACAGGTCACCTGCAAGGCCATGGTGTACATCATCCACGTCTGCATGTACGCCAGCGTCTTCCTCATCACCGTCATGAGCGTGGAGCGCTTCCTGGCCATCAGGTACCCCCTGAAGATGCTGCGATGGAAGACAGCAAAGGTCATGACCTGGACGATTCCAGGCATCTGGGGATTGGCCTTCCTGCTTGGGATCCTTCCCGCTGTGACCCAGCAGACTGACTACAGGGCTGATGGCACACAGCATTGTCTCATCTCCGAGTATGATTCTGTGAGTCTGGAGGTGTTCTGCAAGTGCCTGGAGACCCTAGTTGGCTTCCTCATCCCGTTCTTCACGCTGGTTGTCTGCTACTGCCAGATTGTGTCTCAGCTACGCCAGATGAAAAGGACCAAGCCGAAATCATTGTTTCTCATCACGGCCGTGGTAGTGGCCTTCACCCTCTGCTGGCTTCCCCACCACCTTCAGAACATCATCATTGTCACACAACTCATAGCAAACGTCCAAGATGAGCTGGTGGATCTCCCAGGAATATTTATATTTGTCACCGGGGCGTTGGCATTCATTAGCAGTTCTGTGAACCCCATGTTGTATGCGTTCGCTGCCAGAAACTTCCAAGGGGGTCTGAGGAAGTCTGGAATGGTCAAGCTCTTCCAGGAAATTGCAACACAGACAGCCCAAGTAAGAGGAAGAGACACCCTGACACCAGACTGCTCAGACTCTGGAACACACAAAGAAATGGCTTCTGCAGACGTCTGAGATGGACTGTCTAACTCAAACTGGGTGAAGGTGAGGTGAACAGAATTCACCTCAATTCACTAGCACAAGTCAAGAACTTCTATGCCAGTGTTAACAGTGTAATTGTGATATGAGGAACTAAATTAAAGATGTGTTCATAAATTGTCTTTATTTTAAAGTTTTAGAATGAGCATAAAATAAATGAAAGAGAATATGATAATGTAACTGAATGAAAAAAAATCAGTTGGGCTTCTAATATTTTAGGTTGTGAAGAATGAATATATGTACTATGAAATAGTTTTATGATTGTTGCATTTCACATTTTTCTAAAAATCCTATTTTGAAAAAAATATTCAGGTTCTTTATAAGATTCTCTTGAACAGTGACGTAATCCAACCGTAAATATTCTTCCCTGCTCTCTAGATGAAGAAGTAATGAATTAGTAGACGTGTTGTCCAGACCAGACCCATGGTAATCTGGGAGATATTTAGACATGAAATGTTTTACATGTTAATCTTTTTCACCCTGCGAAGACGTGTGTGTCATGAATATGACAGGCAGGGAGTGCGAAATAAAATGGAAGTGATTACGCAAAGTCTCAGGGAAAAGGGAGGTTTTAATGAATAAAGTGAGCAAACCAAAAACCCATGACTCAATCCAAATTAAGGATACAATGACCAGCAGTCACTGGTACAAAGACAATACATATATAGACAAACAAACAACCATCAGGTGAGGAGGATCATAGGCCCCGCCCACCTGAGGGACGAACACAACGCAACAACAAGACAACTGTCGCTGTATACGGGGGCAACTGAATCCTTTTGGTACCGTACCATAACAATGAACATATCCTTTTCATCTTTATATTTTTTTATTATCTAAAAGGGCTTATTGGCTTTCCTGTCTGACGTACATTTATTTTAATAATTTGTGAAAGACAAGATTAAAAGATGTTCTTCAATTGTAGAACTTTTTGTTAAAACGTTCTGCAAGTGCTTTGCTAAAAATAGTTTCGCATGAGTCAAATTTCAAATATAAGCCTTCTGTAAATTTACAATAAAAACTGCTAAAACTTGGATGAAACTCATGTCCTAAAGCTTCATAGTTTACACACACACACTCTCTCCCTCCCTCCCTCCTTCTCTCTCCCTTTCTGTCTTTATCCTTTTTTATCCTGGTTTATACTAGCAGTATCCTAGTTTCATGGTACCTTGGACTCTAACCTATTGTACTTGCTAGGGTAGAATCTATTAGTAGATGACAAAGTGCTTTTGTAAGTCACTCTGGATAATAACGCTTGATAAATGCTGTAAACCAGTGCAGTTGTGAAAGTGGCAGCCCTCTAGTGTGGTTCAGAGTGTGAGGGAAGAATAGACCTGAATAGACATGCTGAACATGTTGGACCAGAACTGCTTCAGTGGAGTAGCAGCCCAGGCCCTCTCGGCCCGTCCGCTGGGGATCCTGAAGTGGGGATTTGCTTTACCAGATGGTGCATTCCTTGTGACACTCTGCTGCGGACTGTTGTCCAGTCTGGTTCTGCTGATGGAGGTTTTCGTTCTCTCTTATCCTCACTTTCAGTTCTCTGTGGCTTTCTCATGCTCTGCTTGCACTGAAGATGCTCTTCTAAATTGATTTAATATTTTTTACCATAAACATTTGATAAGTGCATCTTTTTTCTTGCTATTGTAAAAGCCAGGCTAGAGCCTAGGATAAAAGTCTTGCAGCATAATAAAATACCACTATGTACAATGCCCATTAATGTACTGACAATACTGCCACATTGTGGCTTACAGTAGACTTTTGATGTTGACTAAGGCTTTGAATTTTGAATTTTGATTAGCACTGTGTTTTCCATTAGAGGATTGAATATATTAATCAGGCAGTGTTTATTTCTGAATCCTGTTGGTTTATCTATTGGATATTTAACAGCTCATTTGTACTCTGACTGTCTCTCTTTGGTTTGGACATGTGATTATAATATAGAGAAGTAAAGCATGTGGGAGGACAAAGTCTGTAATAAGGAAACTAAAAACTAAAACTTAGCTGCAGAGAGGTTTTATAGCTGCTGTCATTGCTTTGTAAACCAGTCACAGATATGAGCAGCTTTCCCCCAAGCAGCAATGACAGAGACACAGAGGATGAATGGTTGGGGGGTGTCGTGGTCTGCGTCATCCTGGCCGTGTGCTTCGCTGTGGGCGCCCCAGGGAACCTGCTGGTGGTGTGGACCATCGTGAAGCACGTGAAGCAGCGTTCACACACCGTGCTGCTCATCCTGCACCTGGCTGTCGCCGACCTGCTCGTGCTGGTCACGCTGCCCCTGTGGATCTACTCACTGGCTCGCTCCTGGGTGTTTGGACAGGTCACCTGCAAGGCCATGGTGTACATCATCCACGTCTGCATGTACGCCAGCGTCTTCCTCATCACCGTCATGAGCGTGGAGCGCTTCCTGGCCATCAGGTACCCCCTGAAGATGCTGCGATGGAAGACAGGAAAGGTCATGACCTGGACGATTCCAGGCATTTGGGGATTGGCCTTCCTGCTTGGGATCCTTCCCGCTGTGACCCAGCAGACTGACGACAGGGCTGATGGCACACAGCATTGTCTCATCTCCGAGTATGATTCTGTGAGTCTGGAGGTGTTCTGCAAGTGCCTGGAGACCCTAGTTGGCTTCCTCATCCCGTTCTTCACGCTTGTTGTCTGCTACTGCCAGATTGTGTCTCAGCTACGCCAGATGAAGAGGACCAAGCCGAAATCGTTGTTTCTCATCACGGCCGTGGTAGTGGCCTTCACCCTCTGCTGGCTTCCCCACCACCTTCAGAACATCATCATTGTCACACAACTCATAGCAAACGACCAAGATGAGCTGGTGGATCTCCCAGGAATATTTATATTTGTCACCGGGGCGTTGGTATTCATTAGCAGTTCTGTGAACCCCATGTTGTATGCGTTTGCTGCCAGAAATGTTCAGGGGGGTCTGAAGAAATCTGGAATGGTCAAGCTCTTCCAGGAAATTGCATCACAGACAGCCCAAGTAAGAGGAAGAGACACCCTGACACCAGAATGCTCAGACTCTGGAACACACAAAGAAATGGCTTCTGCAGACGTTTAAGATGGACTGTCTAACTCAAACCTATTGGAGGTGAGGTGAACAGAATTCACCTCAATTCACCAGCACAAGTCAAGAACAGCTATGCCAGTGATAACAGTATAATTGTGATAGGAGGAACTAAATGAAAGGGGTGTTCATAAGTTGTCTTTATTTTAGGGTTTTAGAATGGGCATAAAATAGATTAAAGAGAATATGATAATGTAAATGAATGAAAAAAAATTAGTTGGGCTTCTAATATTTTAGGTTGTGAAGGATGAATTTATGTCTTACGAAACAGTTTTATGATAGTTGCATTTCACATTTTTCTAGAAATCCTATTTTGAAAAAAAATCCAGGTTCTTTATGAAATTATCTTGAACAGTGACGTAATCCAATTGGAAATATTTTTCCCTTTTCTCTAGAAGAATATGTGATGTAGACGTGTTGTCCAGACCAGAACTCCGGTGGTCTTATTAAATACTAAAACATTAAATGTATTACATGTTCATCTTTTTTCATATGTAGACATATGAAGACGTGTGTCATGAACATATCCTTTTCTTCTTTATTTTTTTCATTATCTAAAAGGGCATCTTGGCTTTCCTGCCTGATGTATATTTATTTTAATAATTTTTGAAAGATAAATTTAAAAAATGTGCTTTCTAGGTGCTTTGGCGAAAATATTTTCTCATGAGTCAAATTTCAAATATGAGGTTTCTGTAAACTTACAATAAAAACTGCA
Source organism: Brachyhypopomus gauderio (assembly GCF_052324685.1). Taxonomy (NCBI): domain Eukaryota; kingdom Metazoa; phylum Chordata; class Actinopteri; order Gymnotiformes; family Hypopomidae; genus Brachyhypopomus; species Brachyhypopomus gauderio. Next base: position 17,748,850 of record NC_135211.1, on the reverse strand, counting down.
AAAGTTTGGATGAAACTCTTTTCCAAAAGCTTCATACACTCACTGGCCACTTTATTAGGTACACCTGTCCAACTGCTCATTAAAGCAAATGTCGAATCAGTCAATCACATGGCTGCAACTCAATGCATTTAGGCATATAGACATGGCCAAGATGATCTGCTGCAGTTCAAACCAAGCATCAGAATGGGGAAGAAAAGTGATTTAAGTGACTTTGAATGTGGCATGGTTGTTGGTGCCCGATGGGCTGGTCTGAATATTTCAGAAATTGCTGATCTACTGGGATTTTCACACACAACTATCTCTAAGGATTACAGAGAATAATCCAAAAAAGAGAAAATATCCAGTGAGCAGTGGTTCTGTGGGCGCAAATGTCTTGTTGATGCCAGTGGTCATCGGAGATTGGCAAGACTGGTTTGAGCTGATAGAACAGAAAAAGTAACTGAAATAACTAGTTGTTACAGCTGAGGCATGCAGAAGAGCATCTCTGAAAACAAAACACTTCAAACCGTGAAGCAGATGGGCTACAGCAGCAGAAGATCACACCAGGTGCGACTCCTGTCAGCTAAGAACAGAAAACTGAGGCTACAATTCGCACAGGCTCACCAATATTGGACAATAGACAACTGGAAAAACATTGCCTGGTCTGATGAGTTTCAATTTCTGCTGTGACATTCAGATGGTAGGGTCAAAATTTGGCATTAACATCATGAAAGCATGGATCCATCCTGCATTGTATAAATGGTTCAGGCTGGAGGTGGTGGTGCAATGGTGTGGGGGTTATATTCTTGGCACACTTTGAGCCCATTAGTACCAATTGAGCATTGTGTCAATGCCACTGCCTACCAGAGTATTGTTGCTGACCATGTTCATCCCTATATGACCACAGTGTACCCATCTTCTGATGGCTACTTCCAGCAGGATAATGTGCCATATCATAAAGCGTGAATCATCTCAGACTGGTTTCTTGAAGTTAACAATGGGTTCACTGTACTGGAATGGCCTCCACAGTCACCAGATCTCAATCCAATAGAGCAGATCTCAATCCAATGGGATGTGGTGGAACAGGAGATTCGCGTCATGGATGTGCAGCCGACAAATCTGCAGCAACTGCGTGATGCTATCATGTCAATATGGACCAGACTCTCTGAGGAATATTTCAGAATCGCCTTTATTGTCATTATAATTTGCATTACAATGAAATTTGATTCTACTCCAAGGTGCTTGTTGGGACAATAAATACACACATGACATACAACGACAAGTTAAAAGTAGTGCCACATTTACAAATGGTTCAGTAGATTGTTTCCGTGATGTGTTGAATATTGCACAGGCTATTTACAGTGTATGTTACATAATATTGCAAGTGGGAAGTATTTTACATGGGTTGTATTGCACATGAGTTGGGAATTTACATCATTGCCATTATTTACATGTTGTTCAGTGCCGTAATTTACATATTGTTTCCAACCAGTTTCCAAGGGGGTCCAACCTGGTACTAGCAACCTGTACCTATTAAAGTGGCCATTGAGTGTATTTTCCACACTTTCTTTCTCTCTCTCTCTCTGTTTCTTTCTATCTCGTTCTCTCTTTTTTTCTTGAAAAGTGCTTCTTTCCTGTGTTTGCTCTGTAAAGAGGAAGTGTTACCTCACACAGCTCTACTCGGTCTCTGCTCAAACGTGTGAGTACATTGTGCACAGTGGAGTGTTAACGGGAAGCATGAATGGAACAGGCACTGCTGGGGAGCCCGGCGGGACCGGAGATGCCGAGGGCCAGATGAACCAGGCAGGCCTGACCGGGGCCTGCGTCATCCTGGCCGTGTGCTTCGCTGTGGGCGCCCCAGGGAACCTGCTGGTGGTGTGGACCATCGTGAAGCACGTGAAGCAGCGTTCACACACCGTGCTGCTCATCCTGCACCTGGCTGTCGCCGACCTGCTCGTGCTGGTCACGCTGCCCCTGTGGATCTACTCACTGGCTCGCTCCTGGGTGTTTGGACAGGTCACCTGCAAGGCCATGGTGTACATCATCCACGTCTGCATGTACGCCAGCGTCTTCCTCATCACCGTCATGAGCGTGGAGCGCTTCCTGGCCATCAGGTACCCATTTGCCTCGGCCAGCTGGAAGAGGAAGCAGGCCCTGAAGAAGGTGGTTCTGGCAGTGTGGACGGTGTCCATCCTCCTCAGTGTTCCTGTGATTTGGACTCAGGTTCTCGGTGGAGAGACGGGTGAGGAACAGTGCCTGTACCGCATCTACGAGTTGCCGGAGCACGAGGCTGCCATCTTGCTGCTGGAGTCTCTGCTGGGCTTCGTGCTGCCCCTCTCCGTGCTGGCCGTCTGCTACGGCTGCCTCTTCAGCCGCATCGCGAGCATGAGCCTGCGATCCAAGCGCAAGTCCACGATGCTCATCGCCGCAGTGGTCCTGCTCTTTGGCCTCTGCTGGATGCCGCACCACGTCGCCAACGCTCTGTCCCTGGTCCTGCTCACCCTTGAGAAAGACTCTCCGACAGCGAACACCCTCCAGGACGTCGTTGACGGCATGGTCATCGTGGCCGGAGCTCTCGCCTTTGCCAGCAATGCGGTCAACCCCGTGCTCTACGTGTTTGCCGCACGCAACTTTCGTGACTCGCTGCGTGAAACTGGCATCCACAAACTGTTCCGACACCTGTCGAGCGGCGTGACAGGTGACGGCACCAAGGAAATGTCGTTCGTGTCCAGGAGGCAAAGCTCCCAGACCAATATATCTCGGTGCAGCATAGAGGAGTCCAAATCACAGATCATAGTGGATGTGTGCAATAATGCCACTACTCATGGGCGCGCATGATAGTAGTGAATATGACTGAACTGCATACTTCTGATTTACATTATTGGCTGGACTCTGATGTATGCATGTAGTTTCAATTTATATTGGATTTTTGAAGCAAATGCAAAGGGAGTCGACATGAAGAAGCACCATTCGCCACTGATCACAGCAGCACACAGTGCTGGGAAGACTGACTTCAGTGTTTAAAATATGTGTGAGTATCATGAAGGATTTAATACAGTTTAAATCACCATTTTGTTGACATGGGTCATGAAGTTCGAGGGTCGTTTATTCTTCATCCTATACATCTTAATAATTTAAATATTTGTGAATTTTTTTGTGCACTGCAGTAATATTGTTCATTATGATTTTGTTATTTTACTTTTTATTATTAAACATGATCTAACATGACCTGTTTATGCGATTAATTTATCTGCAGAGCTGTTTGACCATGAATTTTAATGAAAAATATGGTAGGATTAGATCTAAAGGAAAATTCTAAATGGTTTTGTTAGCAGTTTAAAAAATCTTCCATATTATAATACATCAATTTAAAATAAAATTGAATCTTTTCATCCAGTAATCATTAACGTCTTCTTACTTACTGAATAAAACACATTTTTAATGCATTTGATTTCACTTAAGTGAATGTGTTTGGTGTAGGTGTGTGTTGGGTGTGTGATATGTGGGTGTGTGTTGGGTGCATGTTGGGTGTGTGAGGGTGTGTGTGGGTGTGTTGGGTGTGGGAGCATGTTGTGTGTGTGAGGGTGTGGATGTGTGTTGGGTGTGTGTTCATGCTGGCATGGGAAAATGCCACAGCAGCTCTTTCTGAGTCTGTGCACGTTTGTATTCTGCCAAGGCTTCCTCAGCTGTCTGGCATGTCAGCATTTCCAGTAGAGTCTTCTGTCTGTATTGCAACATGAATGCATGCACAGGCTCAATGAGGAGTGAGAAAAGAGGAACAGCACACTTCTCTGGACAACATGTCCAATGTTACCATGGTTTTGTTTAGTTCCAAATCAAATGTGTCATTATAATTCCAAAGAAGCGTGTCTAATTTTCATTGCGTATAACTGCAGCGATAATATGAATATTCATGGTTCTTTTTCACTAGTATGACTGAACAACCGTGCTACAGTAGTGTTAATACATCATACCTGGACTTTGGGCCAGTGATATGAACAAGGACTTATTGCTTATTGCTGACTATTACTATTAAAAAATATAGTTGGTGATCATGAGGTTAGAGCACAACCACTGAATATTTTAATCTTTTAAAATCCAGAACATGAATTTTCCAAATTCATATACAAATATTTGAGTGACAGCAGTGGTAGCAAAATAATCCACTCAATCCTAAAAAGAAAGAACATTTTCAAAATAATTGTGTGGTATAAAAGTGGCGGTATTATTAGCAGTGGCAGTATTATTATGCATTAAGTATATACTAAGCATATGTCAGGCCAAGGTCAGTGTTTTGTGGTCAGTGTATGTTCTGCATGCCTGGAGTTTCTCTCTCTCTCTCTCTCTCTCTCTCTCTCTCTCGACAGCATCAGCCATCTGACACATATGAAGCAAAGAAAGACATTTCAACCCTGATTAATCATCATGACCCACTGGGTTTAGTTTCCACATTGTAAGAATGCTTATTAGACAAGAAATAATAGAATTTCTCTGCAAAACATTTGCAAAACCTCGTCTAGGGTACACCGCAGACAGCGCAATGATTGGGACACGCATGTAAGTTCTTAAGAGTTAATCCATCCCATAGCCACCATTTACTTAACAAGAGAAAAAATATTCAAAATGTACCACTGACTGTGTGGAATCATCAAATTATCAATAAGCGGTAATAGTTCAGAAATAATTTTGCGCTACACATGTGTGGTGTTGGGACCTATAGAAATCTGCAACGACCATGAACGTTTTGGAGCCTTAAGCCATCTTTAAAAACCTGCGGTTAGTTCATTCCCTAAGAATGAGGAAGTCAGTATAGGTATCGAGTATGTGTGATTAGTCACTACAAAATAAGTGTTTTTGCAGATCCGTCAGTTTTGTTAAACTGCAGCAACTGCTAATTTGTCTTGTATAGTCATTTAAGAGCGCAGCAACTGTCATTTGCAAAAGGAAGAGAGAGAGAGAGAGAGAGAGAGAGAGAGAGAGAGAGAGCCACAGACAGACAGACAGACAGATAGGGAGACAGACAGACACAACTTGCACCTGTGTGTTCGACACAGCAGAACAGGATTTCAATCTTATATTATTTAAGAGTATTAGAAAGTGAGAACATTACAGCAACAAATACTGTTATTGTTTTTAAACTCCGTAATACGTTGTAATGAGTTATGCAAAAATTATCATGACAGGAATTTTATTCGTTTCGACTGTTTTAATAAACGCTTTCCATATTCGCTATTTCGCGGCCTAATTATAAATTATTTTTGTTATATAACTATCAGCGCGTTTTCATATTTATTTATTTTTAACCTCCAACCACTCGAAAAAATGAAGGTGGCAGTATTTATTGTAAAGGTGAGCAAAGAAAGGAAAATGGATTCTTATCTGTGGCGACTTCCTGCGCTCATAACAGACCAATCATATTGGGTTACATAGGTGTTGTGCTATTTTGCCCCTCCCTCACCTTTTGGAATCAGCCAATCGAAACTCTCCCCTGGGAGATTGACTCCTGGTTGGGAGGCCGAACGAAATCCAGGTAACCAAGAAAAAAAGAAAGCGAGGAAGCCTTGAGGGCGCGTTATGGGGTTAGCGTGAGAGAGACGAGGAGTTTTCACCCTTCATTACCAGTCAAACCAGTAACTCTGGATAAAGAACACTCAAGTACCGCAACAGGTAGAGCCTTCGGCCGTGTCTGTCGTGTCCTTCTCTTGAAATAATCTTCTTTCCTACTTCGTCTACCATTAGAGAATTTCCAGACCTTTTGTTTGCTTCTCTTGTCACTTGGAGAAAGGTGAACCGCCTGTTACTTTTTATTTGATCTTTGCTTTTAATTGTAGTTTTTACCCTTGTGGTCCCTGATGGCTTCGCACAGTGATACTCTGGTGGTGTTCTTTGGGGCAACAGCTGGTGCAAATGGGGGTAAACTGGGTTCGGATGAGAGGGAAATAATTCTGTTGGTGTGGCAAATTGTGGATCTACGGGATAAAAAGGTATGGAGCTTCTCACTCGTAAGGTTTCTCTCTCAACCACGTACAGGACAAACGCTTATTGTAGGTACAGTTATGCTTACTTGAAAACGGACATTTATCAACAAGGTACGCTTTCGAATTTGAAATCGGCCTCTTGACTTCATAGCCCATTTACGTGAGTCTTTTCAATTTATTTGTCGTTTTTGCTATTAAACGTACGTAGAAGTCTCTTTAAATAAAGCAGAGTGGAGAAAGCGTGCCTTTTGTGGTAATGTCAGCGCCATGAGGTCAGTCACCCTGCCAGGAGTCGGACTGCTGTACAACTATACACTTAATTCACAAGAGTTTTCTCATGAGGGCGATATCTGAACATGGCCGGGTGTGTTGGTGGGACTCGGCCCGTTTATGGCCGGTGTTTATCTCACGGACGCCTAGGCTGCGTCTCGTCGTGACAGAAAAATTCAGCGACTGTTTGCAGCAAGCCATGAAAACGCCGTTCTTCTTAACAGGTGGGGAAACTTCAGCAGCGTTTGGTAAAACCCGACACGTTGGAACTAACGGACCAGTGCGAGGAGGACACGGGCTTGACCCTGGAAGAGCTCAGCAAGGCAGAACCTTTGGACACGGTTCTTCAACAGGTGACCCTTATTGTTTGTCCTAATTGTCAGAGGCCCACATTGCAGCCAGCCAGCCTCCCTGTGGTTCAGATATGCAGGAGAGCCTTATGAGGCCTTCCATGTAGTCACTACTTCTGCACTGAAGTTTGTCATAGATAAGAACTGTTTAATCAGTCTTATACACAAGTGGCAGTCTTGAGGGGGCAGGGCCTCCCGGTGTCAGACCAGACATTTATTTTATCCCTCATATCGCGCATGTGCAGCTTCATGGTGGTTGTAGTTTTGTCTGAACCGACTGTTGCATGTCGAGTCTGAACACCGCGGCAGGCTGGTCCTTAGCTGCCATGGCGAGCTGCAGGTTGGGTCATGTCTCAGTCTGGAGCGCTCTGCTGACACCTGGAAGCCGGAATGTTTACCTACGAACGCACCTCCCTGGAAGCTCTAAATGTCACTGGCTTTGAGGGTGGGGGACAGGAGCGTGGTGGTGTCCAGGCAGACGAGCAAGCCAAGCGGTCGGAGCAGAGGCACGGTGACGCCGGCGTTTCCCGATCAGGCTTGTTTTATTAACTAGGATGTGGAGATTTTCTGTTTCCCCCCCCCACTACAGTGTGTCTGTGTGTTTTGACAAAAGGCACATCTTGCCAAACGTGTTTCTCAACCTTGCAGCAGGGAGAATTTGTTTGCACTCAGCAGACCTCTCCCAACCCCCCATCTATTTCATAATTGAAACCCTGTCATTACCAACCCCGCACAGAGAGATCTGCTTTGGAGATTAGGCTCGCAGCCCAACCGAAGGGCTTTCAGGTTGGAGCAGGCTTCAGGATGTGGCCACTGATAGTTTTTCTGGAGTACTGGACTATCTGGAGGTGCGCAGGGATTCATGAGCACGGGTCCATGCTGACCAGTCGTGTTTGTCTGTGCTTCAGAAGTCCGTTAAGTTAACAAAAGTCCAGTACTTTATTGGGCGATTTGTTAGTGAGTTTCTGCTTCATGCATAGTGTGTATATGCCTCTCCCCCACCTGAGCACTAGATAAGGTACAGGATTTTCAGGCATGTTGTCCAGCCTCAGAGGTGTAGATGTGTTGTGGTAGTGAAGTCTGAAGTGTCTAAGGAACAAAAATCCCGTCTCCACTTTACCAGCCCTCCAAACTACGGGATGTTGACGACCAGAACGTCTATACTTAATAATTAATTAACGTCCTGTAGTTTAATAATAAAAAAAAAACTCTTTTGCATGTTTTGGGACAGATTAGTGGTAGCTCAGCTAGACTCATGTGACTTCAAATGCAGTCTATCACCAGAGGCCCCAGTAACGATTAACCAGTAAAATCAATTTCTCCTTGAAAACCTCAACAAGGGAAATACTTTCTCTTGCGTTTGGGCTTTTCGGGCTCGTGTTTATCCTGGCTGACTTACTTCAGGCTTTGGGACCTAAACTGCACCTCCACCTCCTGAACAGATCCTACTTAAACAATGTGTGATCTGAGAACAGGTTGTGTTTGCCTGTTGGTCAGTTATTGATCTGTAATGAGGGTCGTCAGTAGTGCAGCCCAGACCGTCTCCCAGAGCTCCTCACCATGCCGTGATCCCACGTGACCCCTGATTCATCTGTGGACATCCATATATGCTGCAATTATGGATAATAAACTCCTATGCATAAAATGATTCATAAAAATAGTCACTAATGGTGAATGGAAGCCTTTCATGCAGTGCCCTGCTAACCCTCAGGCAGTACTAGCACTGTTAGCAGCTGTACTATTCCTTCAGTAAAAGCATGGTAAATAAAGTGCCTCTTCTGTCTTGTTTTCTCAGAGGATTATGATGGCTTACAAAACCAAATTTTAACCAAGTATATTATTATTATTATATGTAAAATATATATAAAAACATGAAGACTCCTGAGAGAAATGCCCACTGTGGGGATATTTCAGAAATTAGGCAATCCATGGTTACTTGCCTTCATGACTTCATGCACTAGTGCTGTAGGTGTATGTGCTCGTGACCTGCAGGTGAGCGTGAACTCCCAGTGCTGCGTGTGCTTCTCACCAAGCGCTGGTGCTGCTGCTCTCTCTGGGCTAAATGTTGCTGCAGATCTGGAGGGTTTGCACTTTGTGCCTGATTCAGTAGGTTTGCACCTGCCTCTGGATGCTCTGTGTGTGTGTGCACATGCGTGCTCGTGCTGTGTGTGCGCGTGCGTATGCATGTATGTGCATGTGCACAATAGAAAGATAGTCGTTTTTCTGGAGAAGTGAGAAGTAAGCCGCTGAGTGAGTGAGGGTGCGTGAGACGGAGCTGATTGACTGGTCCTGCTGTAGGCTGGTAGCAGCATGTTTGCTTGTGTGTGACTGGCCTGCACTGCTCCGTGCAGACGGGCGTTTCTACCAGGGAGAGGCAGCAGGGGGGTAAAAGGGCCTCACACTTGTGTCCAAACCCTGACACACCAGACATGTTTACAGTATCTGGAAAACAAAGGCAAAAGTCAAATAATCCAGACTTTTTGTTAGTGGTGTAGACATTAGTTCAGTATTCCAGATTAGTTCTGGATTAAAAGGCAGAGGAAATTGGCTCTGCTGGTTCTGGTTAGCCAGGCAGTTTCACAGCTTAAAGTGCAGCAGGATACCTGCAGGGTTTGAAGCCAGTTCTCCATGCTGAGGGTTTTGTTTTTGTCTGTAATAACGTAATCAATGTAATTATGGAAGCCTTGCTGTCATTTCTTATTAAGAAAAATTCAAGTTGTGAATTGGACAGATATGCTCAGGCTATCTTTGCTTATTGCCTTTTTTGGTTGGTGTTTTTACATGGAAATAGAGAATCCATGAACCGATTCTCACACCAATGTAAGCTCTGTAGAGATGAATAAACCTACTCTCTTGAGGAATGTAGTAGTAGTAGTTGTAAGGTGGTTTGAGTGCACCTGGCTGTTTAAAGTATTCTGAAGCTATCGCTGCTTCTCCCTCTACTGTGACTCCCTCACCTCGTTCTTTGAAACACTCAAGCGCATAATAGTTCAGACGAAAGGCTAATCAGGAACTGAAGAGCCATCCCACCAATCGTGTGATGCACGCAACACACACAAGCAGACTGTCGAGTCATCAAGTAGTCCCAGGATCCCCAGTCTTTCACCCACCACTCTCCAGTGACCTATCAGAAATGTCCTTCCCTTTATGTGTTGTAATGGAAAGGCACGTGGTTAAGCAGAATTAATGATCCCTGCCCTTTGCCTCAGTGTAAGATCTGTTTTGTCGTTAGTGTTGGCTCAGAGGTAAGGGTGTGTCTCACGTTTCTCCAAAGAGTTGTGGGACAGGAGTTAATCCTGCTTCTGATTTGCTCAGGGCGGAGTTGAATGTCTGTGACACGCGGACACCGCGCCGGCCTGGACAGGCGTCTTCTGTTGTCACACACCCTTTACTTAAGAGCTTAGACGCAGATGTGACGGGAACGACTTGGTGTGTCCCGCACATCACCTGATGGCGGGTATACCGGTCATTAAGGTCATTGCGAGTAGTTGCAGGCTTAACTGGATGGATGTGCTCTTAGGCTATGGTTAGACAGATAATCAGACTTTTCATATGTCTGATAATTGTCTAATCTTTGGCTTGAGGCATGAACACTTTGAAGCCAGGTCTCTGCAACTTGGAGTAGGATTATTGGAGTGTTGCTGTTTTGTGCCCCCCGCTCCCTCATTAATGACAGGCTTGTTTGAACGTGTTGGTCCAATCAGGTTTCAAGATTATTTCAGCCCACTGCCTGCACGTCTCTGGCATTGATGTGTTGTGAAATGTGGCTCTTTGTCATGTGGTGGTCAGAGCTGTTGGGCCCACGTGTTGTGCTGCCCTGTGTTCTGACTCCCAGCGACCCGTGTAGTCTGTCGGATGATGACTGGTACAGGACGGCTGAATCCAGTCTGGCGTTTGGAGTCCCATCCTGGTGCTCTCGTGACCAGTGCAAGATGTGTTTATGTGGCGTGTCCCTTTAGGTCATCAGTCACGATGATTTTAGTGCACGCATTAGTCACGTCAGACCTGACTCATCTCAGTAGTCTCTATCTTCAGCCTGACAGGGTGGGGTACATAAGGACGTCTCCAGGAGAGGAACACGTCTGGCACTCCCATGCAGTCAGCTGACTGCCACTCACCGTCCCTTCTGGTGGTGTGTGTTTTGAGATGTTTTCAAACTCTGTTGAAGCTCTGTTGCTCAGTGATCCGAGCGGTGGCCAGTAAGGCTTCATGTTGTTGGGTTGTCCGCTCCATCCACCTTCTGACTTTTATTTTGACAGTAACTATAGCGTTTGATGGCTAGAGCAGCTGAAGTGTTTGTGCTCGAATATTTTCATAAAGGCTGCATGAAGGAAGAATTGGTGAGCCAGCGAGGAATATTATTGCTCTTCATTTCCATGCCTGTGCCTCATTTGGTTAGTAACGGCTGCTAAGTGTGATAGTGGTGTGTGTGTGTGTGTGTGTGTGTCCCTGAGTGTGTGCTCACATCTGTACGCATGTCCGTCTGTCCATCCGTGTGTGCGCGTGCATCTCTGTGACCTGTTTGAACACGCATGTTCAGGTGCAGATTCTCACCCCTTTTGGCCTCTGGCCGTGTTGAATGGCTTCAGTTCTGTATGGCTGCCACACTAGCAGGAAGGGGACTGTGGGTTATCTGTTCTGTACAGTGATCTGTACACATTATTATGTTCATATTTGTGCTCATCTCCCTTACACTGAAGGCATCATAAAAGGCTCATGGAGTCTTCCCCAAATTTGACTTAATCACACTGATTGACGACATGTTATTGGCTGGATTAACCTGTTTTTCAGTTCTGGTTTGCTCTCGCGCACACACACACACACACACACACACACACGCGCACATATACACACTACTACCAGCCCCCCGGGGCTTCATCTCAATTGAAGGCCACAGTGATTTAAAGCTTTGTGAATGTAGAATACTGGCAGCAAAAACCAGTTTTGTCTGCTGCCACATCATGGTGTCTCGCTCTGTCCTGCACTCCCCCTGTAGCGGTGACTCTCTGAATCATGGTCCTGACGCGTCTGTGCTCTGTAATGGCTGCTGTTGCTAGTCTAGCGCTGATGTGTTGTGGTAGCCACATTACACTGAGCATGAGCCCCACAAGAGTTATGGAGGATAAGACACGTTTGACTTGCGTGTGGAGCTATACACACCAGTACACGGCGACTGGTTATACAGGCTCTCCTCAGAGAGGGTGCAGCCCTGATTTTATATTTGTGTTAACTTCATTTAGTGTTGGAATCATGTTTTCTCAGATCTTTGTTACATTAACCATCACAATTTTGGAGCAACTCCAAAAAATTTTTTTATATATATAATTTATCTTAAGAAGATCTATCAAGTCTACTAAGCAGTGATGATGAAGCAGTGTTGATGCATTTACTCTCATTTGAGCCCAGCGCTCCTGCCCCTGAGCCCAGCGTGGCTGCGTGGCCAGACGTCACTGGCTGCTGTGTGGGGGAGGACTGGTAGTGGGTGTGAGATGTGACCTCGTGTAGTCATGACAGGCGTGTGGCCAGAGGCGTCAATTCCAGGTTCAGAAAGTAAGTCCTCACCAGGATTTTGCTCAGGCTTCCAGGATTGTGTTGATTCCACTAATTTTACCTGGATTGCACTAATTAGAAAATCTAGCAAGCTTGAGCAAAATCCTGGTGAGGACTTTTACTTTCTGAACCTGGAATTGACACCTCTGTGTGTGGCACACGTTGCTTCACTGCCATGGTGCACTGCTTCCTCCCTCATGGTGTTTGATGAATTAATAAAAATTTCGTGTCCAGATCGGTCTTCAACCCTGTCAAAACGTCTCTCGTTTGCTGGGAGCTGTGACCCTTGGTCCATGATCCTTAACGTGGTCTTGTTGAAGTGGAACCTGTTGGGTTCCCCCTGTTTCTTTTGTGTATTTTTGAGCTTTCAGTGGAGTCTGCAGGTGAAGTTCTTCATTTCTGGGCCATTATTGCCAGCAGTCAAAGTCCGACCTCAAAAATCGGCTCTGAATGAATTTAGCATGGGGGATGTGATGTCGGGCTTTTAGAAACATTTTCCCAGCGTTCACTTACTCTGTTTGTCTTCCTCTTGCACCTGGCTGATGTGTTTGCTGAGTTAATGTAATCTTTATTTTCCCTCTTCCCTTCCCCCACCACTGTGCATGTGTGGTGTAGTTCCAGCAGGCGGTGTCTGTGGAGCTAAAAGCTCTGGGCAGGAGCTCCTATACACTGTGTGTGGACGGACCCCTACTCCTCCGACAGGCCCTCCACCCTGAGGCCTCCAAGAAGGTGAGCATCCCACGTGAGGGACCTGTTCTACATCCAAAACCCCTATGAATAAACCGGCACGTCAAGATACGTCAGCCTTGAACACGGCTCTCTCTGGACAGCCTTTTGTGTGCACCTATCTGGTCAGTGCATTTAGAGTCGGTGGAAGGCAGATGGTCTCTCCTCTCCAGCTGTGCACCTACACGGTACATAATGATGGGACTGCTGGGTGTATATTGGGCAGAGTTCTGCAGCTGCATGTGTGGTCTTGTTGAAGATCTGTAACACAAGCTGCAATGGCTCATGGCCTTTTAAAAACACATCTGCCACCTTCTCTAGTCATGGAGATAAACCACTGTAGTAGGGGGCCGTGTTCCTAGGCAGTGGAAGGTGGTTTCTCCCTGTTGGGTTTTAAGTTGTCCTGAGAATTGTTTTCTCCTCTTTGTGTCCTTTTAGAATCTGGTCCTGCCGGAGTGTTTCTACTCGTTTGTGGATTTGAAAAGGGAATTTCACAAATGCTGTCCCAACTCCGGCCCCGTGAAGGACCTCACTCTGCCCTCCATGGAGGAATGTATCCTTTCTCTTAGTGTCAGGACGCTTGGTACATTTATAAAGTTGCTTATTTTAACATGCGTAGATAGAAACATTAGGAACAATTGTCTACAAGGTCATTGTGGTGGTTAAAAATGAAGTTTAAATATAGAAGTGTGTGTGTGTACACATCTGCCATTTGTCCTTAAAGCGGTGTCCACAGACGCGTGTCTCCCCGCGCTAGGCGAGCAGAGGCCTGGCCTGAGGGAGGTGAAGACCATGGTCCTTCTGCTTCTCCACATCCTGGCTGAGCCATACAGTCAGTGCATCCGCTTGTTCCAACTGTCTTCTCCTGGTACCTCACTGCCTGGAGCTCACCTGTTGTGTGTGTGTGTGTGTGTAGGTCCATCAGAAGTGCACACGCCTCTCTGAATGAAGACGCGTTACACCATATACTGTAGTTCTGTTAAGAACAACACCGTTTTGTAGAAGGTTCTCACTCGCACTTGGCTGTGTGTGTGCACTGCACTGTGAGTGACCGCAACACTAGGCAGACGGCATGTATCGGCTCACAGAGACTTTAATACAGGTGCTTTGAAAGCAGCAGACCTAAACTGACAGCTGAAACCACAATGGTAGTGGGACAGGTGGATAGGAGGCTGGGGTGGTGCACACACCTGTGAGTTTCACCATACTTCACTGAATACTTCACCAGTGTTTCAAAACCTTACACAGAAAAAAACACACAACCTGTGACCTCCTCTCGCTCTCTCTCGTGTGTGTGCAAATTATACACACATACATACATACGTGCGTGTGTGTCTGTGTGTGTCTGTGTGTGTCTGTGTGTGTCTGTGTGTGTGTGTGTGTGTGTGTGTGTGTATATATATATATATATATATATATATATATATATATATATATGTATATATATATATATATATATATATATATATATATATATATATATATATATATATATATATATATATATATATATATATATATGTTATATATATATATGTGCAATATACTTACTATAGATTACCAGTAGTTATTTATTGTAAAAGGCCCATGTCGTCTATAATGAGTTTTTGAATACACTTAGTAATGCTTGTCCTTTTCTGTCCAGATCACAAATTGTCGACGTTTGAGACAGTAAAATACAAGTTTGAATCAGGAGCCTGGTGAGTAACTCCTTAAGCGTCAGAATGGTTGCTCTTCTGGAATGGCCTGACACACCTGGGTTAAAAGCAGCTGCCTGTCTCTCTGCTTGTCTGTGTCGCCTGCAGCAGTAAGACAGAACCTGTGGACAGTGAGACAGTCATCAGAGCCAGAGGGTTGCCATGGCAGTCATCAGACCAGGACATTGCTCGTTTCTTCAAGGGACTCAACATTGCAAAGTAAGATGATCTCTTGAGCGCCCCCTATCTGTCAGACTTTTTTTTTTGCTTTTCAACCTCAGTGCATTTGAAACTGTGTGTGTGTGTGTGTGTGTGTGTGTGTGTCAGAGGTGGTGTGGCACTGTGTCTCAACGCTCAGGGGCGTCGTAACGGAGAGGCTCTGGTGCGCTTTGTGGACTCTGAGCACAGAGACATGGCGCTGGAGCGCCACAGACACCACATGGGCAGCAGGTACATCGAGGTGAGCTGTCCTGCCCCCTGACCACGCCCCTTGCCCCGCCCCCCAGACCTGCCTGGCTCACTGGAACCAGGGCGACCATGGGTGTGGTCCACACTGGTTGGTAGAACTGGGTTTATGTCTAAGCAATATCGCTCTCATCATTTTAAAAAGGCCACGACCTTGGGTTGACCTCTGTATAATTCGAGTCTTAGTAGTGAGTGCTGTCAAATTATGAATTTTGTTTTTCATCTCCTGTTAAAAAAACCTGTCGTCTCCTGTGTCCTGTTAAAGTTTTCCCTCCCATTACAGGTGTACAAAGCCACTGGTGAGGAGTTCCTGAAGATTGCGGGAGGTGAGTGGTCACGTGGAAGCATTCAATTACAGATGAATGTAGAGACACGCACAGAGTTCCTCCTGTCATAACGTGTGAGAGGGAGGGAGAGTAGGCACTCTCTTCCCCTCCTGGGCTGAATGAAAGGCTCTTTGTGAGCTACGTCCCTGTGCTGACTGGCGTGAAGCTGCTTGAGGGGAAACTCTACTCTTGGCCCCCCCCACCTGTGTCTGGGCCTAAGGGACATCTGCCTCCCCAGAGCCCGACCGCGACCAGCGGCCACTGAAAGGACATCACTGCCCTCTCACACGCAGCGTGTCGAGACACTGGCTGCTTGTGTTATTCCTCTCTCTCCCTCAGTTACACCAGCAGGTGCATTTATTTTTTGTATGTTTGTTTCCTAGGAGACTTTGAACAGATCGGTATGTTTTGTCGCACATTCACAATAAGAGGGGAGGCCTCTGTCCCTCGGCCCCAGACGTGGGGGGGGGGTGTAGATCCAGGGAATTAACACCTTAAATAAGTGTTTACTGCCCAAAGTAGCATCAGTCCTATCCTCCTCCATGTTCTCTAAACCTTTTAACGTTCCACATTTTGGCGAACGATAAGTCTGCGTCACGCGCGAGGGCCCCCAGGTCTCCTCCAGCAGTGAGCCGTTATCATGTTGCTCCCCTGCACAGGTACATCCAACGAGGTGGCTCAGTTCCTGTCCAAGGAGAACCAGGTGATCATCCGCATGCGTGGCCTGCCCTTCACCGCCACGCACCAGGACGTGCTGGGCTTCCTGGGCCCCGACAGCCCCGTGACGGATGGGGCCGAGGGCCTGCTCTTCGTCAAGTACCCGGACGGGCGGCCCACGGGCGACGCCTTTGTGCTGTTTGCCTGTGAGGAGTATGCCCAGCACGCCCTGAAGAAGCACAAACACATCCTGGGGAAGAGGTACATCGAGCTGTTCCGCAGCACCGCAGCGGAGGTCCAGCAGGTAGGCAGGCTGACCGTGGGTCGTGGTTCTGACCTATAGTATACCACAACCCACACATTGTCTTATGAATGTGTCGGTCACTCTGGATAATTCTCTGCCAGACTCATGAGATCGGAAGGTTTCATATCACTCGGGTTTGTTAGTAGAGTAAAGCTGAGCTGTATGGCGTGACAGTTTGTAGATGTCTGAGCTCTTTCTCTGGTGTTCCTCAGGTTCTGAACCGCTACATGTCCACCCCTCTCATCTCCACGCTGCCCCCTCCCCCCATGGTCCCCATGCCCGTCCTGGCCACACCGCCCTTCATGAGTGCAGGCAGCAGCCGTGACTGTGTGCGTCTGCGTGGCCTGCCCTACGCCGCTGCCATCGAGGACATCCTGGAGTTCATGGGAGAACACACTATAGACATCAAACCACATGGCGTCCACATGGTGCTCAACCAGCAGGTGAGAATTCTGGCCACCCCGGGCCACCGTCCATGGTCGTGTCTTAGCAGATACTCTGTGTATATTGTTCTTTGATATTGATGTTCTGTGCTACATCACATATTTCATGTCTAGTTATTGGCTACTAGGTTACATTTCAAATGTAATAATTGGTACTTAACGATCACTTAACGAGGCTGGTTTTCTCAAAAGTCCAGCTGATTGCTGTGTACTTGTGCGAGGCTAGACGCGTTCAGGTTTAGTCAGTACACGTATTGCACAGTGTCCCCCTACATATGTCCTTCCCATGACCTATCTGAATATATAGCCTTTTAGTTGATGTGAGGTGGATTACAGGAGTATCAGGCCTTTATCATGCCAAGTTGTGGTGTTAAATAACACTGATCTTGACTCCTAATCCCTGATGAGGACAAAAGATAATGTTTGGAAAATGGTAGTGGTTCATAGATCCGCACTAACCCCTGTGACCTGACCTGTGATGTTCACCTCTAAGGGTCGGCCGTCCGGTGACGCCTTCATCCAGATGAAGTCGGCGGATCGTGCGTTCATGGTTGCCCAGAAGTGTCATAAGAAGATGATGAAGGATCGCTACGTGGAGGTGTTCCAGTGTTCTACTGAAGAGATGAGCTTTGTGCTGATGGGCGGGACGCTGAACCGCAGTGGCCTGTCTCCGCCCCCCTGCAAGCTGCCCTGTATGTTCTGTAGCCCACATCTCACCCCCCCCCCCCCCCCCCCCTCCCCTAACCAAGCTTGCCAGGAGAGCATTAGTGCAGCTTTGAAATGCTGTGGCTGCCTCCCCTTGCTGACGGACAGAGATGTGGCAGAGAATGCTACCTGTCCAAGACCACACCCACATTTCAGAGAATGCTACCTGTCCAGGACCACACCCACATTTCACACAATTTTTGGACATCGAGATTAGGGGATGATGGGATACACAAAAGGATTATTTGCAGCTGGTCAGGATTCATTAATGGGATTAGTTTGATTGTTTGTGGTAACTGGCTGGTAGTTTGCTGCGATTACTGGAGTTGTGAATGTATTCTGTGACATTTCTGGTTGAGGCTCATCTGTGTGAGTAACACGTGGACACGTGGGTTTCAACTCAAATACAAAAGCTGAAAAAAGCCAGAGTGCATAGTTATTTTTATTCTGCTTCACAGTCAAAATAGCAAGATGTGATGTGCACGGTGTTTATTTTGGACTGGTGAGCGTGTGGTCTGGGGAGTAGCAGTGTCCTGTCCCAGCAGGGAGGGGCAGCCTGTCTGAAGGTGTGATGGTGTCCAGCGTGACCAGAGCCGTCATGCTCCTCACTCGTGTCTGCAGCGGGTTTCAAGGTCAGATTTGGGCATGTATTGCTGAGAGCTGTGTGAGTAGCTCAGGTGGAGAGGTAGGAAGCTTTGGCTTGGAGAGCCGGTGATGTAGGTGGGCACCATCACGCCCTGTCTGCATGCTGACTGGACCTGTCTGCCTGACCTTGGCTTCAGAATGGGTCTTTCTGCATGTAGGTCACAGCAGACGTGAGCGTAGAGGCTGTCTCTGGGCCAACTGGGTCAAAGTGTACAGTGTGTGTCATTCAGAAATGCTGTAAGTGTGTGTGTGTGTGTGTGTGGTGTACACAGCCCCTTCCTGTATTACACTGTGTGTGTTTAGTCTTTTTTGACCTCCTGAAGGACGGTTAGTTCTAGGAAACCCTGCTGTTTCCACATGCACTATTTTGAACTGAAGCAGGTCTAACGCCTTCACCACCCTGGGCAGTATGGGTGGTTTTTTTCCCCCATCTGAGGACGTCAGACCTGATTTGGTTGATGCACTTTGCATTGCAGAGATGGTGTGTGTGTGCGCGCACGGGCACGCATGAATACGTGTCTGTGTGTGCGTGTGTCATTGTTTACCCTCATCGTCTCCATTTTCCCCGCCCTCTCCCACAGGCCTCTCACCTCCGACCTACGCAGCGTTTCCTGCCCCAGCAGCCCTGCTCTCCACCGAGGCAGCCCTCTTTCAGCCCCCCCTGCTGGCTACCCCGAGAACACCGCAGCCCCCGACACACAGCCCCGCCCCCACCCTGACCTACTACGCCCCCCAGCCTCAACTCTACATGAACATGAACATGAACTACACCGCCTACTACCCCAGGTACCAGCCCCACGCCCCGCCCACACCCGTCCTGCCACTGCACCCTGTTTATTCTCTCATTTGGGCAATTCTGAGTGATTTGCATCTCTCAATGTCCTCAAGTCCTCCAGTGTCTCCCTCCACGATGAGCTACTTTGCGGCTCCTCCGGGCTCCATGGCCACCCAGCCCGCCCCTCCAGTGCTGTCTCCGCACGGGGCCCTGGTGCGCATGCAGGGTCTGCCCTACAACGCCGGGGTCAAGGACATCCTCAGCTTCTTCCAGGGCTACCAGGTGAGGCTCCGGAGATGAACGCCACCGCACACGCGCGACGAGCCGGTTATGTGGTTATCCTCTCGAGATAAAACCACTCACTGTGCATTCTGCATCTCGTATTAATATCACATGAATATTTATATATGTATAGTATGCATGTTTAACATTTTCAGCAGAGGTTATAAAGTAGATGTGATGCTGTCCTGTCCTGAGATTTGTTGCAAGGGTTGAATGTTGCTCATATACACTGAATCTTTCATGTTTTCCTCCAGTCTGAAAAGACTTTTAGCGTGAACTCCTGTGTCTGTACTTCATTCTGACACACACACAGTACATTTATTAGCCCTCCAGACAGTATTGGTTAATGATTCTCTATGTGGTAAATAACGTGTGGTTGTGGTGGTGAGCACCTGGATTTGCATGTAGCAGTAACACAGGTGTTTGCCCCTGTAAGTGGAGGTGTGTGAGGGTGTGTCAATCTCTTCCTTTTGTATGGATCACAGTGTCATTAATATTGTTGCATTGCTCTGTGCATTTTTGCCCCTCCTTCTCCTTATTGGCTGACACCTGAGTGGGAGGAGACTTCAACACATGGTATGAACTTCAGCAGCTATGGGTAGAGGAAGGGAGGATGGATGGATGGATGGGTGGAGGAAAGGGGGAGAGAAGTGAGTGGATGGATCTGGACATTGGACATGGGTCTTTGTGCTGTTTCTTATCCCAGTAGGGTGTTGGTAAATGGTCCAGATGTTTCACTCTCACTCCATTTCCTGTTTACTCCAACGTGAAGAGTTAAGGGGTGTGTGTGTGTGTGTGTGTGTGTGTGTGTGTGTACTCTAACTGACAGCAGCACCACAGAGTGTATGCTAGTGGGAGAAGCTGAATTCAGCTGTGACTGCTGAACCACTGAAACACAACCCCACCCAGTCACCTTCTTATTGTGCTTTGTGTGTGCGTGTTGGGAAAAGTGGTTTGTCTTGGTGTGTTTTATTTATTTATAAACTTCCCCTCAGTACTGCACTATGTGTCTCGGCTAAATGTGGAGTAGGGTACCTGAACATTTGAGTGGGGTTTTTTTTGTGTGACATTTTGGATGGAATTTGTGTGATGCTTTTGTGTGTGTTTGTGTGTGCATGTCTTTGTAGAAGTAGCTGGGATGGTCTTGCTGTGCTCTGGTGGACTGGATTAAGGGTGTTCACATCCACACCCTTTTCCAGGACCTGCTGTGTGACTTTAAGGGCGTGTCTGTGTGCTCCAATTAATCCTTTCCCTCTCAAACAGCATTGCAAGGACTAACTGCTTGTGGCACAATGGCTACTTAACCATGTATTAAAGTGCCTTTATTTTCATTAGGTAGCTATACACATTATCTAAAATTTCTTATAGTCTTAAATGAATCTTGGTTTTAAAATAGCTTTTTTTTTTCCTCCTAATGCTGAAATGTTGTGGGAAAACTAAAGCATCAGTGATGAGGACCTTTTCAACTGCAGACCCCGGTCAGACTTGGGGGTTTGTGTGTGTTTGTGTGCGTGTGTGTATATGTGACTGTGGCCTGTTGTGCTACAGTATGCTTCTGAAGACTACCCCAGTGTGGTGGGAGTGAGTGATCAGACCCGCGCTCTGGTCCAGCCCAAGGAGTGGCTTTGCCTGTAGGTGGCGCTCCTCCAGGTAAGGCCCCGCATGGCTCTGTGCCCATCGTGAACAGTTACTTCCTTCCCTGTCGCCGCCCCCCCAGCACCAGCCTGGCCAATCGCATCCTATTCTGATTCCCCCTCCCCCTTTTCTTTCATTCTATCATGAAAATGAATCGTCTTTTCTGTTTGAATAGCATCCTCCTCTTCGGGCTCTCTGGTTTGACTAATAATGTCTTGATGCGTTTTTGAGTTGGTCTTCTTCAGGCAGTGACTTCATGTTCCTGTTCTTTTCCCCTCACTGCAGGAGATGTATTTTGCTTTCCTGTCCTAGGAGTCCTAACAAACCCCTCCTCCTGGTGCCCTCACTAACCCAGACTGCTTGTGTTCTGTAGGGGACCTCATTAACTGTGTGCCCTTCTGATCTGGCTCAGCATGATCGGAGTGGAAATGATTGCAATTCAAATACAAATCTGTATTTGGTCAAATCTTTATTAATAACAAAGGGGCGGTTTAATTTGTAAATAAGAAATGCTGGGTAGGTGATCTCTCTCCCCTCTCTCTCTCTCCGTGTGTGTGTGTGTGTGTGTGTGTGTTCCCTTGCTGCAGCTCCAGGCGGACTCTGTCCTGGTCTTGTACAACCTGAGTGGCCAGCGTAGTGGGGAGGCCCTGGTGACCTTCCCCAGTGAGGAGGCAGCGCGGCGGGCTGTAGCCGAGCGCTCCAGCCTCCCACTGTCCGGTCACCCCGTCCGCCTGATGTGCTGTGAATGACCAAAACCACCGACCGCAGGAAACCGGCCGCTTCAAGTGAACAGCCTCCGCACTTCACCCAAACACCCTCCCCGTGCTTCCCCTGACCAGCTGACCCACTGGCTAACTTTGCTCCACTACTACAGTGCTACTACTGTTGGAGATCCAGCATGGAGACACATGAACTGTGTGTGTGTTCATATATAAACCCACATCCCTGCAGACCCGTGCTCCAGGGCCTCCTGGGAGAACGTCAGTATGTCACAGCCAGGAAACGCTATGCATACTTGGCTGTGATGCAGTGTGCTGACCAGCCCTTAGGTCTTTGTACTTCTGGAGGGTTTGTGAGGCCCTCCTCTGACACGTCTGTGGAGTCACCAGCCCTTACGCTCAAGCTTTTCCTGTGGGCCCAATGCCATAAGTATACACTGTGTTTTTGATGTGTACACTGTGCAATATCCAAACGCTATCCATGCCTTGGTCTGGACGATAGGTGCGTGCATGCCACTGAACGCCATCTGGATGTGCAGACGGTCTATTCTAAGCCACTACTGAATGTACAGTGAGATTGTTCAAAGCTATGCTTAAAAGAACTTGAGTATGTAGTAAACTTGCTGCTTTATAGGATTTAAAGAAATGTTTTGTTTTTCTTGGTGGCAGGTGTCTTGCACTATAGACCCCAAGATCTCTAAATACTTACTGTATAATCACCAGTCAGCCAAAGGTGTCCCTGAATAGCTCAGACCAAATCTCAGTTTAATTCAAATCCAGAAGGGAGCCATTTTATTTAAAGCGAAAAAATAAGTCGCTGACGTTTTTTCTGATCTGCATGCATTCCTTTTTGATCTTTTCTTATGGTTTCCCACTGAATCTACCACTGAAGAGGCATTTGCTCCTCGTAGTACGAGGCCTTTTTTGTCAGGGTAGTTGCTTGAACACTAAGTACTGTGAGTGAACAGCTAAGATTAGGGCCCTTGTGTTGCCATCACTGCATTACCCAGAGTGCAATACCAGCGGAACAAAGGCAACTAAATGGGCGTTTAGGTTCGTTGTTTTTTTTTTTTTTCTCATTTCGTCTTTTTATTTTTTAAGAAGTGTGAAACTTGTATGAATTTAGAGCTTTATGTGATGTATAAACAATAAAATATTACTTCGAATTGTTTCAGATGTAACTGCTTTTTCTGTCTGTGTCTGAAGTTAAGAGCACTCAACGCTTCTGCGGTCTTTAGTTAAAGATACTGCCTATTGTCATGGTAACCCTCATGTCAAGCTAGTCTGGCCTCCATCCATACATCCATCCACCCATTGTCCTCTGTTTATCCGGGTTTGACTCACGGGGGCAGTAGCCTAAGCAACGAGGTCCAAGTTTCCCTCTCCCCTGCCACCTGTTCTATCTCTTCGGGGGGGTGCCGCGGCGTTCCCAGGACAGCCAAGAGATATAATCTCTCCTGTGTCTTCCCAGGGGTCTCCTCCCAGTTGCATATGCCCGGAGCAGGTGACATCAGGACCAGATGCCTGAACCACCTCAACTGGCTCCTGTATGTGGAGGAGCAGGGACTATAGTCCCGGATGACCGTACACGTACCCTATCTTTAATGGAGAGCCCAGACACCCTTTGGAGAAAACTCATTTCATCCGCCTGTATTCGTGACCTCATTCTTTCGGTAACTATCCAGAGCTCGTGACCTTGGAACGTAGATTGACCAGTAAATCAAGAGCTTTGCCTTTTGACTCTGCTCTCTCTCCACCACAATGGTCCGGTACAGCGTCTGCAACACTGAAGCCACCTCACCGATCTGCCTGTCAAGAACCCAAGATACTTTAACTACTCCACTTGAGACAAGCACTCATTCCTGACCCAGAGAGGGCACTCCACCCTTGTCCGACTCCGTACCATGGTCTCAGTTTTAGAGGTGCTGGTTCTCATCCCGGCCGTCTTGCACTTTGCTGCAAACTGATCTAACGAGAGCTGTAGGCCTCGTCCAGATGATGCAAATGGGACCACGTCATCCACAAAAAGGAGACGTGGAATCCTGAGGCCACCAAACCGAACCCCCTCCTCAACTTGGCTAGGCCGAGAAATTCTATCCATAAAAGCTATGAACACAATCTGTGATGAAGGGCAGCCTTGGTGGAGTCCAACTCCCACCAGAAACCAGTCTGACTTGCTGCCAGCCATTCGAAGAAATCCCTGCTCCGTTTGTACAGAGACTGGATATCCCCTAGTGGTGGGCCCCGTGGGCAGTCATGGCCTAGTGGTTAGGGAACTGGTCTTGTGATCGGAGGGTCGTGGGTTTGATTCCCAGACCTGAAGCCATGACTGAGGTGACCCTGAGCAAGGCCCTTAACCTTCAATTGCTCACTTGTATAAAAATGAGATAAAAATGTAAGTCGCTCTGGATAAGGGTGTCAGCCATAAATGTAAAAATGTAAATGTAAAATCTATACGTCTAATCATTGAGACTGTGTGCATGTACATACGATGAGCTTTTAGCAAACGCTTTGACCCACGTATCTTAACCAGCACTGTAGATCAGACCAGGACAACACATCCATTACACAGCGTGAACTAGGATTTTAACACATAATGGAGTTTTCACTGGATCTGTACTGGGTGGAATCGCAAACGACGTCATCGGTTGATGAACGAATATTGTGAAAATTGTCGAGTGTCGAGAACTTTACCTAGACTTCTAAGAACATGTTGCGTTGCACTGGAAGGCCCCTGTGCTCCCCTCCCTCTGACTAGAGCAGGAACTCAGAATGCTTACACAAGTATTTCATCACACTGATGCTAATATTGGGTTTGTCACCATGGAAATGAAGTCATCTTTTAGATTGACCAAGATGTTTGCTTTTGTTATTTATTATTTTAAAAAGTTGTTTCGAACACCAGTGAATTGAAGGTTCTAGACAGCATTCTCCCGTCAATTTTAAGACCTCTGCTGTTTATAAACTGAGTTTTTGCTATTGTTAATTTTATACTCTGGACAAAGACCAAAATAAATAAAAATAGGCATATCCCATTAGACCATGTTGAGGAATTATATGTATGCTTTGGTTTACCTGTAAGTAACATAATTGTCATATTGTGAGAATATATGTAGAAGCATGGCCGGAGTGGGCCACTTTTTCAGCCCGGGAGTTTCATGCGCAAATCCGGCCCAAAATTATTTTTCCATCCCAATCGGCCCAAACTAGAGATTGACAAGAGCCGGCCCATCGGGAATCCTCCCGAATCTCCCGATTAGCCACTCCGGCTCTGTGTAGAAGGCATTGTCTGAAACTTAGGCTAATTATTATATCAGAGAAGGTTTACACTTCTGCTAATTGGTTACTACGGATTTTGAATGAAGCATGAACTGTGGAAAAACAGACTCATTTAAAGACGAGGTCTGATACAGTTTAATGTATGAAAGGGCAGAGAGTATTACGTTGTAGGACGTCTCCAGCTCCCTCTGGTAAGAGACCCTGGACTATAATGAATTCAGGCTTTCCTTAATTCGTAATGGGTGTGTGTCTATCCTATTAAGTGATTAGTCCTCTCATTCCCATTCAGTAGAACATGACTGTGCAGTCTGTGGTGCATGCAGTCTAGTGTGTATTAATCCCTCGTCGTTCCGTTATTGGCAAATAAAATAAGGCAGATGCTATTTGCACCCAGGTATATGCAGCAGTATGTGTTATTTGCACCCGGGTATATGCAGCAGTATGTGTTATTTGCACCCGAGTATATGCAGCAGTGTGTGCTATTTGCACCCGGGTGTACATAGCAGTGTGTGCTATTTGCACCCGGGTATATGCAGCAGTGTGTGCTATTTGCACCCGGGTGTACATAGCAGTGTGTGCTATTTGCACCCGGGTATGTGCAGCAGTGTGTGCTATTTGCACCCGGCTATACGTAGCAGTGTGTACTATTTGCACCCAACATTTTGATTTATCAAAGATTAGTACTATTCTTTTGTGTTCCATTTTACTTACAAATTATTTTACAAGAAGTGAAGATACTTTTATTTGGGGTTATGGGGTAGACCTGTTTGAATTTAAACCTTTTTCTTTACCATGCTTAGAATTTAAATAGCAATTTAATTATCCTAAGTCGCTTACCGCTAATGGCAGTAATCACATGGTAAATACTACATGTAATATACACTGCCAGTGATAATGTTAAAACAAAATGTAACACAAGTTAATATCTGTCTGTAGCACCCTGATATGTACACATTGTATGTGTCACGTTATGGTCCCCGACCCCTCCCTTTGGGCGTGTGTTTACATCGTCTGCGTCAGTGGATCTCCGTGGGTGCGGTTGCGTCCTGTGATAATTCGTCTCACCTGTGGCTCGTCTCGTAATCACGTGGGGTTTATGTAGTTTGTCTATTTAATGTGCGTTCGCGCAGTGTCTTGTGCTCGTCGTTGTTTGAGTCTACGTGTCTCTATATGAGTGTTAAACGTGCGCTGTCTGCGCTATATGTGTAAAGACAAATAAAGTAACGTCTGTAGCGAACAGGATTCTGTGTCTCGTCCTTCACCCAGTCACCAGCGTTACAGTATGATGTATACAAATATTCTTCCTGCCAGTACATTATCAGCCTCTTTAATTTTATTTAATTTCACAGAATGCAGAAGACAGATTTGACTTTTTAATTCATTTTTTCTGGATGGTTTGTACATTTTTTAAAGAAATAAATTGGGGTTTTTATTATTTACATCATGTTTAAATAAATTTTAATTTTGTGCATTGGATGGTAGCCCTCTTCACTCCATAATCTCAGTGCTCTCTGGAATTCCTCACAACTGTCGAAGGAGTATCCTTCACAAATGTTCTTTAGCTTTTCTTCCTTCTTGGGAGAAAACACAAATATTAGCTTATATAAAATAGTCATTACATTATATGTCTGGCATATTGACTCTGTCATGCAAAAACCTTAATTCAAAAGGACTGTACATCTTTTGTTATACACATTCATGTACTTTGTGTGTACTGAAACAACACAAAAATAGAGAACAAAAAGACAAAATTATATAATTTTACACAAAACTCAAAAAATAGACTGGACAAAATTGTTTTTGTAAGATAGCAATGCAACTGTCACGTAGGGCTACACCCCCCTCTCTGTCACTTCGGGTTCCTGTCCTCGTGTCTGTGTTGTTCCCTGCGTGTCTGTCTCCATGGTTTCCCCTCGTCTGACACGCCCGTGTCATCAGTGTCTTCACCTGTGTGTCTAGTTTAGTTCTGTGTATTTATAGTCCCAGTGTTTCACTTATCGGTTATTGGTTGTTTTGTTCTATTTGGTTAGTTTGTGCTCTTGTTATTCATGCTCTTTGGTCGTGTTGTGCTCTTGTTATTCATGCTCTTTGGTCGTGTTGTGCTCTTGTTATTCATGCTCTTTGTTCAGTGTTCTACGCTTCCTGGTCTGTGAGTTCTACTCATTTCGTTGCTCAATCGTCTGTGTTTTCTGTAGCCTGATTTTCTAGTTTGTATGCGTTTATGTACCCGTGTTTGGTTTAAAGTGTTCGTTCGGTGTCTTAGTTTAATTCTTAGTATCGTCATGCCTGTTTATTTGTCAAACCTGGATGGCTCGCCTATGACCCCTGCCTGTTTGAACGACTTTGATCATGATCATTCCTCTTAATAAATCTCGCTCTCCTCTGCGTTTGTGTCCGCCTCCAAGTTCTGTAGCGCCAGTAGTGTTGCCACCTGTCCCGGTTTTCCTTCTTTTTAATATTCGGTCCCGGCAAAAAATAAAAATCATTTAATGTCCCAGTTTTCACTAGGTTAGTTCAAACGACTATTTAGACTGTTTCTGCACACTTTAAATCCGTCTTTTTTTTCTCGCTGTGTCCATTTTACACCCCCCACCCGGTAACACTTTACGTTCGCCACTATTATGCTCCTATTAGCTCAAAAATATATCAGTGTTCGTTGGATAATAATTCTCACACTATTTCTTAAATATATATCTTAAAATGTAAAGTTAAATTGAGTGATGGACCTTTATACATAACTATTAACCAAATTCTGCTTACCGTTTCCTACGGGGTTGTTAAGCTGTGACGCATCATCTTTGCGAAACGTCACGTCCGGGTCCAAACACTCGCTGCATTGAGTCCCTTAATATGCCGCAGTGCTGTGTGCCCTGCTGTTTTAACAGATCCGAGTCTAAAACAACGACCCTTTTGTCTTTCTACCGCTTTCCTTGCAATGAGAAAGAGAGAAGAAAATGGGTGCAGTTGATAAGGTAAGTTCTATTTCTAAAAAAAATTTTGGTGCATACAAAACACCTGTAAATAAAATGTGAAATTCTATGTGAAATTGTTTTTGGGTGCAGAGAATCATAAGTGCAAACTTGTCTAATTTCCATGGGTTTACACATTTCTATGTATTGTAAGTCATGTGTCAAACCATGATCTTGACATTAAACAACAATATGTAATCGCTTTATCCCAGTCAAAATACTCAATGTAGTGCAATTGTGCTGTTTCTGGTAATGTGAAGGGCATATTAGAGTACAAAATACAGAAGTCATACCTGAGGCGGTTCAGAACTCAAAATCCACCCCATTCCAGCAAAACGCCCAAGCTGTGACAAAGATGCCAGGGCCCATTCCTTGTCATGTTGTGTGACAGGTCTTTTGATTCCAGCTTAAATAAAATGGAGTAACATTAGTAATTATGACTTATTTTATTACACACCTTTAATTGTAGATTTTTAAAACATGCAATATACACTATAGTCTCTCTCTAGTCTGCTCTAAAATAGATTAACAAATTGTGAGAGTTTATCAGAACTATTCAATTAATAAAAGTTAATCTCACAAAATTCAATGGCTTTGAAATTACATGGTTCAGGTGTGTTGCCAGCAGGCTGAATGTGAGGGGCTGAATGTCCTCCAGGACCAGGTTTGGAAACCGCAACTTAAAACTGCATAGCGTTAAGCTAATAAACCATGCAACATTGACATCAATTGCAAATTATTTACTAACCTCGTGATGTGGATGGGGCCATCTCAGATACTCTCTTGGCTGCAATTTCGTCCGTTTTCGGTGTCTTCGCCCTTTTCCACACGCATTCCACATCGGTGCGGGACACGTTTTTCTCCACCCAAATCAACAAGGCTGCCATATGATGGCACTTGTCTTTACCGATTGGGCAAACGCAGCTGCTGTACCTCACTGCCTGACCCTCAACGTGTACCTGTATTAAACGTTATTTGACCCATACTCACTTCAGTCACCACACCTCAACCTCAATTCACCTCAACTCACCTCAACCTCGTAAATCGTCTTTTTCATGGACGCCTGGACTCTACCCCTAAATATACCACCTGGGAGAACAGATACACTTAGTACTCTATTGGAGTTGAAAGAGTTTAGACCTTTTTTAACCCTCAATGGTGCCTCACTAAAGAACGAAGTTATCGTAAACAGGTTTACAGGCTCCGCCATCCTTGTTTGTTTGGACCCGGAAGCGGCTGAAACGTCACGCGTGTCGTCACACTTAACAAGCGGACTGTCTCCGTTTCGGTTCCTTTGAATTTGCGCCTTTTCGCTCCCGCGCATTCATTGGTAGACATGCGCAGATGGGTTCGCTTTTTTTTTTTTTAAATTAAGGGGTGAAAATAGCCTCGCTGTGTGGCAAATGCTACTTGTACCCGGGTGCAAATAGACACTCCGATAAAGTAATATGGACACAAAAAGGGTGACGGAATTTTCAAAAGTGTCATCACTCTTCGACCTTCTGTTCATTACAATGTTTGTCTCTTACAGGATTAGTTCTGACCATCATTAGATCGTTTTTGTTGTGAATAGATCTATAGATAGATGTGGATCAGAGGTAAATAAACTAGATTTTTTTTTCGGCGTGAGATATCAGAAGTGTGGCGTGAAAGCGTGTGAAAACGGTCAAATGCGTGTGTCTCACGTTCAGCGTGTGAGAGTTGGCAACCCTGGATATATGTATTTTGGAAGAATATGGGAACAATGTAATAACGTCAAAATTATTGAGAGGTAATTTCTCAAAGCTCTTTAAAAATGTATTTTGAGAAGGTGATCACACACATAAAATCATATACCTATTCTTCATTTAACTCTTGCTAGTGTATGGTACACTTCATAAAGCTAGAAATGGTTAATAGGCTATACTGTCTTATATTATACCACCTTATAATATACTTCCTTTATACTGTCTGGTGAGCTGATACTGCATCATGCCTGCGACATGCCCCGTCCCCTCCTCTCCGTACAGGGGACTAGCCAACAGATAACGTAAACGTCTTCATTTTTTTGAGTGAGCATTTGGCGCTCTCTACTGACCGTAAATAGAAAATGGTCCATGAAAGAGTCTACACCCAAAAGGCAAAACATTAATACTACTGTTTCTGTAATTGTACAAGTCACCCTCGTGCAGCCAAAACAGCTCTGACACGCTGGCACCGGCATGGACTCCAATACCTCTGAACCGGTCTTGTGGCGTCTGGTATCATTTCCAGCACATCCCACACAATCAACCAACATAATATACAGAGTAGATTTGAATATTTATTTAATATTAATAATTATTCATTGAAATTTCTTCATTTAATTCTGGAATTAACCAAACCTTTGATGTTATAAAAATCACCTCCATATCAATATTATCAATAAATGCATAATAGATGACAATTGTTAACTGCTGTCATAAAAAGAGTTTCTGGAGGTGCTTTTGTGGAGGTAAGACGACTCTAAAGTGCACATACTCTATGAAACAGGCCTTTGCCATTTGCAAAAACTGAAACTTCATCAAACTGAACTTTAAAAACAAGGGCTTTTTTTTTTTTTACTGAACCTCAGAGCTGAAGTTACCAGAGATGAATTCACAGATTGGGCATAGATGTCTGAATAGTTAATAGGAAACCCAATAAAAATGTTTAAGAAATTGAGTGGAAAACAAATCAAATGTTTTAAAAGTATTAAATTGGTAATGTACCCTTCACAATTTCATCACAGTTCAAGTTCCACTTTGCAGGGCAGTTCGGTTTTTGATCACGTCCAGGAGCAAATTATTATGAAACAGCATGAACCTGGAAATACACGAAACACCAGAAATAACCTCCAGATATTAATATGACTTTATCTGTACTAGACTACTTGAAGACTATCTGTAGATTAGCTGTAGACTAGTTGAAGAGTTGCTGTAGACTAGCTGTAAACAGGTCTTGCTTTCTTTCATTTTTAAAATCTGTGGCTAAACCTTAACCATAACACTGACTATCAAATATGCTTTTAGATTTCTAGATGTACATATAAGCAGTTTAAATGTACACTTATTTTAACATAATGTGCAAATCTACCTTTGGTTCTTATGTAGGAGATTCAGAGTTTGTTTCAACTGATTTACCAACTTCTCTTGTTCTTGAAGAACTTTTGTTTCTCTCTGCAAATACATGCTCAATTCAAACGCCATGATATCTTCACACATATATACACACACACACACACACACACAAATAACCACCGAAGGGAGTGTACACACAGTACACACTGCATGGGAACATGCATACTTTTCTCACCACTTTTCAAACTTTTCCTTTTGTCTGATCTCAAAAGATAGTTCTCCTTTAAAGCAGAAGTCAATCTTTTTTTAGCAATTCCTGCAACAGAACCCGTTTTACAGATTTGAAAACATGACTCAAACCCAAGAGGAATGTGTGCTGACCCTCTGACCAAGCAGGACACATACCAGTTCACACTGAGCCCTGGCAAGACATCTCTCGAGACATCCCACCTCACTGGCCTGAAAGACAGAGCTGCATTCGTCCTGTTCTCTCCTCTCCTCCTTCACATTCTGCTCATCCCTCTATTCTCTCCTCTCCTCCTTTTTATTTCCTTCAGCCATCAGTTCTCTTTCACTCCTGTTTTTACTGTGGGCTGATAGTGCAGGCTGGGCCAGAGGAGACAGCAGGCAGGTGGCTTCTGCTGTAAGTAACATGGGAAAAATCTCTCAAAATTATTGTTTAGTTGTGTCATTATTGCTCATTTTCTTAAATATCACTAGACCAGACATTCCAGTATAAAATAGTGAATGAATAAACCGTCCATGCTTAAATGTTTGTTCCTGACTGCCATCAGAAAAACTCTGAGCAGGCACTGCAACGTCTGTGTGGTGAGTCACTACATACAGGTTTGAAAATGACAGAACAGGGTTGATTTGATTAGGTTTAACCATTCAGTGCCTTGTCCTACATTACTGTACATCATTAAACAATTTGATATAGAGCTTCACAGAATAAATGTTTTGATGTTGCCATAAAAATGAATAATATATATTTTTATATTACTAAACACCGAATCACTTAATGAAACTCCAGTATTTTTGCTATGTATTTAAATTTGCACAAACGTACATTTCTAGAACTTAAAATAGTGGAACAAGATTAGAATAAGAATTACACTCTGGTACCTGTGGTAAGCTGAAGCAGTCTCTCCATGCATAACTCCAGCTGTGCACACTTCTGAGCTGTGGGCCTAGTGGCTAAGGTCTGCTTGGGCTCAGCTGATGACCAGTGAGCTGCTCTAAAGTCCTGCTCTTTACTGACGCCTTGCGGTGAGTCATCTTCCTTAAGCAATGCATCCAAATGTGTTTCAAATGTGCTCCATGTAGGAGAGAGCAGTGCCTGTTGGTTTGTTACCCTTTGTGTAGGAGAGGTTCTCTCATTCAAAACCCCACAGAATGTCCTGTCATCTGGGGAGCTGTTTGAAATGCAAGGAGCAGGAGAAACGCAGGATGCTGCGATGAGGACACGGAACCTTCATGTCTCTACCTTCAGTGATTGAACTGCTCCATTTCTTTACACCACAGTGCTCACATTCCTTATCTATGCCAGTACTGTTTCAAACCACAGACGTAAACCTGTTTTAATTTTGTATATTAGTATATTTAATCCAGTATTTTAGTGTATGTGGTGTAAGGGTCTCACCTCCTAGGAACATTTTGAGGATTTGCTCTCTGTCCCAGGATTCATCTTAGTCACCAATGTAGCTTTGTCCTAGACCGTTCTCTAAACCCAAGTCAACTTTCAGAAACACACAAGATTAACGAAGAAATGAGAACCAAACAAGAAATGAGAGAGCGACACAAGGACATGCTTGCTGTGTTATGTCCACCAAAAGCATTGAATGTAAATAAAGGCTTTGTTTTCTTGCATACGCGGTAGCCATAGAGACACCTTGACCAACCAACGTCACCACAGGAGTTGTAGAGACTTTAAAGGTCACATATTAAAGGTCACATGGAGACTTCAAAAGGTCACACATTAACATAGCAGCACCATAGCGTAGACTGTTTTGCGGCTGTACTAAAGATCTGTCTGATCTGATCAGCTGAAAGCCTGTGGCTCCCAGGGCCCCTAACAGCTGAGAACGTCAACTGTGTTCGGTTTGGCAAACCCATGCTGGCATGAAAATGAACTGCATAAACTCATAGTTTAGGCCCTCCAGGTCCCCACCTGTCCCCCTATCTGTCCCCCAGAGATCCCAAAACACCATTTGCATTCAGTTTATGTCTTTTGCAGACACTCTTATCCAGAGGGACTTACAGTTTTCAGTCACTGTGCAGAGGAGGTGAGTGGAGTGAGTCTTGCCCCAGGACTCTAACTGGGTTAGAACAAAGCAATGCAGACATGTCCCACAGAGGAGAGGCAGGGTATCTACTACACTCTACCAGCCACAGCATAACAACTCTAGACCAATATCAACACAGTCTCATATTGCTGCGTTTATGAGGATGAACACAAGCCAACATGTATAAAAGGGTTTAGCATAGATTTTTATCAACATGTGAATTCCAATAAAGTCAGTTTTGGTGTTATATTTACTATGATTTGACCTTATAAAATCAAGTTATTGGCTAGTATTTCCTTTGTCTATATCCTGCAAAATGGTATTGCCTTTTTAAAAAAGCAACTTTTCCAGATGTTATTTTCCATCAAAGTTTGTGTTTGTGTTGATGTCACAACTTTTTAAAAAGAAATCTAGATGTAGGGCTACTGTGAACATAAAACTGAAGCTCTTAAGGGTTTTTCCCCCTCGTATTCACAGATAACGTACTCTATATGTTCTGTGTACAGGGTATCTGTGCAAGCTGTAGCTCCATCTTGGCTGTAGCCCCGTCTGCAGTAACTGATATGATCACTAGTTGAGCAAGTATATTTGCAAATAGTGCTGCAGCTCTAGACCACATGTGTGGCAAGACATGTTGACAGGCCCATTCAGGACTGCAGACAGAGTTAACAGGCGATTAATCAACCAATTTATTGTCGCCGGGAGCGGTCACAGTTCGCCTGAGCAAGAGTTCACCATTCATCAGCCTATGACAACAATCAACAGAGGCTGGGTTAGAACGGATCACCTAGCCTGGGCGAGATATGGATTTGATTAGAGGCTTCCAAGGAGATGTCCCAAACAAACGTTGCCATGAACTGGTGTGTTTGGTTACAAACACAGAAGGCAGACGAGAACTGCTGGAGCCAGGTGCCGTGCTGTTGTTCTGTTTGTTTTTCTGCTGCCATGGCAACAGGGGGACCCGCATTGACGTCCTGTGCTTCTCGCGGGAGCAGTGGGAGGGACGTGGCGGTGGGACGCTGGGCTCAGCGGCAGCGAGACAGACACCAGCCTGGTCTACGTGAGGACTGCGTGTGTGAAGACTAAAGACTCAATGGAATCTTTTCTAACTTTGGCATGAGGGTTGAAGGGACCAGCAGACCCTCTTGGTTGACCACAGAGACGTAACGTAGGGAGTTGAATGTCAGGATACTACACAAAGTCCAAAATGTGCATAGACAACTTCCTGCTTTTCTCTTTAGGGTTGGGATTATGCACAACACCTAACACTTATTAATGTTAAGTCCATTAGCCTACAGACATTGAAGACCATGAATTGGTTTACGTAGAAGCCTTCATGAAAGGGGGGGGGGGGGGTATGGCATATCTGCCAGAAATAAAACACACAACACTTTACAAAACCTTTATACAAGTGTCTGTAGTTTAAATGCATAAGCTTCCAGTTTGACAACAGAATAACATTAAATATAGCAACAAATGAAAATGCAAAACAAAAAAACATGCTTTAAATAATCTGAACTCAAGATTATTCAGAATAACATGGAGATACACTTATTTATGTTAACCAAAAAAAAAACAAAAAAACAAAACAAAAAAAATACAAAAACAAACATCTGGACACTATTGAAAGCATTTTGATTAGGAAATGCATTGGGAGTAAAGAACAAGGTCTTTCAGTTTTGTCACAATGTACAATTTGTTTACACGTCACAGGTCTTTCAGGACTGAAGGCACTAAAGAAGAAGGCACTATTTGTAAATGCACAGTATTTAGATTGGGGGTTTAAATTTAAATACTGGTTTAAATTAAAACCACTCACCAACGGTTTTGTTTTTTAAAAATTGGTCATTTTTGGCATCAAAATGCAAACGTTCAGAACTAGGCAAATCAATGTAGTCTTATACGTGATGAAACAACTTACTTTCATGAAGTCCTGTTACAAACTGCAGATCAACCCTTTGGCCTATATTCAGCATTGTAAAAAACATTAATTTTCTACAGATTCATACAATGTCTGTAAATTAAACTTACACATGTAACATTTCCGTTTTCTAACTGATGATTGTTGATATATTCTTATTGACTGTATAAGGCTGTGAAAACTGAGCAAAGTGCAAATGAACTCGTAGGTTAGTTGAGGACGAGGCACCAGATCGGTGTTATCATTTGTAAGTGAATCATGTAACAGTCAGGGTTTTATAATTGGTTCACTTTGCTGAAATCAGCACAATTAAAACCTAAAGTGTGGGATGTTAATGTAGGAAACATTGACTCAAATTCCCATCTGAAATTAGTTTTACGTTTGGTTGTTAATGCCCTCATTATTTTAAACTGAGGTGTTAACTTGACGTGGACTTTTGTTTGGAGAAACTAAAATCGCCTGAGAAAAACCTAGAACATTTGTTCAACTGCATTGGAAGTCATGACTTGACATCCACTTACATAACGTCCTGTTATTCGCGGGTTTCCACAGCAATTCAGGGCACAAAGTTCAAGTTGGACTTTGGTCCGTATCTACGTGCTGAGGGGTTGTTCTTCCTCACGGAGGACCACGGTCACTTGGCTTTGGTCTTCTCGTCGTAGGTGCCCGCGTTCTTGTAGGCGGACACGTAGCCCGTGTTCTCCACCAGCTCCTCCCGCCCGCTCTTGCCCCTACCTCGGCCGCTCTCGTCGAAGCGCTCCTTGTGAGAGCCCGTGTACTTGGAAGTGTCCGTTAGCCTGTCCAGCGCGCCGCCTTTAGCCACTTTCTAAGTAATTAAGACACAAAACGACACTGGAATGTGTTTTCAGCGGTGACAAAAAAAAGTGCGACGCACATCGGTCAACAGTGTGTGTAGTCCATTGACTGTTATATATACGGTCTCTGGTGTAGTCCATCTGAATCAAACATGACCTCGCTGATACCAGCAAATTGCTCCATCTCCACCACCAGGGCCGCACAATAAATGATGATATTCTAAAGTGCAGTGCAATATATTTCAACTCTAGGCAGTCTTTACAAACGGTGAAGAGTGGTAAAATAAACCGAGTCTAACAAGAAACAACACACGCCAGTTTCAGCGACTCACTGCAATCACTCTGCGCTATTAATGTGTTTTATATACAGGCCCTCCAAGGACCACTGCAGCCTGAATTAGAAATATAGGTCAAGAGCACAACACGTTGACAGGCCCATTCAGAGCTAATGCTGAACACTCTCCCTGAACTCCTGCTCTTTGAGATACATGAATACATGACATGAACTACTCACTCATCACCAGGAACAGTTGAAAGAAGAGATAAAACATCCAACTCTCTAGTGCCCTCTAGTGGGGAAAGGTAAAAATGATGGCTCCATGTTTGTGCCATTTATATTAAAGTGCGGTTCTATATTTAATATATCCCGGATATATTAAATGCATTCACAGCATTTCCCTTTGCAAATACATTTTTATATGATTATTTTATTCTCTCTGATCACATTGATTCGTGTTTTCAGATGGCACTGTCTCAGGACCAAACCACAGCTGCTACAACAGCCTCCAGCTATGCCTCCGTCTCTGGACTAAAGCTCATCTCTCATTGACTCTGTCGATAACCTCACATTCCTTGGGTTAAGTTTTTTTGTTGTTGCGGCGTACACCCTTGGGTAATGCAGCTTTCTAAGTTTATGAGAACATGAGGACATGAGGACATGAACGCACACGCACAACCCATATGTGCTTCTGAGGAAAGATTTCGAGAAGTTCTCTCACCGTGACCCCAATATTGGCGGGCTCCTTGCCCTCGATCAGCCTGTGCATGGACTCCAAAGCTTCTTCCTTGCTTTGACCTTTGAACCTTTTTGGAGCCAGATCTTCCAGGGCCTTCTCAAACTCCTCAAACGTAATGATCCGGGATGACTTTGGTCTAAATTACAGCACACAACAGGCAATGGTGCTGTGATGTATTATAAAGCACGTCTTCTGATTTGGCTATTAAATTATTGAGATGTTGCATACTGTATTAAGTAGAAATTATAGTACATCTTAACATTTGTTGGGAGGTTATAGTATATATCTCTGCACAGAGATTTTATTAGTTTATTAGAATATTAGGTTTTGGCTTGTCGATCGTTTTAGAATAAGAAATGCTTCAGACACAAAGACACGGCTAAGACCTACAGACGGGTGGCAGAGATGCCCTCCGTCATCTTGAGTGTGTGAAATAGCAGCACACGCGGAGCAGTAGCGAGACTCATATATTTTTTGTTAAGGTTTATTTATTTACACAACACTCGTATATATTTGAATAAACTCACTTGACTTTAGTGAACACGATGTCCACGTCCGTGCTTGTGACGTTTTTACCGTCGACGACTTTGCAGTCTTTGCAGAGTTTGGCCCAGTTTTTCCCGTTCATCTCCTTCCCAGTGGCTTTGGTGTCGCCGTGGACAGCGAACCTCTTAAACGTGCTGAGCAGCTGATCCACATCTGTGCTTTCCGCCATCTCGGCTGCAACGAAGTCAACGCTGAAGTTAAAGTCTTTCTAGCGGCGGTCTCCAAAGAGCAGGCCCTGCCGGTGATAACGCGGTGACCAGTAGATCCAACATTTACTCCGAAGAGGTGCCACTCTGGAGCGTGCGCAAGCAAACACGCGAACACTCACGTGACAGTGAGCACGTTTAGCAGGTGCTTATTTTTTAGTAAACATGGAGATAAAATGTTCACCCTGTCATGAATTTGTCATGGTAGGGCAGCTGGCAAACGTTCATGGGCCTAATATAAATGTGTCAAGTCCAGCCAATTGGAATTGGATTAGTCGGTTCTCAATCCTTGTGGATTAGGGAGCTGCACAGGTTGTGTGTATTAGATTAATGAGTTCATGTACATCCCAATTGTGAGGCAGGAGCCTTTAATGAAGACAGTCATCAGACAGAGTGTGAGGTGGTCAGTCTGTCTGATTGTCTTTCTTTCCTCCCCATCTCTCTACTGAACACCCTAATTCGCTCTTTGGCTGCTCTGTTTCTGATTCTCTCTCTACACTGAATGGGCATAACCTCACACAGCTGTGTGTGCCTCTCTGACACACTTACACACACACACACACACACACACACACACACACACACACACACACACACACACACACACACACACACACACCACCTCCCCCCCGTGTGTCAGTGCTTAAGTCTCACCAGCATGGCCACATCCCAAGGGAGCAGTGTGTGATTCCCCCTGCAAGGCCCATGCACAGGCTCTGTTCCACCTTCATATGTATCTCACTTTCTAACAGTTGTTTGCTTTGATAATTTGCACTGACAAATATAGATCATTCCATGTATGTTAAAACTCCAGTTCTGTACTTCTGGGTTAAATTAGTTGTCACCAGTTCCATTGAAGACCTCTGCATAAATTAATATAACATCCTAGAGCTTAAGAAAATGTAACCCCCACCCCCCCAATTTGAGAACTTGGTGGAAACCTAATAACAATTAAAATTACAATTCCAAAAAAAGAGCCCCTCCAAATGGGGGTTGTGTTGTGTGGTGAGTCTGGTGGAGGACGTCTCTGTGGAATCTTTCAGATGGATGTCAAGGGTTTGGCTGAGGGGTGAGGTCCGTGCAGAACGCAGCAGTCATGAGCAGACAGTGGGTGGGCCTGGCCACGCTTCAGACAGCAGACTCTACAGTCATTTAACACTAATGCAAGCATGCATACAGGCACACTTATGCAGGCATGCACCCTTTCACACACACACACACACACACACACACACACACACCCTTGCACATTGACAGAGAGATGTACACAAACTAAGAGACTTACACACGGAATAAGACATGATGTGAGTGACTTTTCTCTACATCTAGGTCTGTGCCGTTTTGAAAAGCTGGGGAACCAGTTCAGTATGATACCTTAAAACTGAAACAGGTGATGTTTGCACAGGTTATGCTTTGGATCATATCAAATGGCTGATTGATTGTCTACATATTTTCAGTGTTTTCATTGTCTGAAATAGTAGTGTCCAGTGCTCTGTGTACGCATGCTTGTTTTCATTTGAAACAGAGCCAGGCAGTGAAATAAAGACATCATTGTGTGTGAACCTCACCCTGGACACACTCACGCATGCAATGCACACACCCAGTCACATACACACACTTGCACACACATGCACAAATACACACACACACTGTCCACTTCCTAAGAGATTCCCTCACTTGACGGTCTGATTGTCCAGCCTCAGGAAGTGTCCATGGATACCATTATATAAATGTGGTAAACACCTATACACATGCAGTGTCTTTCTCGCGAGTGCACACACACACACACACACTGGCGCATGCAGGTTTATATAAGTGTTCTCATGGTAAGACTGGCGTCACAGTACACACAGTCATGCAGTTCTCGTGTGTTTCCTATTTATGCAACTCCTTGCAGTCCAGCAGACTGAGAAGAGATTAAGTTCATACACGATTCATGTTTATGGCCTTTTCTGTACGTTATTTCATTGATCATCTGTGATGTCATTTCCGAACGGGACAGATCCGTCCTCTTTAGCTGCACAAACACGGGACTCAGCTAAACGCTTCCAGCTTGATAGCAGTGGACCGCGACCTCGCCAGCATGTGGTAAAGTTATAATTACACTTAATCACAATGCTATCTGCTCGAGAGCCACAGTTATCCTTACCAACCAACCACAGCAATGACCTCATCCCCGTCCTTTAAGAGCTCTTGGGAAATGTTGTAGCTACCTTCTTGAGGTGTTTATTAGACTGGTTGACATTTTTATGCTGCAATACTTTGCCAAATGCTGACAAGCATACACTCTTTGCTAATGACAGTGCCAGCCATTCTTTAGGTCTGTATGAGCACTCATAAATGTGTCAAACTCAGGATATAAAGAATAAAACGTTCATGGATGCCCAAGGCAAGGACAAAAACACAGAACCTGAACTGATTCAGTAAGGTCCTGGTTCAGTAAGGTCCTGGTCCTGTAAGGTATATGAATGCCACATTCTCAATCTAGCGTAAGCCTCGTACATGTGCACACAAACAAATCGATCATGCCATAATCCCATTTAAAAACTATTGCTTTTCAGAGGAAACAAAAGAAAGTGCGTTACCACCGCTGGACAACTGGAATAGTCCTGAGATCTGAAGCCGAATGATGGATGTACTTGCAACAGGAGTTTGCAGTCACAGTGCAGAATAAGTGTGTGTGCATGAGAGACATGCAGTAAATAGGCAAGTGAGCTCCAAGCAGTGTGTGAAACTATGCTGAAGCACTGTGAGTGCAGGTGTGTGTGTGAGTGCAGGTGTGTGTGTGTGTGTGTGTGTGTGTGTGTGTGTGTGTGTGTGTGTGTGCTAGGATAATACGGAACTCTTACCTGTGCCACCTTGCTCCTTTCTGCACGGCTACTCCACACACATATACGCACACACACTCGTGCACAAAAAAACCTCTCTATATACAGATCTGTCTCCTGCACCACCTGCTCTTTCCCTCCCTCTCTCTCTCTCTCTTTCTCACACACACACACCCACACCCCCTCACACACACTCTCTCTATCCCGTTTAACCTCTTCTCAATGAGCTTTAAAGGGCTGAGGGCTTGTTATCATCTGTTTATCCCTGTATCCATAGAGACATCCTGTTTAACATCAAGGGAGGGAGAGAGAGAGAGAGAGAGAGAGAGAGATTTCTTAGGCTGAAATGGCCAGGGCTATTTATCAGTTGGGATGAAGCAGAGTCTTAAGGCTGACAGCAGAGAAGGGTGGTCAGAGAAGTTTAGACATTTCAGAAGGTGGGGCAGAAGTGTGTGTTTGTGTGTGTGAGCGTGATTACTCACAAGCAGGTGTGAACAGCTCAAACTGTCATAGCATGATTTGTGGAAGCATGTGAATATGGGTGCACGTGTGTCTGTATGTACCTGTGCACAGGAGGACTTACACACATGATATGTTGCCTTTGTATCATGGACAGACTGTTTTAATTACTGGGTAGTGAAGGTAATCGGCAAACACGAGACCTTTTATTTTTTTTTGTTTCTGAGACACAATGAAATCTACCTTCCATATTGCAACTGTCAAG
Organism: Brachyhypopomus gauderio; assembly: GCF_052324685.1. Taxonomy (NCBI): domain Eukaryota; kingdom Metazoa; phylum Chordata; class Actinopteri; order Gymnotiformes; family Hypopomidae; genus Brachyhypopomus; species Brachyhypopomus gauderio. The sequence goes on along the minus strand of NC_135211.1, from coordinate 17,707,678 downwards.
ATTATTACTTCACAGTTGCTCACCATTGTCTCAATCTGTCTTCCAGATTGGCTAAGCACAATAGCAGGTATGAATAGTTCTGACCACATCAATCCTGGCTCCTCTCTCTTTCTGTCTGTCTCTCTGTCTGTCTGCCTCTCTGTATGTCTCTCTCTCTAATTACATTTTCCAGGGTTGCCCCCCCACCCCTTCCTCTCCTGTCCATTGTGTCTATACTGGATGAATAAACACAGATCATGAGACTTTACAACAGCCCTGAGCCAAATATGATCTAGCACTGCCTGATGTCATTGAGAAATATACCTTTATTTGTTTCTGCTTTGAGTTAATAAGGCCCATGACAGAGGGTTTCCCAGGACTTAACGAGCCCCAGCGTCTGAAACGCTGGATGTCACACTGACTTCCTCTCTCTTTCATTACGCTTCCTACTCCAGTGTGTCAGTAAACATAAGACCTGGCTGTCTTAGCCAAAACCGCCACGCCTCTCTCAGCTCACTTAGGGCATCACTAGGGCAACAGCAGCTAAGGGTGGTGGCCAATTTAAGGATATTTAAATGCAGCCTCTACCTGCTTCCAGTGGACACCTGTTCACCTGCTGCCCAATAACACTGCTGAAACCACTCTGCTTTAGTCTGTCTGCAACAAGTCCACATAACAGACACAATTACAAACCACAAAAAAGATGTGCAGATAACATCAAACGGCCCAAACCTGAAGTGATGACATGAAAGTGTCATGTGTCACTCTCATCATGAAAGTATCAAAACCACTTTCACTTCCACCACACAAAAACAACAAAAACAATCACAACACAACGTTTTCCTTGTATTGAGCCTGCCAAAGTTGTATCTTTATCTTGTATCTTTACACCGCAAGTCACTAGTAAGTCATTCAGCACATATAGTTTACACAGCAAAACAGAGCAAGATCAGTTTGTGAGAGATGGTGTGTGTGTGTGTGTGTGCGCGCATGAGATCCTGCATATGCATGTGGGATTGCCTGTTTGAGTGCATGCCAACACACACACACACACACACACACACACACACACCAGTCAGCACCTAACGAGCAGTTATCTGTTGTTGCTTTGTTATGTTGCATTGAACACCGTGCCTAATGATGTGATCCATGTCAGTCCACTCCTCTGACCAGATCACATTACAGCGCCTGAGCTATCCAGAACACCAGATCCACATACCACTGCAGAACACTGCATGTGTGTGTGTGTGTGTGTGAGACATGTGAGAGATGGACACACAAAAATGGAACAGGCGGCAGTCCATGTCAATGAGTCTTACACATCCTTCTGGAGGTTTCTGTCATGCATTTCTGTGATTGTCAACTAGACATTATTTCAATTACCCAGCGCGCGCGCACACACACACACACACACACACACACACACACACTTCTTTCCTCCACTAGGGATTCCTCCACGTTAACTCTGGATCTTAATTCACCTGCCACTCCCGAATCCTGCATCATCTCCATATTCCACTGAGTCTATCTGCTATGGCCATTAGGTCTGGTGTCCTGGTCAGGGACCAGTTGGGATAATCTTAATTATTTAAGCAAACTCTCGACATACCCAGGTATGCCCAGGTCATCACAAACTACTCCTCACATCTTTTTGACCCCACACTGCCTTTCCACATGGGGTTCTGCACTAAACCTTCCAGATGCACGTGCAATGAGCCCTGGATGACTGACATGTTTGGTGGGAGTGTTGACGTTTCCATAGCCACACTTTGTTGCGCTATCAAACTCAGATGCTTTGCAGGATGAATGAAGGCACCTCTGCCCTTTGCCTCACAGAATTAGACGTGTCAGTTATGGAATATGAGCTTCACTGCATATTTGGATTCATATGTGAGGATTTCAACCCCTCCTCATGTCCCCAAAAGGCAGTTAAACACAATTTAACACATCGTAAATGTGTCATTTTGGGGAGCTGCACTCAGTGGATGATTAATTATTGTTCAATATTAATACAAATATTTAAACTGCAAAGTGCCACTTTGGAAATCTTTCCCACTCTCTCAATTTCTTACAATATTTAAAAAGGTTTCACGTTATACTCTCTGTAGACTGTTACAAATGTAGTGGCGACCTAAAGACCGTCAGGTATCTAATATTCAGAATCCCAGAAAATTGAGTTTTCTTTCTACCACAAGAGCTCAGCAGAAGAGCCAGGACTCTTATTCCACCAGGAATGTAGCCGCATCATTAATCACAGTAACCATTTCCTCCTTGTGCACGCATAAGTTTTGACATCAGGATTAGCGCCGTTCTACTGCACCAGTACTTTGAACACACGGGTGAATGGATATTGGTCTGGCTGTTGTAATTAGCTTCACCACTGATGAAGTTGAATGGCATCCACTGTAGGTCTGCCCGAGTCAGGCTGTCTCTCCTGCGGACGCCAAGCATGTGTTTTCATGTGGATGTGGTAGCACTGAGCTCATCCTCTGTGGGTGTGTGTCTGTGAGGAAGTGGTTGACCGTGATCGTTCGGATGCGGCATCGTCGTCCCCGGCGACCCAGTGTTCTCTCTGATCGCCTGTCCCGTCCGCCCCCCACCACTCCTCCAACAATATTAATGGGAGCTCGTTACATGCCCATTAAGGAGTGTGTGTGGAGACAGGGGCGGGGTGGCTAAGAGGAAACACATGTGCAACACTGACCAAGGGAGGGAGAGTCTGGGCCCGACCTGCAGCTCAGCCTGAGTCTGGATTAGTTTGTACCCCAGCTTCTCACAGGCCCAGAGTGTTGCCATCAGGGCGCGTGTTTGTGTGTGTCTCAGTAGGCCATCAGAGCTGAGCGGAGGTGGATTTCAGTCATTTAAAAACCTCTCTGTCTTCCTGTTCCTGTCAGCGTGGGAAGCCCACTCGTCCACAGCAGCTATCAGGGGAGCGTAGAGGAGTGGGGTGGTGGGTGGGGGGTTAGGCTAGGGGCCAGAGGGGCGGCGAATGGCATCACAAGATCACAGGGTGATTTCAGCCTTTTGTTTATGTAAAGCTGTCGCCATGGGAACGATTACTGATGACCAGGCCCCTCAGAGGCATCACGGCCCTCAGAGGTTGCTAGAGCAACGTGGAAACAACGATAAGCATGGAGATTGGGTTTTCCTGCTGAAGCTGCATGAACTACATGCTGATGGAGGACCTCCCAACCTTTATGGCTTTAATAAAACTGAACCTGTTCAAGGCACATGCACATTTTACACTATACCCACTGTTGAAAGGGTGGATGCCCTTCACTGGTTTAACAGGACAAGGCAAAATGTGCATTATTTTAGTATTAAATTCCTCATCTGTGAAAACATATTATTCAGAACATGGAAGGCAGAACTTGCTTTCTGTGCATTCCTCTTAATAAAGACCAAAGAAGGTTTAGAACTGGTCAGCCAAGGATTAATTTAACTAGAGATGAATTAATCCAAAAGTCACCTCACATCTGGAAGTTCCTAACAGTGTAATGAAACATTTGGCTGTGTCATTTAATTAAAGCGTATCACTGTTTAACCGCCCCCTGGAGCAGTGTGGGTATTCACTAAACCCCCTGGAGCAGTGTGGGTATTCAATAAACCCCCTGGAGCAGTGTGGGTATTCACTGAACCCCCTGGAGCAGTGTGGGTATTCACTGAACCCCCTGGAGCAGTGTGGGTATTCAATAAACCCCATCCCTCTGCCTCAGAAAAATGAGAAGCGCTGAACTCTGTTACGCAGGTGCAAGATGCATGAACCATTAGTGAAATTTGTCTGGCCGTAGAGAGACATGAACATAAGCATGTCTCTAGGGGTTATGTGCAAACCCTAACACTATCCCTAATACTAACCCTAGAGATGTGAACTTAAGCATGTCTCCAGGGGTGCTAACCCTAACACCAACCCGAAGCCAGAGGCCACACCAACAAACTCAGAATCCCCCCATCAGTATCAGTACACTGATGCTACACTAATCTCAAGCTTTAAAGAAGAGATCACTTAACAGGATCTAAAACAGGATCCAGCACAGAGGCTCTATATAAAATGGGTGGATGGTTACTGTTGGCTGCAGTACAACCTCCATTCCATGCTGTATGACCTCACTGTAATTCACAGCTCTCTCTTCAGAAGATCATTCAGTAGAACAGTGACGAGGCCCTTGTTAACACGGGATAAGTGGGTCAAAACGCCCCAGAGTCACTGAGGCAAACAAACATCAGCCATAAGTCAAACAAAACAACCCTGGTAAAAAAATAACAACCCATAAAAAACAGGTGGAAGGCCATTGTGTAGAGAGAGAGAGAGAGAGAGAGAGAGAGTGTGACAGAGAGAGCATAATCCCCAAGCTCAACCTGCATGGTGCCAGAACTGGAGCTACTACAGAACCCTCCATCCACCCTATGGATGTCAACACGTTCCACCACAATGCCTCTCCCTACCAGAGAGGCCATGACTGACAATGTTATGATGTCGTCGTATTTTGTTGTCATGGCTACGTGGCGGTGACTGTGGAGACAAGTCAGCTGAGTTGAGGGACATTGCCAGAGTAAGCGATCTACCCTACAAAACAATACGAAGCTATAAACAGCACCAGGCAGGAAGAGAGCGTGAGCAGAACTCCACCCTTGTGAAGTTCTACAACAGCTCTCTACTCGATCATTAAATTGGTTTCTTTTCCTAAGTAAACTGAATTTGATATTGACCCTGGGGTTTGTTATATCTCAAGCATGGATCAGTAACACTTTATGAGAAGGGTCTATAACATGGGTTAAAGCAAGAAATTTTCATTTGACTGAAAAATTTTTCCTGGCAAAAGACAATGCCAGCAATTACTGAAAATGTGGTGTAGTTGGGACACGGCCTCTTTTGCCTAATTCTACACAATAAACACATTTATAAAGTATATTTATCTAAACAGCCTGTGTAAGGAGAGAAGAGAGAATGAACACCTGAGCAATAAATGTACATAAATGTTTATATAATGGAGTTATCTGGGGGTCCTCTTCCAGAAAATTATTTAAAGATCAAGTCAAATTTAGTGAATCCTGGTGAGAGGTATGAAGCTCTCGTTTTTATCAGATTCACCATCGCAAAAACATAAGCCGTAAGATTACATGCTTTAAGTAGGTATGTTACAAAAAATTTAACACCACTGGATAGAGCTTTTAAATACAAACAGAATAACACCATCCATGTTAAGCCTGGTTTAAGCCTTTATACTTGACGCAGCACGAGTGACGTGAGCAGCGCGAGGGTCCGCACGCCGAAAATGACGTAATCGCGGTGACTCCACCCGTGCGCGAGAGCCTCGCAGTCGTGCACCTCTCGAATTTTGTAACTTCGCGCGCACAGCGCTTCAGCGCAGTGAACCAAGTCATGTTTGCCGGGTTCATACACCTTTATAAGATGGAATTAAAGCACTTGTACGTCACTTTCAAGGTCCATTTCAACGCGTTCTCAACGTTAAATTTAAGTTAAATATTTAAACATATACTCGAAATGATTCGAAATAATTCGCTTTTTATCACATTATTTAATGGTGGTTTATTTTCAAAACGCCCAATCTTAACGACTTCACGTTCTCTCATGTTTCGTCCTGGAATTACAAGAGGCTCGTATTTGTTAACGTAATAACTGTTCAGTCAGACAGATATTTGTTGTGAAACGAAGTAGTTACATTTTCAAGCATTTTAAAGTACTTTAGCCTAAATTCCAGCACTAATGCAACATTACAATTGGTCAGGTAAATGTTCATTCCACTGTTTTGAGGGGTGTTTCTTTATACTACCACATATTGCTTCGGTCTACACTGCAAAAAGAATGTGACGCAGCAAATAGCCTCCGCCGTTCGCGCAGGTGTACAAAGTCGCGCGCTACGATCACGCCAGGCAGGAGGGGGGTAAAAACTTTTCTACGTAACATCCGCAAATCTGAAGGCGGAATGAACCGCAAGTCAATCAAATGACACCGCCGTCATCCATCCAGCGCTGATGAGCGCCAGTGAGAATCATATCTCGGCCACAAAACAGATAGCACGCGCGTGTGTTGTTTATTATGATTTGACGGATTTTTTCCCCAAAAAAATCAAATGACGGAAATCCGTCGTAGTGACGGAGAACTTTAACCCATGGTCTATAACTAGTGTTACAGTTAGGTCTGAGACGAAAGTATAACCACAGAGGTCCAGATCACTCAAAGTTTGTGATTACAATCATTAGAAAAATAAATCCTTGAGGATTTAAGAGTCAACAGTGAAATGTCCTTTTTCAGTAGTAAGCTGAGTCACTGAGTGACTGTCACCTGGAATCTGATGGTGTTGATTACATCCCCCTGGAGGAACGTGTTAGTGTCTCAGGAACCGGTTCATCACAGATGACCTACACACCTCTCCAGCGCCGAGCAGGACAGAGTTTGAACCGCTCAACAAACTGAAGCTTGGATGGCAGACTGAAGGCTGATTTCGTCTTTAGTCTTGCATCGTTACACAATTATAGAAATCGGAGCAGTTGCCACAAATTCCTGCGTGAGCTAGGCGAGTGCCTAAGAGGAAGGTGAGTCCAGCCATGTGGTATTCAAGCCCCTGCCTTCCGGAATGGGATATTTGTGTGTTAGTAGTGTGTTGCCATAGGAACAGTGCAACGCTTGAGAAGAAAAGGATGTTGACTTACCAGGAGAAAAAATAATAAAATCCAGACTTGCATACTTTAGACTTGCTGTGAGTACCTCTGCATACTTAACGTTGCTGTGAACATGTTTGCATGCCTTTAGGAATTTGGGCAATTATTGCCTGTGTGAAGTGGCATTTGCATTTGTCCTGCTCTCTGATCACAGCAGATGGGCAACAGAGCAGGTGGCAAACGTGAGCGGCAAGAACACGTTTGCTTTAATCGCGGGCGTAGACGTAAAAAACATGACACAGCTTCAGCGGACTGACACATGAACGGGGTACACAAGAGCAAATTCTATACAAACATGGGTCTGGACAACATGAAAAACACCTTCTTCTCTCTTCTGCACCAGGAATATTTACGTTTTGTTAAATTTTTTTTATATCTATATATATATATATAAAAAAAAAGAAGTTTATATATTGGCGATAAGGAGCATCTTGGCAGTGGTCAATGCTGTGCATTTTTGAGGCCAGTGTATGTCCATTAAAATGCAAGTGAATTCCTAACAAGGTAAGCATGCTTAGAACTGCTCATCACCTGTGCAGGTGTGCAGACTACTGCAGGACTGGGTAGAAACTGCAAAAGTGTAAAATGTTCTTTAGAGTTGAAGCATAAAAGTATGTTTTCTATAGATAACAGGTTACAGATTCATATTAACATATTTCTGGTAATATTAATATGTCTGGTAGTCATTAATAATAGTAATGTTTGCTGACTCTTAATATTCAGTTTTTTCTTGAATATCTGTACATGTATGGTGACAAAATGTGCACAAAATTTGACCATTTAACATTCAATATGAATAAATAGTTCTGTAAAAAAAAAAAAATAACTGTGATAAAAATGAAACCATAAAAATTCAATTGCTCAATGCTACAGAGAAGTTACATTAAAATTTACTGAAATAAATGAAAAGCGAAATATCCAAATTGCAATTTTCAGCTGAACTGTCTTCGGTCCTCCATTCAACAGTGTTTGCATAGCTTACTTGCGGCTTACAGTGCTACATGCGAGACTGTAGTGCATCTGAGAGTGTACTGGATCTGAGAGTGTAGTGGACTGTACTGGATCTGAGAGTGTAGTACATCTGAGAGTGTACTGGATCTGAGAGTGTAGTACATCTGAGAGTGTACTGGATCTGAGAGTGTAGTGGACTGTACTGGATCTGAGAGTGTAGTACATCTGAGAGTGTAATAGACAGCACTGGATCTGAGAGTGTAGTGGACTGCACTGGATCTGAGAGTGTAGTGGACTGTATTCTTTTCCATTTCAGAAGCAGCTTGTCAGTTTGGTTTATAAGCTTCCAGAGCAGTAAGGACTAAGGTGGGGTGGTCCAACCCGGACGAGCCCTGGCTAGGGCAGCTGCTCCTATGCCAGCGGGGTGTTTGCTCTGGAGGAGAGCCTGTGCTCCTCCTTGCTCCTCCTCTTACTCGTATGCGTGCGTTTCCCAGCAGATCTGGGCCTGTCCTCCACTCTGGTTCCCCCTAGAGCCACGGAGGTCTCTCCGCTCGCTCGGCTGACGAACACACGGGTGTTCTGTGAGGCCATCTCGAACTCCTGCTCCGCACCCTTTCGACTGAGGGCCTGCCTCTTCATTCTGATCTGTGGAGAAGGCAGGGGCTGGGGAGCCATGGCAGGAAACAAAGCACACTGGGTAGAAGAGGAGTGGGCCGCGGTGGTGAAGTGGGCCAGTGTGGGTGCCCCGGTAAGGGTGGTGGTGCCCAGGCGTGCCAGTGGCACAGGGATCTCCTCCAGGGACTCTGCGGAATCAGAATGGTACTCAGCTGGGGGTCCGGACGCCTGCACGGCAGCCAACGGGGGCAAGGTCACCCGCAGAGGGAATGTTGGGAACGGGAGGCGTTGGCTTACGGAAGAGGACACAGTGGCAGCGGCTACAGTGGCCTCTAAACACCAGGACACACAAGGACACAAGGTAGACGCATCACCACACATCCACATAACTCGCACATATTGTTACGCAAAAACACTCAATAAGGCTAATACACCAACACAGAATAGAACCAGTAGAAAAATTCTAAGGTGCATGGGAGTCTAAAAAACAGACATCATGTTCCTAGATTGGTACCATCCCAATAACTGAATTCCAACAAACCTGCGCACCTAATCAGATCAGGTTTCAAACTAAACTCTGGCAGGTAGTGAATCTCTGGGACCAGAGCTGGGTGTCCCTGGTTTGACTAAGGGTTAGAGGTGTGAGATCCACTTGACTAAGGGTTAGAGGTGTGAGATCCACTTTACTAGGGGTTAGAGGTGTGAGATCCACTTGACTAAGGGTTAGAGGTGTGAGATCCATTTGACTAAGGGTTAGAGGTGTGAGATCCACTTTACTTGGGGTTAGAGGTGTGAGATCCACTTTACTTGGGGTTAGAGGTGTGAGATCCACTTGACTAGGGGTTAGAGGTGTGAGATTCACTTGACTAGGGGTTAGAGGTGTGAGATCCACTTGACTAGGGGTTAGAGGTGTGAGATCCACTTGACTAGGGGTTAGAGGTGTGAGATCCATTTGACTAGGGGTTAGAGGTGTGAGATCCACTTGACTAAGGGTTAGAGGTGTGAGGTCCACTCGATACAACCCCACTCAGGAGAGCAGTACAGAACACACACTCAGACATGACTAGGAAGTGAAGGTGGTTCACTAGCTAAACACGATTCAGCACACAGAACTATGCAAACCTCGAGTGCCTCGATGCTCAGATAAAACAGCTTCAATGAGGAACATAACTACTACACAGCACAGTGATGTGCAGAGTGAATAACGCGTGGATGAACAGCAGCTACCTGCTACACTATCGTTTTTTTATTGACCATTTTGTCTGGGATTAGCACAAGTACAACATCAGATGATATTTTGACTATGTTCTTAATTGATCACAATGATTAAGGACCATAGTTACTGAGTGCCATGATGCAAACATGACCAAGTGCAGTCCAGCTATTTACCAAAAACAACAAAGGAAAATGGTGCATTTTAGAAGTTTATCTGGGAACCATGAAGTTAAGCACTTAAGTTCTGAAGTATTTAAGGCTTGGACCCCAAAGACAGATTGTCAAAATGTAAATAATAATTCTTACCTTTAATTCTTAATATGTCAATACATTTCCCTGTGTACAAGATCATTTTTCCCATAGAAACATATCCATTATCACTGTATAACATGCACTTTGGCCCAGTGTGTGTTATTAGCTCTTCCCTACAGGTGTGGTAGTGTATGTTTGGGTCTTATCTTAGAAACATGGAGGAAAAGTGAAAAGGGAAATATGGCTCTGGCCTAAGTTTGCATGGCTTGCGCAGCCATTAAGGTTGTTTAACATTAAATATTAGCTGATCCTGTAACTGTGCACGTGTGTGTGTGTGTGTGTGCGTGTGTGTGTGTGTGTGTGCGTGCGTGTGTGCGTGCGTGCGTGTGTGTGTGTGTGTGTGTGTGTGCGTGCGTGCGTGCGTGCGCGTGTGTGTGTGTGTGTGTGTGTGTGTGTGTGTGTGTGTGTGTGTGTGTGTGTGTGTGTGTGTGTGTGTGTTACCGTGCTCAGCAGAGTGCTGGGCTGTGGCTCTGCTGGCGGTCGTCTCCGTGACGCGGTCGTTTATAATTTCTGCTGGAGATTTTCGTGTTTTCTTCTTTTTTTTCTAGAAAAGAGACATGGAACATAAACCCAGACAGAACCAGTGGAGTTGGGGCCAGTAAACCTGGATCACAGCCACACACAACAAGAGCTGGAGGATAAATGTGACTGTGACCTGCCCCCTCTGAAGTCTTCTAGACACATGCTAAAAGAAGGGGTCTGTACAACTCGAGTACAGCCGGACAGCACTACTCTAGACACTCTGTGTGTATGTGTGTGTGTGTGTGTGTGTGTGGCCACTGCCGGACTAACCTGTGTGTTTTTGCGGGGACAAGGTGCTGCTTGCTGCTCTGCAGGAACGTTTGGGAGGAGCTGGTCTACAGCTCTTCTCTCAGGTGAGCTTCTGATCCTGCCGTTACCGTACAACCTGCATGCACACATACAAACACACACTCTTCACACAGCTACAAAGCAAATAGACTTGGCAGTGAGCACATAATTAAAATATAATGTTCTATCAGTTACTGTGGCTGATTATTGAAGGTCAACATCATGCCAAATAGCTCCCACATACTATCCCACATAGCGAGGTAATCAACATCGCATTCTCCACTAAACAGAACCCAGCTTGAGCAAACATATTGAGGCCAAATTTAACTTCACTGCATGTGTAAACTGAAGATGCACAACCACATTTCAGCCCTATAATCCGAAGAGCATTATTGCTGTGAAACAAAATAACCTCCTAACATGTTGGTCTCAAATTGCCTAAACTTTCCCCTGCCTTCTGTTTGTGGGTTGAAAATGTTCCGCTACACTCAGGTGACCTTACCTGCTACACAAGACATTTTACGACCTTAAACAAGTTCCAATAAACTCCCACCAGGCAGATCACTGGGCACTGCAGACAGGTAACTCAGAACTTGAACTTAAATTTATTACAGATGTATATTTATGTTTATATAATTTTACAAGACATGTTTAGCAAGCCTAGAACAGCGGGCATGAACATTTTATTAGACTAAAAATTCTAATAAATTCTAAAACAGCATAAAATTACCTTTAGCCTTCATCTTATCTAGTGGAATGTGTACGCACCAGCTTTCATACACAGCCATTAGAAAACAGGTAAAGTGGAATTATGAGCATATGGTTGAATACATCTCTCCCTTCACTGAAGCACTAAACACTCGCCGTGTAAGGATTGTGTGTGGGAACACAGTGTCACAGGCGGCACGAGAGACCCGACGCTCTTACAGTCTGTGCTCCCAAAGGAAGGGAAAACTGATATGTGCCTGATCCGCACTGTAGGAGACTGCACACTTATGCACACCCCCATCACTGTGACAATCCAGTCTTACCCATGAATGCATTTTAACTCCTGTGTAAAGGTCTTCACTGATCGGGTACATGCCCCAACAGAAGGACCTAATGGCATAACTGGCTACACACAATAAAATAATATAACCTGCAATTCCATGAGTCATTATAGCAAAAAGAAAACAGCAGACCGTAAAGCCCTGGTGCTTTCAGTGGGGTGTGTGAAGGATTTGAGCTGAGCTTGCAGGAATCTCACGGATTTGAGGAGACTTGGCGTATTCAGTGAGAACAAAGGCAGAGAGCTCGTAAAACCGCTGGGAAGGAGAATCCTGCTCGTTAATCCTGTTTGTTAATCCTGTTCTATGTTCACATGTGCACTGACCATTACTGCTTCCTCCAGTTCGCTGTTCATTCGAGACAATTGGGGGTTTTCAGAAGAACTGACGGCAGTTTCCTTTTTCTTATTGTAACAGCCCTTTTCAATAAGATAAGTCTGCATGTCTATCAGTGGGAGTTCTCCACAGAAAATCTTTTTAGTTACTATAGACTCCATCTTGGCCCGGGGGCCCCATCTATCTGTGGGAGGGTGGCAGGGTCACACTGATGTAGAGTCACACCGGCGTGGTAGAGGTGAGAAATACTCTTACTCAGCACGGCTGTGAGAGCTCACGGCAGTAGAAACCTCCAGCTCCATCTCAGGATTGGTGTAGCCGAGAGTACCCGAGTGGTTCACGTCCTGTAAGAAAGAAAGAGGGAACAGTGCCAGCGTGTGTATGTGTGAGGGAGAGAGAGAGCGAGAATGAGTGACAGGCAGGCGTTACCAGCATAAAGTCCATGATCACTCAGAATGAACTGACTTCTGTCACTGACCACCCAGTGTGTTTGGCACAGAGAGGTGCTGTGTGGCCCACGGAAGCCTGCATGCACTCAGCAGCCAGTCCTGTCCCCCCTGTGCCTGTCACACCGTTACTGCAGTAAAACAACCCACCAAGAAGGGAGGGGGGCCCAGAACCAACAGACTGGCCAGGGTGTGAAGTCATTAGAAAGTGTGTCCCATCTGCAGTGTCTGACTAATTGTGTTTACATGCGTCACTGCTATGAACTAGTGTACGCGTGTATATTGTGCCCTCATGATACTGCACGTGCGTGTGTCCGCGCCGACACCGTAACCATCTGCTCAACACGCTTATGTAGACCCGGAGATGGATGACATCATCGATACACCCACACACGCCTCCCTCCTCACACTGACGTGTCAGAAAAATGACAAAAACGCCTCAGCTACACACGTCGCTAAGGCACACGCAGAAAACACTCCCACAGAGTCACCAAGTTCAAGATTGACAAGCATTTACACCGAAAATCTACACCGTGAACACGTTTCATTTATTCTTGTGTACACCGGCAGACGCAGACGCAGACACACTGCTGCAGCAGTCAAATTCAAGTTTCCACTGCGGATACAAACAGAGTATTTTGTCGCTGCACTCTCCTCTTTCCAAATGTCGCACCACTGTTCATCCTGCAGAGGGAAGTGACCTAACGGTGTGTGTACTCTTTTCCCATGGTGCACTGTGACATCAGCGTGCCACCCGGGTGAGATGTTCGGCCGCCCCACAGCAAACCCTTTCTGGGAACAAGCTGGCCGCCAACCACGCAGACACCCGTTACGATGAATCAAAACAGTCAGGTTGCCATGCGCCAACTCCCAACCCACCACCCCAGACAACAGTATCCATGGGTAACACATGCCATGTTTAGTTATTTAAATGTAGCATTGAGCTTTAAAGGGCAACAATTTGCACAGTAAAGATATCTTTCACCTTGGTCTCATCACTCACGTGTGTCTTGTTTTCAAAGCAGAAGCTTGATTCACAACCTTGATGAACACCAAAACAAACCAAAAACCCTGGATCAGGCTCAAAGGCCTGATTTAAGATTTAAAGATGAAGTGCCTAAAAGCAGTGAAACCCATAATCAACCCATGAAGACAGGTCTCAATTTTCAGTAGATTAAGAATGAATTATTCCCACTGAGACTGATAATCAAAGTGGCCTTAGAAGAAACAATAAACAAACAAAAACTGAGGCGTAGACCTCAAATGGACTTCAGCAGGTAAACAGGCCCCGAGTATCTGGCCCTGTGTGCATGTGTTATTGTCTTGTTTCTACCTTGTGGAGTTTCATGGTGGGCAGCCCAGCGTCCCTCCCTGAAGGGCCCTTGTGCGGATCCCCCGTCTCCTGCCGATGCCTCTGCCGGATTATATAGTCATATGTGCTCAGCCGATTCCACACTAAGAGAGGAAAGATTCAAAACAACATTGCACCTTCACTGACTTTTGCCCACTTTATGAGTTTTTTGTTTGTTTCTTCTGATCTGAAAACAAAACTACCAGTATATGAACATGCTAACATCCCTGCAAGGAAACAAGAAACAAAAATAGCTCTTTCGCCACCTAGTGGTATACAGAATGTTTATTTAACGTATGTAACATTTTTTAAATGCAAATATACCACCTTATATTAGTGGTACCCAGTACTTCTGGCTTCTGTTATCTAATACTTCCACTCACATAAAACACCTGCCTTGAAGAAGCTTAATTTCAGAATTTAACCTGAAGCACTTTTACAGATACTCCAAAGCCCTTTCATAGATACTCCAAAGCCCTTTTATAGATACTCCAAAGCAGACGCTCAAATATTACCCAGCTCATTATAAATGAAAACGTCTGCTTGCCAGAACTCTGGCATGTCTGACCACCAGTAAAATATCACCTGCGAAATGCAAGTTTTTTCTTTCTAAACAGTATTGCAGAAATGTCAGGTCTCTTCATCATGAAGAGATACTGCAAAGTTTGTGTTTGCCACTGATCTCAGAACAGTGCTCCTTTGAAGAGATCTGACTGAAGAGCTCCCGAAACAGTGTGACAGTGCTCACACCTGCACAGGTATACCATGTCATGACATTGTTCAGCATCAAGGCCACATTCAGCGTCATGACAACGTTAGGCCAGAGTGTGTTTAATACACATCTGGGCTATGGCTACAGGCTTCCAGCGTGTGGCAGACCAGGGTGGGAAGGGGCAGGGCTCACTCAGGTAGACGTGGAAACAGAGCAGGTGACCGAGCAGGAGGGAGGAGAGTAGCCCCAGGACAATGGTCACCCCTGCCAGGACCGGGACGGCTGGACCTGACGTGGAGACAGGAGCCACAGGCAGGAAGACAAACCACACCACAGATTCATTCTTCACTGAGAGAGAGAGAGAGAGACACACACACACACACACACAGACACACACAGACACACACACAGAGAGAACAATATTTCTTAAAAGGTTTAAGAAGGTCACTGACTGCACACAGATAATTATCGTCTTCATGTACGCTGTAATGCAGTACAGTACAATATACGGTATGCAACATAACACCAGAACCTTTTCTTACCTTGCTCAAAGTGTTTGTCTGATCGTAGCTTTGATGGATCCAAGAAGAACTCGATAAAAACGTAGCTGGCAATGATCACAACTAAGAATATGCCCAGCAGAGCCGATATGACACTGTTCAGAAAGAGCCTGCAAAGACAAGGACAAAACAGTCAACCAATTAGCAAACATCCCAGTTTCAACAAAACCCTCATTAAACCCAAATTAAATCCACTGCCTAAGACAGCTATATTCCTATCTAATACCTGCACATGCGAACCATTTTACTTGCACCACAATGAGCAATAATGTAGTTTAGCTCATGACATAAGGCTGCTGATGAGGCCTTTTGACAGGGTTTGTAGTTATGAGCCTTTTGTCACTGTGTAACAGGAGTGTTTTCCCCGTGCTGTAGACAACATGTCAAGCTAACAAGGCATGTTGAGAAAATGCCCATCTGCCCTGACCTACTTTAACGAAACGGAACATACTACATATTTATTATTCATAATGGAAATATTCAAAATAAGAGCCCTTAAATGTGCACAAGGAACCTCACCAGTAGTTTCTGCTGCCCACACAGTTGTTCAGCCATCGACAGTGGTGATCGAATCTAGCCACACATTTATTACAAGCACTGCAGTGCTTGGACTTTGGACCACTAAAAACAACAAAGAAATAGCACCATTAAATGCTAATGGTGACATGGAGGTGAACTCTTAACAGGGACAGTCATAGAAGTGATATCAGCTGGTTGCCCTCATCCAACAGCCTGTTCTGACAAAGGGCTCCTTGAAACTGCTCCCTTTCAGAACATACCTGCACTAATGTGTTTTTAAATCCAGATTAAAATCATGGTTAGCTGTTAAGAATGACCTACATGTAGCTTACATTCATTTTATTTTATATCCATCATTTTATATCCATTTTATTTCAATATATGCAATAAAAATAGATGCAAAACAATTTTAATTATTATTTTCATTATTATTATCATCTATATGCATAAACATAAACTTCATCCAAGCTATGGCAGTTATTTGCTGGCCTACAAACTCTTAGGACAGCCCGGACAATGAAGGATGAAGAACAGAGTCTGTTCTACAGTATTAGGCCAATACGATCAATACCAATATAGCAAACACATGTATATCAATACTGCTATAACAGACATTAAATGGCATTTCCATGGAAACCTGTGTTCCAAACCCCCCTACTTTAATGCATGGAACACCATGCTTGTGTTGTTCAAAATGTCTCCACTACGTCACAACCTCTGCTGCTGTACCATCCTGTGTGAGTGAGTGGCCAGGAACTCACAACACTTACACGTCAACCTCACAGAGGTAGCAGTGGCAGTTCTCGATGACATGTGCATGTTTGGTGCGGTCAAAAACAGGCACGGGCCCCTTGTAGCTCTTCGCCCTGACGTTGTAGTCTGCTGGGTCGACGGAGACGGCGGACACGTGCACAAACAGGTGGCAGACAAACATCACGCCCGTACACTGGTCACTGGGTTAAAGACAGAGACCTTTAGCGAGGTGGACGAGTCTGAACACCGAGCTAGGCTACCGAACGCACTCTCACACTCACTAACACGCATCCTTGGCCACATTTACACAACAGTCGGTCCAGGGGTAGATGTTGCAAACGAACGGGCGAACAAACTCTTAGCATTCACTGCAAAGGATACAATGTAGCCCGCTGGGATCCAGTACGATGGCAGCAGTGGGACAAGCACGCCGAACCCCGCGACTGCAAAGTAGACGTACAGGAACCAGGCCAGCAGCTGGAAGGGATGTGGAGGCCAGCTCCAACCGTTCGTCCGGGAGCACAGCGGCAGGTCGGCCCGTCTCGGCTCTCCATCGCTCACTGGGGCGGTGCGGTTGGGGTTCCTGCCGCACACGTCCATGGGTGGGTGGAGTAGCCGTCTTCTCCCGCCACTGAGACAGTGCTACAACACAGAGGGATCACTGCTTGCACTTCACCTGAACATACGGTCATATGAGCCCCTGTGCAAGGGTGTTCATGCTGGATACATGTGATTTTGGACTTGATCTGCTGAACACATCGCTTTGAAAATCTATTTCCCCCAGTGAAACAGGTAAAATCACAAATAATAAAATAACATAAAAGCCAACCACTTTAAATGGAACATGTGATGCTTTTAATCAACATCAAACTGAAAAACATTGTCAACTTCAATTAAGTTTTGGAATAAGTAGTCTAAAACAAACGTAAATGAAAGTGAAGAACCACATTTATGGTCTAAAGCCTTTAAGCCCCTTTTCATCATACCTGATTATTCATCATTATCCACAACTTCTTTCACATCTATACGTACCAGGGTTATAAATACAACTCGATAGCAGGCTATAAAACTCACCTAGGGGTTTATTGACTGATGGTTGCACATCCGAATGAGCTCGGTCCAGTCCACATCATCATCGCCCGGGTCTCCTCACGTCTCCATCCCGGACGCCACACACTACTAGTGCACTTATGCACTAGTAACACAGCCCAGCACGCTGTGCTCAGATCGCCATTCTCTGCATTTAGCGCTATCGGTGCATTTCTTCTTTGTGAAAAAGCCAAACATCTGCGCACTGCTTGTCCATAATAAAGCGCTTACTCGTGGAATTAACACCACACACGTTTAAGGGTGTACAGGTAAGCGACGGTAACGCCAGAGGAGACTTCACTGCTTAAACAGCGACGCACAGACACCTCACCACCTCACTGGGGAGCACCCAACTGTAACGACACTGTGGGTAAAACCAAAGATGTTCAGAGTGATGAACGACACTCAACAAACTAACCGCTTCAAAGTAACGGAGCCCCGTACACGCCAATGAGACGCACACCGCCTCTTATTACAAGAAAATCACACCCAAGTACATAGAAGTATACATCGAGGTTTGTTTCTGCCTATTATACCCCTGCGGCGTATGTGTCACATATAAACGCATCCGAAATACCATAAACTCGAGTATCGTTACAATTTTTAACAAGAAAAATGTGTCCAACACATATGATCGGGATAGAGATAATGGGTATGAATGCGATTTGACAAAGATACATCCGGGAAATTAATGACGGCATCTCCTTTTCAAAATAAAAGTTTAAGTTATTGACCAGTTAATGTTTGCGTTAATATCAATAAAAATATTGACAGGTTGATTACAGTTTTTCTCGATTGTTTACACACATTGTCTGAAAGCATGCCTCATACTCTCAAAACTCTACACACAAATCAGAAAAACACACACACAATGGGCAAAACCCCTCAGTTCTCTTTCAAAATGAAACTTTACAGTCAGAACAATATTATATCTTCTCAAAATGGTATTTTGTTCTCAGATGACACACACAAACCATCATATGAATAGACATTTATAACAACTGGTTGAACACTGATGTGCTCAATGTAAAACACTATGATGAATGGAAAACACTTCTTCTCCATTCATCATAATGACTTAGGCCTTTTTTGTGCAGTGTTACACTTACTACAGACAGGAAATACATAAGTGCATTGTAAAATATTTTAGAATAGTGTTTTTATACTCAGAACACACATATACAGTAACAAATATATTTTATTTTTTCCCACAAAAGCAATGTACACAGTGTACATCCCACCCAACACAAAGTTGCACATACAGTGGTCTACATACACAACAACAGAAGAGTTTACTATATACAGTTACAATTACAGTAAAAAAAAACTATGTTGCATACAATGGCACGCTGGCCAATGATATTCCTTCCCCTCCTTCGTCCGTCTTTTTGTGAGGTTGAATCCAACCTCATCAATGAAGATGAATTGGTGCTCCACTGCATCTACCTCTAGCTCAAAGATTCTCTGAAACACACATGACAGTATCAGAAATAGACATGGAGGAGTCACTATTGTGAAGCACAATCATTATGATTACAATACTGAAATATGTTTAATTTATACAGTGTTGAGGGGATACATCAGTTGTGAGATTGTATAGGGCTTACTTGCACATAGTTATATTTCAGTTCTTTGACTCTTTCTGAATTTCGTTCAAAAGGCATCCACAGATTATTTCTGCGCAAGACACGGTCCAGCGTTGATAATCTCACCCTATCAATATTTTGAAATATCTCGTTGTTTTCTATTATTTTTCTTTGTATTTTCCATAATGTTATGGCATTATTTTCTAGGACCATGTTCAGGATTTCAGTTTCCTATTCAGGAGACAAAAGACGTTTCCGTCCACCTCATGTTGGTAACCATTCAGTTCTGCAATACAAATAGTAAAATACTGTAAATACTGTGTAGGAACACAAAGTAGGAATACATTTCCCAAATACTTGAAACATACTTTATATTTACAGTCCTACAGAACAGTCCACAGGCAATACTGTACTCATTGAGTACTGTATTGATATGCAGTACTGCAGTTTCCTACTGAGAGTTGATTTCTTACCTGTTCTCATTACGGAAAGTCCGGATGATGGATGCTACAGTGTACCTACTCACATTTGGCTGTACTCTTTGCCCAGCCTTCCTCATTGTTAGACCATAGACCACATGGTCAACCAAAGTGGCTGGGATCTCATCAGAGATTACGGTCCTTGGCCTTCCTCATCCTCGTCCTCCTCCTCTTGCTCTCACTCCTCTGGCTCTCCCTCTGTTTCCGCTGTTGGCATCCATTGCTCCAAAACAGAAGAGCTCACCACCAACAGAAGAGCTTTTGCCATTTTATGCTAAAGCTCTGATTGCTGGTTGTACACATGTGTGACAGGTGTTTGCTGATATGATGAGTCAGTGTGCATAGTAGGACAATTAACTTTAGAATTTTGAATAACAGTGTGTTCCTTGTGAAAACAAGAGATTTTCTTCATGAAAATTATGCCAAATGCAGAAAATTGTGTGTAGTGTTTTGAAAAAAGTGTGTTTTAGAACTGCAATTTGAGTGTAAAGCAGGAATTGTGCTTGTAGTTTAGTAGAATTGGTTCAGGGGGTTGGTGCAATAGTTACATGTTGTGGTCATTGTGTCTCAATTACCAGCATTAGTGTGTTAACAATCGAGAAAAACTGTAAGTACTATTTCTTTGTGTGAAAACATTGAAAGTCTTTTTTCAGTCATTTTTCTCGATTCTAGAGAATTCTGATACGATGCCTCAACGTTCAAAAGTGGTACATCATTTTCAAAAACCAACAAGAACTTTGAAAAGGTTGAATTAAACACTGTATTGAACAGTGATGTCAGTAACGCGTTACTTACGCGTTACTTAGTAACGTGTTCTCTAACCTTACTACTTTTTTCAGTAACGAGTAATATAACGGGTTACTATTTGCAGTCCAGTAATCCAAATAACTGTGCGTTATTATTTTAATTTTCCTTAGTAAAATATATATTTTTGCTTTCTTCTTGGCTCAGTTACACTTTTGCGTCTGACCATAGCGCTCGACTCCGCACGCTGCGCGTGAACCTGTGAGAGCGCGAGCGCGTTCATGTCATTCTGTGCAGTGTTGTCCGTAACGATATGTGGTAGTATAAAGAAACACCCCTCAAAAACGGGAGAATGAACATTTACCTGACGAACTTTAATGTTGCATTGTGTTCCAGGTTTGAAAAGTGCTGGAATTTTGGCTAACGTGCTTTTAAATGCTTGAAATTGGTATTGTATTTCGTTTAACATCAAATAGCTGTCTGACTGAATAGTTACATTTACATTTACATTTATGGCATTTGGCAGATGCCAAGTTCGCTTGTATTACGTTTACAAATACATTTACAAATAATACCGCGCAGCGACACAAACGTAATGTCAGGAGATATATTATTTTAATGTCATGAGATACATTGTTACTGTTCCCGAAATGATGTTCCAGTAATCAGTAATCGGATTACTTTTTCAAGGTAACTTAGCCATCACTGGTCTTGAAATATAATTATGTCCTCAGACTATAGCATGAAGTTTCATAGTGAGTTTTTAGGTATTGTTGTATTGTGTGGATCAGTCCAGCAGATGGCAGTAACGTTCTACAAATAGGTAAAGAACAATCACGGAGATGTACAAATAATGAGACAAAGTTTTACTTGTCTGTTAAAGGTCCACGAGTCAAAATGTTGTGGTGCTTGTATTTCAATAAAAGTTAATCTCAAATGTCCTCAATTTAACTGAGCAACTCATCAGATTTAGCAGTATGCAAGACTTGCGTATTGATTCTGCTTGAATGTTTACAATATAAAAATGTATAATTTACATTTATAATGTTGAAGTAATAAAGAAGAAAAGAAGAAGAAGAAAATGAACCATTAAGTCCAGGAAGCCAGGAGTCCAGGAAATGTGCTTGTATTTTATAGGAAGGTGAATGGTGTCATGGACAGGATTTTATTGGATTATTCTGCCATTTTTATAGAATAGTAAAGGAAATATGAAATTTTACACATTACACAGATAATTATCATGGTATTTAAAGTATTATTGAACTCTGAGTTTAGTTATGTGACAGTAATGGCCAACTTGAGTCACAGAGGGGCGGGTAGCAACAGAATGCACGCAACAGTCTTAAGTAATTAGGATACAAAAAAGTAAACTGTTTCCATTAGAATTACAGATAAAAGACAGTGACTGGTGTGCTTGCCCAAGGTTCATTTTGGGTCATTTGCTGCAGCCCCATTCATTGTTCGGCTGGAAACACCCAAGCATTTGTGAGGTTACTCGTTTTCCTTTAGTTAGCGTACACATTGCTGTATGAGTTCTGACAGCTTTGTTTATTTGTTTGTTTATTCATTCATGCGACATGAGAATTTTATTTATTTATTTATTTTATTCTTGTGGATTACCATGTTGGGGGACTTCAGAGTTAAACATGAAAGGATGATTTTCAGAGATGTTTCATGTCCTGCATGACTGGGGTGAACACTTGCGTCTGGTGGTGGAATGTGTTCCACTCACAGCATGTCATCTGATGCTCTCGTAGTGCCTGAGGTCAGCCCGGATGTGGATCAGAACAGCTGGAGTGGGATTCATTCCTTCACACTCGTTTTTATACATCCCATATAAGATGCTTAATGAACATTTTGTACAAATAGCAACAGAATGGTCAGAATTTGTAGGTGTTTAAGGCCTCAAGAAATGAACACAATCTCCAGCTAATATTTTTCCAGTGGTATCAGTCTGCATGGTAGCATTCAGGAGGACAGAGGTTTGAATAGGGACATTTTTTGGTGGCATTTATAGGCAGTATAAGATGTTTTTATATGGTGTCAGATGTACAGCTGAGCCCACATGATCCATTACAACCCATCAATCATCACTAACTGGCTGTAGAATTACACACCCCAACCGACTAAACCACCCAGCACAGCTCCTGTTATTGATGATTTATGTGGATATGGAAGAGTAGCAGAGAGGACAAAGTAGGGACACATAGTCAGAGGATGAGAAGAGCCAATCAGAGGGGGGGGGGGGGGGCACTCAAGGGATTTGGATAGTGTGTGCGTGTCTGTGTGTGTGTGTGTGTGTGATAGAGAGAGAGAGAGAGAGAGAGAGAGAGAGAAAGAGAGGTGAAGAATGTGACTGTGAACCCTACCCAGGATGTCCATCTGACCTGGGACCAGGGAAAACATCTGGAGCAGTTGGTGGCTCCATTGCTCAGCAAAACCTATCCACTAGTGAATACTTTACTTCCTTCATTGGGCTGAGAACTTTCAGATACAGTTTTAATAGCAGTGCACCTGTTTGGATTCTCATGGCCGACTGGGTCATGTGAGTTAACGGTGGGGGTGGATGATGGACTGGGTGATGGGACGGGTGATGGGACAGGTGAGGGGGTGGATGATGGAGTGGGTGATGGGGTGGAGGAGGGGACGGGTGATGGGACAGGTGATGGGGCGGGTGATGGGGCGGGTGATGGAGTGGGTGATGGGATGGGTGAGGGGGTGGAGGATGGAGTGGGTGATGGGACGGGTGATGGGGCGGGTGATGGAGTGGGTGAGGGGGTGGAGGATGGAGTGGGTGATGGGACGGGTGATGGGGCGGGTGATGGAGTGGGTGAGGGGGTGGAGGATGGAGTGGGTGATGGGGTGGAGGAGGGGACGGGTGATGGGACGGGTGATAGGGCGGGTGATGGGACGGGTGAGGGGGCGGGTGAGGAGGAGGGTGATGGGGTGGGTGATGGAGCGGGTGAGGGGGTGGAGGATGGAGTGGGTGATGGGGTGGAGGAGGGGACGGGTGATGGGACGGGTGATAGGGGGGGTGATGGGACGGGTGAGGGGGCGGGTGAGGAGGAGGGTGATGGGGCGGGTGATGGAGCGGGTGAGGGGGTGGAGGATGGAGTGGGTGATGGGGTGGAGGAGGGGACGGGTGATGGGACGGGTGATAGGGCGGGTGATGGGACGGGTGAGGGGGCGGGTGAGGAGGAGGGTGATGGGGTGGGTGATTGGACGGGTGAGGGGGTGGAGGATGGAGTGGGTGATGGGGCGGGTGAGGAGGAGGGTGATGGGGTGGGTGATTGGACGGGTGAGGGGGTGGAGGATGGAGTGGGTGATGGGGCGGGTGAGGAGGAGGGTGAGGAGGAGGGTGATGGGGTGGGTGATTGGACGGGTGAGGGGGTGGAGGATGGAGTGGGTGATGGGGCGGGTGAGGAGGAGGGTGATGGGGTGGGTGATTGGACGGGTGAGGGGGTGGAGGATGGAGTGGGTGATGGGGCGGGTGAGGAGGAGGGTGATGGGACTCTCTCTGGAGCACGTTTGCAGATGAAGTGTGACATTCCATGAATGCTTTATGTAATATACAGAAGTTCATCGCATGCGTTGGAGTGATTTAGCCTCCTTGATGGAACCTGCTGATATCCGAAGGAGTCTCCGCTAAAACAATGAGCTATTTCCATCTCCATCCACTGAACAAAAGGAAGGGAACTTCACAGGGTTTATTTCATAGTGGTGGGCCAAAGCAGACCTGGCAGTGGGCCTAGCTGGTTCATCCTACTGAAGTAAAGCTCAGTTACAAACTAGAAAAGAATGTTTGGAATCAAACCTTATATTTACCTGAAAAAGTTACACCTAATTGGTATAATCTTTTGATAGACCTCATGCTTTCCTTGGCTCTAAGGTAAAGAGGTTTGTAAGAGCATAATAGTTTTTCAATGATTTTTTTCATGAAAGAAGATAAAATGATATTGAAATCTAGACCTAAATTTGCATGCATTCTAGATAAAAAAAATGTTGGATCTTAATGAAACATAAAGGTGACTGGACCTTTTAAACACTATTTGCACACACCATACAGCTTTGAAAAAATAAGCATGAATGTGTAAGCCAAAAGCAAAAACTGATGGGAACTGATGGGACTACAGACAGAGAAAGGTTGTGTGTGTTTCTGTGTGTGTGTGTGTGTGTGTGTGTGTGTGTGTGTGTGTGTGTGTGTGTGTGTGCATGTGTGTATGTGGGGAGTGTGTGTGTGTTACATGTGTGGGGGGTGTGGTTATGTGTATGTGGGGTGTGTGTGTGTGTGTGTGTGTGTGTGTGCATGTGTGTATGTGGGGAGTGTGTGTGTGTGTTACGTGTGTGGGGGGTGTGGTTATGTGTGTGTGGGGTGTGTGTGTGTGTATGTGGGTGTGTGGGGGAGTGTGGGTGGGTATGTGTGTTGTGTGTGTAGGGGGTGTGTGGGTATGTGTGTGGGGTGTGTATGTGTGAGTGGGTGTGTGTGTCGTGTGTGTGTGTTGGGGGGTCTGTGGGTGTGTGTGTGTGGCCATGGAGTTGCAAATTGTAGCTGTAAAGAACAGACAGAAGATAGAACATGAACACAAACTCACACAGACATGCTAACACACTTTGACAGAGACATGAAGATACACATGGACACAGATATTCTAACACACATGGACACTAACACACACACTTTTGGTTAAGTCTGTGGCAGTGTGGAAAGCCTGCACTGGTGAAGCAGATGTCAAAGCTCTTTGCATGAGAAACTAATGCTTTTACCAGTAACTATATGTGACACAATCACTTGTGTCTGTGTTCTCTCAGCAGAGAGGGGTGTCTGTGAGGGCTCAGCTGCAGATGGCCTGTGAGAGGACACTCTGTTTATTTACAGAGCTCACCAAAGGGGTCTGGAGAACATCTCATCGTCTCGTTGGGTGGTGAGTTAATCGAACTGCTCAACAGAACACTAGCCTGATCTCTCCTTATTTCTGTGAAAGTGTTAAAATAATCAAGAAAACATGCATTACCTCACACACAGGATAGCAACATTATTCAGTTGTGTGGTGTTTCTGTGGGGAGGGGACTAATGAAAGACACCTACTCCCTGAAAAGGGCCTTTTTGATTTGACTTTGGCAAAATTTGTCCAGAATGTGGTTAATCAAAATAAGCCTGCGGCTACCTGATTGTTAGGCCATAAGAGATGTCGACAGGCATTAATGACACATGACTGAGAGTCTTCGAGCTTTAAGGGTAGCATTTCAGTAACAGTGAGATGGTTTCTTAAACAGCCTCACTGGTCTGTCGAGTACTGTAGCATTGTTACGTAAGGCATTCCACATATGTAACACAGGTGTTATGACAGAGGTTAAAGGGTGCTAGGTTAAAGGGTGCTGGGTTCCTGGAAGGTGGGGGTTGGGTTGGTTTTTGAGGCACTATGGGAACGTTCAGAGTCACTGGTTTTACCATGTAGTTCAACTTCTTTCAGACAGGAACGTCACTACACTGGAAATGAGCAAATGTATTGGAATGACGAGGTATATAATTTATGCACATCCTCTTCATCGGTTTATGTTCTTCTTCCTCCTTGCTGGCCTGGGATGTTGGCTGCTCCCTTCCCAAGGGACCTTCTCTGTTTCTTCAGGTGGGCCGTCAGCACAGTAGCACTCACTGTTAATGCGAGCGGAAGGAAGGGGAGAAGTGAGAGCAATGGTACAATGAGGGGCTTTTTTATCAAACAATGTCTGGATTCCTCCTGAGATTGTCCGTGTTTAGGAAGCTCTCCAAGAAAAACCCTTTCTTGATGATAAGACTGATCAGATACACTCTCAGAGGGATGCTGCTGATGGCTCAGAGCAAAGGGACGGTGCTTATAAACACTTTACATTATTTATATTTAGAACTGAATTATTAAGAGGATCTGATATTCAAGTAAGTAATAATATAATATGCATTTGTAACAAAAAACACACAATATTTTATATTGAAAAATAATTATAGAACAAATTGTTTATTAAATAAAGGTAATTGATAGAATCATTGTGTGGCACCCCTTAAAGACTTCTGCTTAGTAAATAGGATAATTGGTGACAGGTTTAGACTTACACCCACACACAGAAAAAACCCCGCTAACATTTACACAGTATAATTCTGTTGTAACATATGCCACATGCCCAGGGTCTCCAAAGACAAGAGTGCAGGGAGAGAGTTTACAACTGGAAGAACTTCACCACAGTTGCTTCTCTCCATATTGTTCTATGAAGTATTCAATACAGATCAGTTTAAATCAATGCCAGAATAACCTTGAAATAAGTGAAAGAGAACACTGAGGTACAAGAACCTGAAGAACAAGAAAGATGTGTGTGTGTGTGCGTGTGTGTGTGTGTGCGTGTGTGTGTGTGCGTGTGTGTGTGTGTGTGTGTGAGGGATTACCACACAGGAAACCTGCTCCTCCCACCACCCGACATCCCCTACCCTCCACCCCCCACCCCCATACCCCTCCCTCCACCCTCCACCCCCATACCCCTCCCTCCACCCTCCACCCCCATACCCCTCCCTCCACACTCCACCCCATACCCCTCCCTCCACACTCCACCCCCATACCCCTCCCTCCACCCTCATACCCCTCCCTCCACTCTCCACCCCATACCCCTCCTTCCACCCTCCACCCCCATACCCCTCCCTCCACACTCCACCCCATACCCCTCCCTCCACACTCCACCCCCATACCCCTCCCTCCACCCTCCACCCCCATACCCCTCCCTCCACCCCATACCCCTCCCTCCACCCTCCACCCCCATACCCCTCCCTCCACACTCCACCCCATACCCCTCCCTCCACACTCCACCCCCATACCCCTCCCTCCACCCTCCACCCCCATACCCCTCCCTCCACACTCCACCCCATACCCCTCCCTCCACACTCCACCCCCATACCCCTCCCTCCACACTCCACCCCCATACCCCTCCCTCCACCCTTTACCCCATACCCCTCCCTCCACCCTCCAGCCCATACCCCTCCCTCCACCCTCCATCCCCACACCCCTCCCTCCACACTCCACCCCCATACCCCTCCCTCCACCCTCCATCCCCACACCCCTCCCTCCACACTCCACCCCCATACCCCTCCCTCCACCCTCCATCCCCATACCCCTCCCGCCATACTTCACCCCATACCCCTCCCTCCACCCTCCACCCCCATACCCCTCCCTCCACCCTCCACCCCCATACCCCTCCCTCCACACTCCACCCCCATACCCCTCCCTCCACCCTCCACCCCTATACCCCTCCCTCCACACTCCACCCCCATACCCCTCCCTCCACCCTCCACCCCTATACCCCTCCCTCCACACTCCACTCCCATACCCCTCTGTATGGTGTAGAGGGGTAAGACTGTATGGTGTAGAGGAGTAAGACTGTGTGGTGTGGGGACAAAATAGAGGAAGAGGTTGTCCCAGGTGAAACTGTAGACCATGTTTTACCATGTATGTGCTCAGTTTGTTTTGAATGTATAGAGTAAGTTCCTAATTTGGCAGTTTTTTTCTAGTCAAACAGTTTTTGGCTTTTAAAGTTTTCAATCAGATTTGTGTTTGTCAACAAATTGCAGTGCAAACAATGCAGTTAGTGTAAACAATATCGCTGTACAAATGTATAGTAATTCCAGTCCAATTTCTTGCTATCAGTTTCTTTTATCAGTAACTTTGTGTTCTGTTAAGTTTGTATTTTGTGTTTAATGTATTGTTTCATTTGATATACCACAGAATGTGCAGCGTTCTTGAAATCAAAGCTTTGCTAGTTCCGTCAGAATATACTTACAGTCTGCACTGACTGTAATTTTAAGTTGCACTGACAACATGACTAAATTGTTTGATTGCTTTGTTCATTGGCAAAGGCACACAGACTAGATATTCTGATGGCACTGACAAATTGACCTAAATATTTGCATTTGAGGCAAAACCAAACAATTCTGAGTGAAGTATGTGCTTTTGCAGGTATTTCATTGAGTTTTGCTGTTTGCACTAACTGTTTTGAGAAATGCACTTGTTTTGATGCCACTGTAAACAATGATGTGAGAAATGTACCAACTGAGAAATCAACTGAGTAATACTGTAATAAACAGCACTTACATATTGTTTGCAAACAACACACACATACATTTATTCATTGTCACATCTTCAGAAAAGATACAGTTTAAACCTCTATATGCTTGCAAGCTTGACTTCTTTATAAGAGGGTAATTAGGGTGAGATTTTCCATTCATCTCATGTGTGTGCTTGACCTGAAAAGTCTTTTAATAACCCCCCACCACCCCCACGATTTTGGTAGCTTCCCTTCAAAAAAGAATTCTGTTTCTCTATTACATATGGTGCGATATGGCCTGATCAAAAGGCATTTTAGAGCACTACAGAGGACTGAAACCTCAAACAATGCTGCAAACAATCTTACGATTGGCACAGAAAACAATATCCCATGAACAGATGAGATAAAAGCTAAACTTTTAATAAATGTAAAAAGTGCACAGTCTACCACAAAACATCAAACCCTCATCCCAACTATGAAACATGATGGCGGCAGTATAATGATATGGGGATTTTATCCAGGACACCAGTGATTTCTAGGCTCTTATACATTTTACAGTGTGATGTGAGGCTGCACATTTTCATGAAAGAGATACAGTGCTATGAAAATGTTTTAGGCATGGGTGGACAAAGTTGCTTCAAATTAAGAATGTTTTCAGAAATGGAAGTGTTAGCAGAATAGTTATTATAGTTTATTTTTGTCAAGTAACAAAATGCTAAATCAAATTATTGTTTTGGGTGACCTCCCTTTGCCTTAAAAACAGAATCAGTTTAAACCAAACCAAATCTCCAACTTCATTTGCTGAAATGCAGCCTCAAATTGGCAAACAACTTTGACCATGCTCTACTGTTGTTAACCTCCAACATGTTTCACTGTTGAACCTCCATCATGCTCCACTGTTTAACCTCCATCATGCTCCACTGTTTAACCTAACCATGATTCACTGTTGAAACTCCATCATACTACACTGTTGAACCTCCACCATGCGTCACTTTTGATCCTCCATCATGCTACACTGTTGAACTTCCACCATGATTCACTGTTGAACCTCCACCATGATTCTCTGTTGAACCTCCATCATGCTCCACTGTTGAACCTCCATCATGATTCACTTTTGAACCTCCATCATGCTCCACTGTTGAACCTCCACCATGCTCCACTGTTGAACCTCCTCCATGATTCACTGTTGAACCTCCATCATGCTACACTGTTGAACCTCCATCATGATTCACTTTTGAACCTCCACCATACTCCACTGTTGAACCTCCTCCATGATTCACTGTTGAACCTCCACCATGTTCCACTGTTGAACCTCCACCATGCTTCACTGTTGAACCTCCAGCATGCTCCACTGTTGAACCTCCACCATGCTCCACTGTTGAACCTCCACCATGTTCCACTGTTGAACCTCCACCATGTTCCACTGTTGAACCTCCACCATGCTCCACTGTTGAACCTCCACCATGTTCCACTGTTGAACCTCCACCATGCTCCACTGTTGAACCTCCACCATGTTCCACTGTTGAACCTCCACCATGCTCCACTGTTGAACCTCCACCATGTTTCACTGTTGAACCTCACCATGCTCCACTGTTGAACCTCCACCATACTCCACTGTTGAACCTCCACCATGTTCCACTGTTGAACCTCCACCATGCTCCACTGTTGAACCTCCACCATGTTCCACTGTTGAACCTCCACCATGCTCCACTGTTGAACCTCCACCATGCTCCACTGTTGAACCTCCACCATGTTCCACTGTTGAACCTCCACCATGCTCCACTGTTGAACCTCCACCATACTCCACTGTTGAACCTCCACCATGCTCCACTGTTGAACCTCCACCATGCTCCACTGTTGAACCTCCACCATGCTCCACTGACACTCATTATTGTACTGCTCACCAGCCCTTCCAGCACATGTTTCACATTTTGCCTCATCACTCCAGACCACCTGCAGCTACAGTGGGATGTATTTCTCTGCACCCCAGGTCATGTGTTTTCATGCACCATTGAGTCTCTTTGCCTTGTTTCCATGGTGATGGCATGGCTTTTGACTACTATTCCTCCAAGAACACCACTTCTGACAAGACTTCTCCAAGCAGTAGACGGGTGTACGTGGGTCTCACTGGTTTCCAAACTGATGGCAGTAACATCCAGTTTTGAAGGAAGGCAAGTAGGATGTGTTCTTCATCCACTGCAGTGCACATGTCTTTATGTTGCCCAGTGGGCCTTTGAGTTTCTTCAAAAGAACTTGTACAGCACATGTTGGAACCCCATTCTGCTTTGAAATATTTGCAATGATTATATTATTGACAAGCACTAAATGAGAATGATAATCATTATCATTATTTTTTTTAACAGAACTGCATATGCTGAAACACCTCCTAGCTATGTAGAACTATGTTAGTGGCAACCGAAAGTGTTTTGTTGAACT
Organism: Brachyhypopomus gauderio; assembly: GCF_052324685.1. Taxonomy (NCBI): domain Eukaryota; kingdom Metazoa; phylum Chordata; class Actinopteri; order Gymnotiformes; family Hypopomidae; genus Brachyhypopomus; species Brachyhypopomus gauderio. The sequence goes on along the minus strand of NC_135211.1, from coordinate 17,676,994 downwards.
TATTATCAGAATCAGGTGCACTGATGAAGAATGCTGACACATAAGACGAAAGACGTCAAAGCATGTGTACTGATGTTCCTCCTTAAACTGACCTTGGCAGTTTTAAACATTTGTTGAGTAAAAACTATTATTGAGCTATTTTTTACCAGAGTGACAGCATATCAAAAAATATGCTTGAACTGAAACAACCTTGTATCGAGGAATCAATTCTATAGTGCTCAAACGTACTTCTCTATAAGCTCTGTCTTAGTCTTTAATATTTAGCATACAAATTAGAGAAAAGTAGACTAGGTAATTAGATTCAGTGATATATGCAGAGAGTGATTTCCTGGCAGTACTTGTAAACCTTCAAGGTTTTAATTGGTAGTGACTATCTGCACTCTGATCTGAACTCCGGTTTTGTTCCAGTAATTATGCCTGGTATGTCTGGAATTTGGATAGAACAATCTGACTCAAAATCAGCACAGACGAGCTGTTTTTATCCACTGGATCTGGAGTTCCTTCTGTGCGCCCTACATGAAAAGTACATGCTGACCTGGAATTGGATTTGAAGAGCTGAGCTTGTTTGTGATAAATCCAGCGCGACGATGTCACAGCCAGCATAATGATGTCAAAGGCAATGTGAAGATGCCACTGCCTGATGTCCCACGGGCTGCTTTCAAAAGCCTGAAGTGTGGCATAAGTCTTTGATCAAAATGCAGGTGGCACAAAGCAATCTACACAAACAACCTTATCAAATAAATGGGATTTTTTGTGCCTTTTTGAAAAAAAGTAAAATCAAGTGTTTGTATTTGGGATGAAGACACCTCATCACATTCTCTGTGGTGACAAGTGTCCAACTACATATGTTTCTATTTTGTGTTTTAGGTAGTAGCCTCCACGTCTAACCTTATAAACCCTCACCAGTTATGATCGATCCTTTATTTTAAAACTCTTAAGTTTTCTTATAGGTGTTTCAATAATAGAGCCAAATTGTTCTTGGCATGTTGTATTCAGCACACAGATCAATAAACAGACAACTCTGATGCTGTCACCACTTCCATGGAATAGTAGAACAGTAGAGTGCTTCCTCTTTACATTCCATTCATGCTGTAACAAATCTAATGTGACAATGATGGTATCCAGAGTCACTTCTCTCCACCCACACTGCCTTACAACTGGGCACATTACACATCAGTGCCATTTCTGGGGTAATGTTTGAGTTTTTTTGTTTTTTTAATATATATATATATATATATATATATATATATATATATATATATATATATATATATATATATATATATATATCTCTGTGTTTTTGTATATACTTTTCAATTGGGATTCTGGTGACAGAACACCAACCATAATACAGTAATTCCCCAAAGATCACAATCTCACCCCATCACAACATTGAAAGATTCTTCAATACTGCTGCCAGCTCTCAGAATAATAACTCTATGAAGCACTGTTCTAGTCTATCTACTCCACCACAAATGATTGATCTGCTCCCTGCAGGAAGAAATCTCAGGGGGAGGTGTCATACCAAACAATAAATCTTGAGCAAAGATAGCAGTAATGTCAGAATGAAAAGACTGTGACCTTTGATATGTGTAAATTTATAAGCTGTCAAGCCATAATCATTGTATAATTATATTTCACCAGGGATTCAAATTTGCAAACAAGGGCTATGTGTAAACACACCACCCACATTGGCCTTATACAGAAGTTCCTTCTGAACAGAATGTTGTGCATGGAGGTTTTGGGGTAGTTCAATAGAGAAATTTGCTCACCAACTGCTGAAGGTATTGTAAACAAAGTGAAAGCTAATATCAGACACAACAAGGACAACCTCAAAAGACCCGCATTGACTCATCAGCAGGTCAGACTCACCTTGTGGGTCAGACTTTGTTTAATAACTTTTGAACTTCTGAATATTTTTCATACATTTTCATTTACATTTTTAAGCTGTATATGTTAGAAATAAAAACATAGTGTAGACTCCAGAAGCACAAATAGTTTCTGCTGATAATTCATTATACCTGTTAATTATCTTCAGTTGATGCTGATGTCATAACATCTGTCATGTCAAGAATTTAATGTCATGATTAATTGCTTTTTCATGCTTAGAAAGATTTGTAAAAGTGAATCTGAGGACACACCAGGTGAGAAATAATGAAGAGGGGTAAACAGACGGAGCTAATCAGGATCCTGATCAGAATTTCTTACATTCTTTAGTCTCAGGCAGACAAGTTCTTGAATGAACTCATGATGCTGCCTCTCTAAGGCAGTTTACTCAGTGATCCAAGATCAGTGTGGTTGTAAACCCCTGTTGTCAGGACTGTACAGCATGAGGTAAAGTATCAAAAGAAGTATAAGACCAATTATTTCAGGTATCATATGCCAAGATGCAAAGCTTTGAAAATGCAGAGCTACTTTGAGTGGTCCTTTTTTAGATTAAATAAACCCTCAGCCGACTCTCAGTGAAATTGTTTCATAAGATATGTTAATAATCTGACAAGTTCAGGGTTTTTCTTTTCACATGGCATGTCCAAGTTCATATCTGTAGACATTAACCTGAGAAGTCACTGAACATGTAACAGGCATAATACCAAGTCAACATACTCAACAAGCTGGTATAGACATACTGTTATAATAATATTTTGTGTCTGGGTTTTGGGGTCAGGATCAGAATAAAGACCAGGGTTAGGGTCAGGATAAAGGCCAGGGTTAGGGTCAGGATAAAGACCAGGGTTAGGGTCAGGATAAAGGCCAGGGTTAGGGTCAGGATAAAGGCCAGGGTTAGGGTCAGGATAAAGGCCAGGTTGAGGTTAAGTTTAGTTGGGTTGGTTTGAGTTCAGATGACTGATATGATCTTTGGTCTGTTCCAGTTATGAGTAAACTTGACTGTGAATGTTTCCAAACTCTTGTCTGATTCATTCATGATGACATTCATGTTACAAAACGCTGCTAAGAGTGTATTAATCAACTATAACAGAACACACAAAATAAAATTTTACTGAAAGTAAAAATGCTTCAGATGTCATATTCACTGAACCAATGCAAATCCAAAGTTTTCCTGGAATCATTACACTATATATCCTGATGATACTTTAATCATTATTCATGTGTCATTACATTTAATTGTTACCGTAATTAAGACTATTCACACAGAACCTATGGGACTCATCTTACAAGACCATTCTAAGTGAGGTTTTCAGCTAACCAACCTGTAACTGAAATATTATACACAAACAGGTAAATGAGATTGTGGCTGGAATATCTGAGAGTCCTTCTGTGTGACGTTTTGCTTCGATAAGCGGCACATCATGACACCCTAGACACTCTCGCCAACTCACCTCTTGTTTGGTTGGTTTGCTGTTGGCTTCCTGTTGATTGGTTTGTCTAAGGTTCATATTTGAAATACAATTTGAGTGGTGATTTTGGCTGAGCTGCTATATTTGTAGTAATGTGTTCACAACGGGTACACCTGCATTATCCACCATTAAGGTTTGTACATGTTTGTCTAGACACAGTAGATAAGTGGGCAGGTGCAACACCTGTGTTATTGCATAGTTCAGACTAGCATTGTCAGCTAGTTTTGATTTTGTGCACTGCAATAGGATTAGGCAAGACATTTCAAAACCTCAAAACCAAAACCAAGCATTTCTTTGCTTGGGCAGTGTCCAAGGTCTCTTTCCAAATTTACATGTGTGTTTTGTTTGCACTTATCACCCTGTATATAATGTCCCATTGCTGTAGTATTGTATGAGTGTGTTCTACATGTACTTATATTACATTTTACATTTGATTTCCAGCATTTAACCAAAGTGGCATCTAATGTGTGTGTGACACTATTATGAAATGAAGCACAATACAAGCAGTTGAGGTATAAGGGCATTGCTCAGAGGCCCAACAGTGGCAACTTCACAGTGGTGGGACTTGAACTAGCAATTTTCTGGTTACTAGTCTAGTTCTGTAACTACAGGAGCCCAAAGTGGGAGCATAACACAACATAGCATAACATAACATAACATAACTACATGCTTGAAACTACTTCTACTGTCGTCCCAGTCCCAAAAAAAGAAGTGGACTACAGGCTGAAATGACTACAGGCACATGCCCCTGACATAACATGAAGGTCTTTGAAGGTTCATCCTATCCAATCTGAAAGCTATCACATATCCCTTAATGGACAGTTTGCAGTACAGAGACAACAGGTTTTCTGATGGCAGTAAACCTGGCCCTGCACGTCATGGTAAAACATCTCTACCATCCAGATACCTATGAAGTCACCCAACTCTCTGTGCCAGACTTAATCTGACAGTGGATCACAGATTTCCTGACAGACACTGGCGAGCAGGTGCAGCTGGAGCTAAACTCAGACCCCTGATCCTCCTTACTGGAGCAACATTGTGTGTTCTCGTCTTTATACCAATGACTACACCTCCAAAAAGGGAAGACTGTAAAGTCTGACAGACCACACCACTGTGGTCAAACTCATAACCAGCGGTGATGTCTGGAACAGTCAAGCATGTGCGGTCCTGTTACAACCACTCTAAAGACTACACACAGATTGACACTCACCTTATCCATAACCACTGGGCTTTGCCTCTCACACCACTCCTCTATAGTAGATAATGGCCACGCCCCTCTAAAAGCACTCCTTCTGCCCTTCCTCTATAGTAGATAAAGGCCACACCCCTCTCACACCACTCCTTCTGCCCCTCCTCTATAGTAGATAATGGCCACGCCCCTCTCACACCATTCCTTCTGCCCCTCCTCTATAGTAGATAAAGGCCACACCCCTCTCACACCACTCCTTCTGCCCCTCCTCTATAGTAGATAATGGCCACGCCCCTCTCACACCACTCCTTCTGCCCCTCCTCTATAGTAGATAATGGCCACGCCCCTCTCACACCATTCCTTCTGCCCCTCCTCTATAGTAGATAATGGACACGCCCCTCTCACACCACTCCTTCTGCCCCTCTATAATAGATAATGGCCACGCCCCTCTCACACCACTCCTTCTGCCCCTCCTCTATAGCAGATAATGGCCACGCCCCTCTCACACCACTCCTTCTGCCCCTCCTCTATAGTAGAAATATGACTATCGAAGGCAACACACCCAGACAGAAGGACAGCTTCTTCAACAGAACTTTGATTCTCAGTTATTAAAGTTGAGCTTACACTTCAGCCTATGCAGATTAACTCTAGCTTACACTATCACCATGCAGATTAACTCTAGTACATAACTCCAGTGTCTTCGGTTTATCTGTAGTACATAACTCCAGTGTCATCTCCTTATCTGAAGTACATAACTGCATTGTATTCAGCTCATCTGCAGTACATAACTATTGTCATTTGTCATGGAAATTTCCTGAAAATAGATGAGGACTCAGACGTGGTTAAAAGAGAGTTTTATTACAAAAGTTAAAAAGCATGAGAGTCTCGTCTAGAACAAGGACTCTGAGAAGAGAGGGCAGGAGCAGGATAGAAAGCCAATGGCACAATAAAAGGAAGGCTTTCTAAACTGACTCAGGAAATAGGACTAAACTTGGTGAAATGCCTGCCTCTGGTATTGTGGCAGAGCTGCACTAGCCCCCAGGCACACACAGGCTTATCAGCGTTTGAGATAATGTTTGAACAGCCTCCAAACACAGGAGTGGAGCCACCTGAATGGGAATCCTGCACAAATTTGTCTCTGTTTATTCTGAGCAGGTCAAAGTGGTGTTGCCAGATGTGTTGGACAATCCACTGCACGGATTCCAACCAGGAGACCTTGTTGTGCCACACAGCTCCAAACAACAGGACAAATTCGGAGGCCTGAAATAAATTAATAATTTTTTAATGATTACACAGAATCAAAGGGGGGAGATGTGAGGGAAATTTGCTAATGTCATTTAAGATCACATAAGAACATGATTTAGTACATTAGCAAATTGCCCTCATGAGCCTCTCTGATGTATATTGAGTGTTGGGAATGTTACTTAACTACTAAAAGTAGTTATAGTTACTCACTACTTGTTCAAAAAAGTAACTGAGTTAGTAACTGAATTACTCTATAATAAAAGTAACTCGTTACCAGGGAAAGTAACTATTTGCCTTGCAGTTAAAACGTTTTATATGCCAATGAATAAGGATTTTTTGAAAAAGCAGTTTTCACATTCAGCTGAAATGAGTAGATCAGAAAGGTGTTTAACTTTTGATATTTATTGCACACCAACAGACCAGTGCAGGATAAAATCCTTTAAAACCCCAAATCTTTGTAACTTAACAATAAAACCTCTATTCTTAATTAAATAATCAAATACCCAGTCTGGTAGACATTCAGGAACTTGAACCACCTTGAAAATGCTAGTTTGTTTTCGGCTTGCTCCTGACTCGCCATTTCTGCCTCTTCTCCATTTGTGTCGTGTTTCACTGGTGTGCTTCGGCACACGTGTAAAAACACTGGCTCTGATTGGCTACCATAACGCAGCCTTAGCCAATCGCTTACTGACTTGTTAAGTTAAACAGGTGTTATACCGAGAACTGTGACCTATCGAGATCTGTTACTCCTCACTAGCCTGGGCAGGGGTCCGCTCACATTACTGTTAGTATATCAAAATATAGTAACGCACTGCTTTTAATGACCAGTAACATCAACGGCGTTGTAACGACAGGAAAAGTAATTAATTATATTGTCAGTAATGCATTACTGACAAAATGACGCCGTTACCTTATTCGCAACACTGAAATTTGTCACGTTGAGGACCCCGGCCCCTCCCTTTTGGGCGTGTGTTAACGTTGTCCACATGCTTTGTCTGCGTCAGTGGATCTCCGTGGTTATGGTTATGTCGAGTGATAATCAGTCTCACCTGTGAATCGTCTCGTAATCCCATGGGGCTAATGTGGTTTGTCTATTTAATGTGCGTTCGCGCAGTGTCCTGATATTGATATTAGAAAACGTGATTGTTTGGCTGTGACTGCTATTGTGTGGGATTGCATATGGGCTGCAGAAGTGGTGCAGACCACATCAGAACAGGAATACCTGTTCTCAGTTCCTCGATCTAAACCGCACATGTCACTGGCAAGTGCACATGAGGAACCACAATAGCAGGACATCGGTGAATGAATGATAGAGATATCTGACATTATCGATTGGGATAGAGCTGTCTACTGTGCAACCCCCCCCCCCCCCCCCCCCCCCAGGTTTTCAGTGTGCTCAAATGTACTGTAAACATGTGATAACAAAGGAATAAAGGAGATTGGACTGCCCTCTCTCCTTTATTCCTTTGTTATCACATGTTTACAGTACATCTGGGCACACTGAGAACCTGAGGGGGGAGAATGCACAGTAGACATCTTTCATCTCACATGTGCATTCCTCCTAATATGGATCTTTCCTGTTTCTAGCAGAACACAGAAAGAGCTGATGGTCAGCAGAGGGATGCCAGACATAACATAGCACTTTCTGTCTCTACACATTCTCTTGACGCTGGTTACACCCAAACAAGGGCATGATTACAAACGAATCACTGAACTGAATCACTGAACTGAATCACTGATGAACCTTATTCACAGTTTTTCTGCTAATGTACTAAATCATAATGTTCTTATGTGATCTTAAATGACATTAGCAAATTTCCCTCACACATCTTATCTGTAGTACATAACTCCATTGTCATCTTATCTGTAGTATGTACCTCCATTGTCATCTTATCTGTAGTACATAACTCCATTGTTTTGCCCCACTCAAGTGCACCATCTATATAATAATCTTCCAGCTAGAACTACAGAAGTATAAATATCTAAAAAATGGTAATAAAAATAATCTGGCAAAAAACTATTGGATATAACCTTACATTATATGTTTCTCCACAATTAGCTAATTTATACATATTGAATGTTAAAATTTATACCTACATATATCCAATATACTTAATCATTAAACAGGTTTTACTTTAAGTCTAGTGTGTTCTGTATTATTTTCTTTGTACATCTGTTAATAGTTCAGTATTCGGTCTGCTTGGTATGGTACATGCACACTCACCAAGGCAAATTCCTCATATGTGTGTGTGTGTGTGTGTGTGTGTGTGTGTGTGTGTGTGTGTGTGTGTGTGTGTTCCACATCTGACAAATCAAACTCATTCTTATTCAATGTAGTACCATCTTTTGTTACAAATATACCGCTTTTGTGGTATGCAAGATATTTCACCTCATAATTATTGAATAACTTAAATTTAGCTAATTTGTTGCATATTTTGGTCACACATCATTCGTTTTAGACTCTTGCCAAGTCAAAGCACGACAGAGGTGCCAGAAAAGTGCTGTACAGTGAACTGGTTACCAGTGCAGCTGTGCTCCACCAGATTGCTCTGCTCTTTGTGAGAGGCAGATGTAACAGCTTAGTGTTGCAGTGTACTGGGGAGACTTCCAGGAAACGTGCTGTGGAATGAATCTGCTCTCACTAAACTGTTTCTTCGTACCATATTTTAGAAAATGTTGCTGAAAGGGAAAAGAGGGTCTGGATCAAACATTCAGTGTTCGAGAAAATTGCATAACAGTTTTGTGCAGCCAAACCTACTGAGCACCAAGAATAAGAGTCTCTATGCAAATTAATGCATTATATAATTATATTCTTGTTTTGCGCAGGAAAAAATGTTTAAAGTTACTAAGTTCTCTTGCCTCCATCCCTAAAATGTAGCACATTCATGCATTCAGAGTTCTGCAGAGAATTATGAAGTTCATTTCATAAAGCAACCCATTTTTCAAATGTAAATGATTCTGGAAAAAAGTTAAGTTAATAAATACAAATAAATAAATAAACATTTAAAGATTTCATTATAGTAACACACTATCAATGAAACCAATTATGCAAATCAGACACAGAAAGCTGATAGTCCTCTAGGTTTCAAGCACTCCATGTTGTGATCTTTTCAGCTTATTAGCCGATGAGGTTTCTTTTAGGATTATCTCTTTTACTAGTTCTGTGATTTTACTTTTCTAATAGCTGCCTGATATTTCTTGATGTTTTTACATTGCTACTATTACATCTTGAGTGACAAAAGGCATTTATATATTTATTTATGTATTCATGCAGTTGATATCTTAGACTTAGGGTAAGATGACATCACCCTGAATGCTTTTAAATAGTTTAGTTCAGAATTTAGTACTTATGATTGTCACAAAAAAGTTCCTCTTGAAACAATTCAGAACACATCCTTCTCTAAGGATTAAACAAAAAAAAGGAGTCAGTCTTAAGAGAAACAATAGTGGTAACAACACTAAAGTGATAAAATGGAAGCTCTGGGCAATGTGGGTTATGATTCAGCAGCTATTATGAGTATTGAATCATAGCAGTATTGTTCATGCATAATACACTAGATGTCTTATCCTGTTCAGTTAATGGTACAGCAATGTACAACACCTTTTCCAGATGTATACACCAGCCACTTTGTTAGACACACCTTGTATAGCTCTACTCTGATCTTTTATCTATGGTCAGTATCTGGACAAAGGACCGCTTCTGCCTGGATTTATTTGTGTGGTGTTCCTTCTTAACCCAGAAGTGTAATTCACTATTCACTGTAACATTCCCATCAGCACTTCTATGTCTGCTAAACAGCTTTACACAGACATCCATGCTGCTACCATGTCAGTGTTAAAGCTGTGTTCAAATGGGTCTGCTATCCAAATCATATCCATTCTTGCATTATCTAGTCCACCACCTGTTCTTCTTTCAAATACTTTCATTATATACTGAGAATCAGTTTACATCACAGTGAAATAAAATTAAAATTAAATGTTTGCAAAGCACTGGAAACTGGAAACTGAATGGTAGACTATGGTGAATTTACAATTCAGAAACAGGAGAAACTTCATAACGTAACAGCAACAACCACAAAGGAGGCTGTAGTTTTAGGCTGTAAATAATAAAGTCTTTGCATTTGTAATGCACCAATCCTCAACATTCCTGCAAAATGTTTGTACTGCGTGGGCCTCCAGAGTGAAAATGAATGTTCCACCACCAGGCACCAGAGACTCTAACATTAGAACATTCTTCCCCTCTCCCCAGAAAGCACATCATAGTGGAGGTCTTCCAGGACATCAGACATCAACGCAAAGAGTGATCCACATTAATCAAAGAGTGATCCACATTAATCAAAGAGTGATCCGCATTAATCAAAGAGTGATCCACATTAATCAAAGAGTGATCCACATTAATCAGAGTGATCCGCATTAATCAAAGAGTGATCCACATTAATCAAAGAGTGATCCACTTTAATCAAAGAGTGATCCACATTAATCAAAGAGTGATCCACATTAATCAAATAGTGATCCGCATTAATCAAAGAGTGATCTGCATTAATCAAAGAGTGATCCACATTAATCAAATAGTGATCCGCATTAATCAAAGAGTGATCTGCATTAATCAAAGAGTGATCTGCATTAATCAAAGTATAGGGTTTAGGGTGCATCAGTCAAAGGAATGGAGTTCAGACAGCACAAACATTATTTCACTCTTTCTTTCTTTAACTTTTTAGCCTTTATTTTCTCATTCTCTTTCTCTCTTTCACTCAGTCTCTCTTCCTGTCTGTCTTTCTCTCACTCTGCCTCTCTCTCCCAAGACAACCTGTCTTTTTGCTTCCTGCAGACAGACAGGAGTGATGGGTGAGGTGACATAGTTTGCCCAGAAGTGAGAACAATGGTGGTTTTGTGCGTGTTCCTGTGTGTTTATCAGCGTGAGACCCTCTCCGTGCCCCATTGGGTACATTGTGAATACATTGCCACAGCATCCATGGTGCGATTATCACCATCAGCCTTCACCATTGTGCTAACCTATTGTGCTAGTCCCTCTCTCACTCACCCGTTCCCTATCACAGTTAGACACTGCTGCTGGAGCTCTGCCCTCATGCTGTGTGAAGTGCAGTACATTTTGTCCTGTGTTCTGGTTTGAACTGAATGGTGAGATATGCAGCCAGAAAATTAAGAGCAAGGGGACATGCAGGCTGTGCATGTGCACGTGCAGTATAGCAGTGAAATAAGGTATATGCCAAGGGCCTGACATGCACATATATATAAACCCATTTACAGGGAGCTGGGTTTATGAAAACTTTTAGTGTGTTGAATGCTTTTATGTCAAATATGAAATAGGTGCTGTGGGCAAAAAGGTTCTTAAAGGTTTTTGCCACTGCAATCCTCTCAGAAGCATAATAAATCACATCACAGGTTTGTTATTGTAATGGTGGCCTGCTCTGTTTCAGGAAGGCATTGGAGATACATCGCACTGACTTGCTTTGAGGTCCTTGACATTTTCAAGTTTTAAGCTTCACAGGAACCCATTTTATGATTTTCTTTTTAAACAAGCGCACTCACTAACCCCCTGCTTTGCACAGACTGAACATAGTTATGCACTAAAGTATTATTAGTAATAAATTACTATGATGACTGGATGCAAGTTAGAGGTTTACTGTGAAACTTCAGTCGTTGCTGAACAAGAAATATTTTTAAACTTCTGTTTCATCACTTTTGGACATTCCCTCCTATTTGTTGTAATGTGGAGGAGATTTACCTCTGTCTCACTGACCTTCCAGTGTTACCCAGAATTCTTGCTGGGGGCCATGTAGAGGCAGTTGACATTGCTGGGGGTGAGACATACACTATATTGCCAAAAGTATTCACTCACCCATCCAAATGATCGGAATCATTCCAATCACTTCCATGGCCACAGGTGTATGAAATTAAGCACCTAGGCATGCAGACAGTTTTTACAAACATTTGTGAAAGAATGAATCGCTCTCAGGAGCTCAGTGAATTCCAGCGTGGAACTGTGATATGATGCCACCTGTGCAACAAATCCAGTCGTGAAATTTCCTCGTTCCTAAATTTCCTCGTTCCACAGTCAACTGTCATTTGTATTATAAGAAAATCGAAGTGTTTGGGAATGACAGCAACTCAGCCACAAAGTGGTAGGCTACGTAAACTGACTGAGTGGGGTCAGCGGATGCTGAAGCGCATAGTGTGAAGAGGTTGCCAACTTTCTGCAGAGTCAACACTACAGACATCCAGACTTCATGTGGCCTTCAGATTAGCTCAAGAACAGTGCGCAGAGAGCTTCATGGAATGGGTTTCCATGGTCGAGCAGCTGTTTCCAAGCCAAACATCACCAAGTGCAATACAAAGCGCCAGATGCAGTGGTGTAAAGCACGCCGGACTCTAGAGCAGTGGAAGCGCGTTCTCTGGAGTGACGAATCATGGCTCTCCATCTGGCAATCTGATGGACGAGTCTGAGTTTGGTGGTTGCCAGGATAACGGTACTTGTCTGACTGCATTGTGCCAAGTTTGGTGGAGGGGAGATTATGGTGTGGAGTTGTTTTTCAGGAGCTGGGCTTGGCCCCTAAGTTCCAGTGAAAGAACCACTGAATGCTTCAGCATACCAAGACATTTTGGACAATTCCATGCTCCCAACTTTGTGGGAACAGTTTGGACCTGGCCCCTTCCAACATGACTGTGCACCAGTGCACAAAGCATTAGAATTAGAACAGAAACTGAGAGCCAGGTCTTCTCGTCCAACATCAGTATTTGACCTCACAAATGCACTTCTGGAAGAATGGTCAAAAATCCTCATAAACACTCTTCTAAAACCTGTGGACAGCCTTCCCAGAAGATTTGAAGCTGTTCTAGCTGCAAAGGGTGGACCAACATCATATTGAACCCTATGGATTTGGAATGGGATGTCACTTAAGCTCATATGTGAGTCAAGGAAGGTGAGCGAATACTTTTGTCAATAGCCTATAGTACATTTTACACCATGGCTGGTCCTGATTTTGTGGCCGGATAGTTTCAGATGTTAAACTACTTTACCTCAAGGAAAGACTCTGCATGGACCAGGTCGTCTGTATTAGTCAACTTAGGAACCCTGTGTGCTTGGGCTTACTTGATACGAAGGTATGATCTGAAAAATGGAGGTGAGAAACAGTCTGAATCTTTTACTCTCTGTGAATTGTCTCATACTACTTACTACTGGCTAGAGAGGGGTCTCAGTGAACCTCTCTGATGTAGACAAAAAAGAATCAGTTACACAACCTCATTTGTATTACAAAGCGGCACACAAACTATTTCTGTGTGTTGTGTCCCTGTGTCAGACTGACCTAGTCAGTACAACTAGGTTGCCACTTGTTCTTTTCTCACACACACACACACACACACACACACACACACACACACACACACACACACACACACACACACACACACACACACACACACACGCACACGCACATGCACACGCACACACAATCAAATGTTCCTCTGTCGATCAACATTGTCCTATTCAATGTCCGACACAAAGCAGAGATGCTATTTCCCAGAGGCGTGAACATTCATTTGAATTCATGGCAGAAGTGCTCGTTGGCTGTGAAAAGAATATGAAAACATCATTACAAACAAGCAATGTGAACCACACGGGTGATGCTGTAAACACACAAAGACAGATTTAATCAAAATAATGAAAGAAAAAGTGTAGTGACACAAATTTTGCTCATCCAGAGTAAACACACAAAACGTCCTGCCAGGATTTATTCACATCCTGTTGATTTCATTTATCAATTTTATCTGTTGTCTTTAGTATTTAGCAAAGCCAGGGGTTGAAACCAAATCCAGCTTTTGCTTTCTGAATCTGAACTAATCTCTGATGTTCTCAGTTCTCGATTGCACCATTTTTTTTTGCAGTTACAGCTGAAACACGCCAAACATAAACTTTTAATATGCAAGACAAATCAAATCCCCTTGTTTAACAAGACCGCACCTTCCTGTCTGCACCTTGGGTGAATGCAAAACTGTAAAAGGGGAGAGGATCCATGCTATCCAGGCAATGGAGGTGGGGTCTGTATGGCCTTTCATGTTTGTAGGCCAGATGCTCTTTGCAGTGGGTCCAAGACAAGCGAAAAGAACTCATGGACAACAGGGAGGGAACTGGGAGAAAGGCAGGGTGTGAAAACCCATTCCAGAGAGCAGAGCGAGAATACATTACATTAGATAAGAGGGAGAAGTCTCAGGTGTGGTCTTTGTCCCAAACTTATTGCATCACTCCACTTTGTTACATTTTTCATGTGTTTGTAGTTAAGACCTACAAACAACAAGGTCCCGTAGGACTGAGTAACAAATACTACTGACAGATTACTAAACTCCCGGTGGCCTCTCAAACACTTCTCTGTCAAATGACATAAAGAAGAGTCCACATTCATATGAGCTTTAATAACATCTTCACAGAATGGACACAGCTTCACAGCTTCAGAGCACACGCATGTCCTCCTGGACACATACCTGACACCTGAGTTTATATTGCATTGCAGTGTTACATTAAGAAGAAACTCAGTAATCATTAAACAAGATTATATGTATATATGTATATATAACTTCCAAAAAAAAAACAGACACCCTGTTGTTTCAGAATACCCACATGTCTGTTCTTCATGAGGTGTGTACTGTCTTCTGGTATCACCTACTGAAATCTTGCTTAAAACAATAATTATTGCTTTGCTTACAAAAGCACACGTGAACTCATAATGAACATGTATTGTGTTGTGCTTCAAGAAAGCAGTTATTATAAAAACAGGAACTGTAGGTCTCTGGTTCTTAGTGACATCAGCAGACCTCCAGGCTTAAGTCTTACACAATTCATGGGGCCCCATTTAAATCAGAAGCTTTGGCCATTATAATAAAGTAGTGAATGCACCGACATTCACGTAGGAAAAATTCATGTTAGTCTGTGTGGACCCATGACTGATTAGATACCAGGACATGCCTGATTACAAATATTCACAAGTGGCCATTTACACATGATGAATGCAGATGTATCCTTAGACTTAAACGATCCCTCTGTCTATGATCAGAGCCTATAATCACCTTTCACTTTCCATGAATATCTACTGTACGTTTCAAAGCAGTGAAAATGTTGATAAAACCTTTGTTCTTTTTTGATTGCTTTTGTCTTATGGCAGATATTGTTCATATGCTGTTCCTAGTGCCAAATGCTTATGTGGCAAAAACCCCATGCAATCTTGGTGAATAACCAAAATCTCATGCAATTTCAAACTCCCAACTGAACAAGGCAAAAACAATGGAAGAATCCAGGTCAAAGGCTGAAAACAGGTGAAGGGCTCCATAGTTTGGAAGTGCCGAATCTGCCCAGAGCAGCGAGTAGCTGTACCAAAGTTCACATGGCACTGACCATATCATGGCGCTGTGAAGAGCTAGATAAGAACATTCTGGCAGAGTGTGAAGAACTGGAAAGGGAGGACCTACTACACAGTGAACAGTTTAATTTTTCATGTCTGATATAAATTCTGTTATAAATTTAGATTTTTACATGTATACTATTCAGGATAGTGTGTTATGACAAGTTCAAGATTTGAGGCTGCTCTTCCTTTGAGCGGCAGGTTGTGTTGTCAGGCATTTATTACAGAAAGGTAGATAAGAACAACAAAAACAAAAACACCTCATACTTTGATAAAATGAGAGCTTAGTTCATTGATTACTGGATTTATTACCCAGATTTATTCTTTTCATGAGAAAACAGGAGGTTTTGTAATATACACTGCTGAGTGTTGTATAAACTGTTTTGCAAAAGGGACTTTGGAAATGTTGAGGGAAATGTTGAGTCAATACCAGCAAGATGTGCTCAGAGGATTACACAAGTGATGAGAATGAAGACCTTTCAGCTTTAACGTCTGACAATCATGTGTAGTTATTTGGTAACAGTGTGAAATTGTATTGTCAGTAGTGTCAGAGTCCTTGTGTCTGTATATATGTGATGAACTTCACTGTACAGTATAGTTTTGACCATAGGAGGGGTAATCTAAAGATAAAAACATTGTTTTTACAGTCCAAATGCATGTCTATGTGGTCTGCTGTGCATTACAATACACCATAAGCTAATAACCTGAATAAACGTAATCCGATTTGATCTCAAGAAGTATATCTTTAATGCCAAATTCACTGCATATATTTTGTGTATGGTTTATGTTTTACATAAGTGTAAAGGAAGAATAGAGCATGTATGTATGCCTGTGTAACACTCTGTACTTTCCAAAGGGTTCACAGAGTTCTCGGGACAGATCTGCACTAGCATGTGGCTGTGAAAACAAAACTGGGGTGAGAGCAGGATTCAGAGCAGAGACCGCCCCCCCCCCCAACAAACACACACACACACACACACACACACACACACACACACACACACACACACACACACACACACACACACACACACACACACTACTGTATGTCTTAATCTGCACTCCATACATCCACATTAAAGCTACTACCTTTCTGGCAAAGCTACTAAATATGTCAGGTAATTAAACACAGCTACTCTAGTTATGTAGTTATTATATTTACCAAGCCAAAGTTGAAATAATTCTGTTTGCAAAGCATTTTTGCAATTATTGAATTTGTTAGATTTGTTAGCTAGATTTTGTTAGCGTACACACTTGTCCTAATTAGTCCTAATCTGATTGGATGCAGTCCAGATACAAGCATATAGTCCTCCCTTATCCTCCCATGAGTGGCTCCTCCCACATGTCCTACAGCACACTATCGCTGCTTGGGACCATTCTTCAAACAGCACTGTTGGTTTTGGGTGAAAATATCTTTGGTGTTCATCCGAAAAGAACAAAAACCAAATCACTCATCCAAACATTCACGGGTGTTTTCATATGTCTCCCGCCCATGATTTCTCATGGAGCTGTGCAACTTGGCAGGATCTGAAGAGGCTATAAGAGGATACTAGCTAGTCTGGGCCAAGAATGGCAGAATAAGACACCGGAGAGCTTGAACTGAATGTTTCAGATTGTCACAGATAAAAGTTGTTTTGGCTTCAAAGTGCCAAGTTCTAACTGCATTCTGAAGGTGAGCTGTCCAAGCAAGGCTCAAAATAGCGCTTATCTTCCAAATCTCTTGTTCAGGCTGATTCATGTCTGACAGGTCCTGACAAGATTGCTAAAGCCAAAAAGGTAAATGAGGTGAAAGATAATTTCTCAGAAGTTTAATCTGTCTATCGGTTTTGTGCTTCAATGTCATAAGCAATAATATACAATTAGGATGGGTTTAGTTCCCAACAAGGCCAGGCCATGTTACGTTTAACCCAAACTAAACCTTCCATTCCATAATCCATGTTCACTGTGTATACAGGGCTCTGAAAGGGTTATGTTAGGCACAGCAAATAGTTACACAGCTATTATTGTATATGATATGGGTACCCAGATAAGTTATGATGATTGCCTTGTTTTAATACTCCAAATAAACCTGGCAAACCTGCTGGACACTAGCCATCCAGCACAGGTCTGTGTTTTTGTATTCATACGTTTTGACATGTAAACACATACACATTCAAGTCCAAAAATGGAGAGCAACAGCTTTTGTATAGTGTGAGGCCAGGCCATGTTTCTTTGAATTGACTTTGCATTTACTGACTTGAATGTACATTTCTGTTATTAAATGTATAAAATGGACTAGAAATGGTGTTACCATTTGCACGTGTCACATTTAGGAAGACTCTGGAGACAGGTTGGTAAGAAAGTGTGTTGCAGTTTATTGAAAATGTTAACATATCAGTATAGACTACAGTGACAATGTGTGAGTGAAATCTGATAATAAGCAAGTGACATTAGAGGCCAAGTAATGCACAGACAAAACTGCACAAAGGCAGGTATGCTCTGCAACATTTAAGAGACTGCATCAGCATTATTGAAAACAATATTTGGCATCAGTCTAGGATGTCCTCCACAGGATGCTATTACAAGCCTTGCCCAAAACTCATTCCCATAGCATAGGTTACTTGCCCTGACAGGAGGTGGAACCCTTGTCCACCACCAGGGCAGCAGCATTATTACCCATTGCACTACACCAACTATACCTATACACCAGGGCTGCCCATTACATCAATTATGAAGGATGTGTTGGTCGATCGCGAAGGAATGTGCGTAGATCGCATGACATTAAAAAGTAGTAGATGAATCGCCCATCTGCACTGACGGTTGTATATTTTGATTGACATTCATGGTAGCCAATCTGACGTCTAAGGTTTGACACACGCAAATCCCCCCCCCCCCCCCCCCCCCCCCCGCGCTCAACAAATTACGTCCCCGTCCCCCGTCCCCCCTAATTTCGTTCACCACCTCACAACCCCCCACCCCCTGGTAGATCTTTCTGACTTGGTCATCTTATAAGTAGCTTGCAAGCCGAAAACTTGTGGGCACCCCTGATATACACTATACCAGGTGTTACCACCATCTCCGCAGTAGGCCTATGGTAGCTTAACACTACACTTACGTCCTCTGTAACATGTTGTAACATGTTTGATCTGGATAAATGTGTCTGGTAAATGCATTATAGTATAAAATGATGTCACACAGTTACTCCATTAGAGATTCCTGAATAGTCGAGTTAAACTGGGGATTGAGTTGGCTGGCAGATGGAGGCTGAAATCCTGTGTAAAAAACCAGACCCAGTTCATTGATGGTATTCTGGTTCTGAGCCTCCATTGTTGCTCTCTGCCTTTGCTACAAATGGTGTGAAGCTGGATGCTTGCATGAGCCCATTGGCAGAGTTCTCACGGTAGGAGGGACCATCCCTGCTGTGAAGTGATGTTATGCAGCCCTGTATGAATCACCATATAAGGGATATGGATGTGACCCTGAATGAGGGGTGGATGTGCTCCCCTAAGGAGAGGGTAGTGTGATGGAGACTGTCAGTCAGGAGGATAAATATGTGTTCTGTCAGCCATGCGATTTCTGGCTGCCTTGCGAGTTCTGGGTATTTGGTCTGGTGGTCAGAGCGCAAGACCCCCCCCCCCCCCCCCCACCCCCAACACACACAGTCATACTTTACAATAAGAATTTCATGGATCCCAGTCTATGGTAGTAAACCCAGCTGCTGTGTCTTTCTTCCATGGCTATGATCTCTCTCACAGATGTCAGGTAAACCCATGATGAGGGAGTGGTAACGTTTGACAGCAGTTGTATGGTGCAGTCCCAGGGTCTATGGGGATTAGGGGACATCTGTGCCAGTTTTTGGCATACTGCCAGAACAGATGCAGCCTCTAACTGACGTAGAGACTAGAGGCTGTTTCCTGATGGAAGCAGGGTTACAAGACAAGCAAAGACAGGTGCAGAGATTATGGTACACTCATTTGGATCAGGACATGTTGTCACAGCCAGAGCAGAGAATGCATGATAGATGAGCCATGGCAAGTCAAATTAAAGTAAATATGCAGATCCGTTTGTTATGATTGGTATTAAAGGCCACATTTGTCTTTTTTTCACAGACCGATGCCTTGGAATGATGAAGCAAGAAGGTGAAACAGCAGGAGGCAAAAAGAATCATTGTAACAGTAAGTGTGATGCTTGGTAGCGTATGGGTTTTGGCAAAACATTCAGTGTCAGTTGACAGTCAAAGCAATCTTAGATATTAAATAATGAAGGTCTTATCTGAAGTTTTTATCTGGAAACTGTTCAGTTCAGGTCAAAAATTCAAGATGTGACATAAGTCATGTGGGTGTAATGTTTAGTGAAATGTAGATGTAGGGTGTAGGTAAATTCCCACACGAAGACTGCAGCTGTTATATCACTGTGTCATGGTACGCCAGGCACCACGCCCACAGAATGTGCAGCCACCTGATGGGGGTGCAGCAAGTGCCCTGTACTGGGCAGAGCTACTGAACGTCCAGATAGCTGCCTTGGGAAACCAGCAATGGGAGCCCAGGGAGCTGTAATCCACATTTGACCATCTTGTCTGCTATATGGAGAGCCTCTCAGTGAGTTCAGACACCCAGAATGGTGAGTACACAATAGCTGAGGGGTGTCATATCACCACCCCCAAAGTATATGATGGAATCCTGAAGGTTGCAAGATGTTTGTGGTACCATGTGAATTGTATTTTGTTTACCAGCCCCACTCTTATGATCACGCTAACGTGGCTTTTATCATCTCCTGACTCACAGAAAGGGCCAAGGCTTGGGGGACTACTCTGGTATCTAGCTCCTGTCTCCTGCTGGCTGACAACCTTGACTTCAGCCCAGAACTGAAGGCAATTTTACATCATTTGTGTTGGTACGGTGGGGTTTGTGATCACGCCCTTCTATGCCTGAGGCAGGTCCTCCATTCAACAGGAATGTACAAATTCAGCGCCAAATCGATCCTTAATACTTAATTTGTGACCATCTTACTTTCGCCACCCCCCGGTCAACAACTTTCATTCGCCCCCTGGTCAACAATTTACACTCGCCACCTCCTCCAGGTTCAAATCTCACTCCAAGCAATCTTGAAAAATTGCCAACCCTGAGAAAATTATCTGCCGAGTTGGTGGGGGGTGGAGTGCGGGGGGCACCGCTAGTATGTTTGCATACACCTCAGAAAGTAAGTAATTGCAACCATGCTCTTTACAATGGAAAGAACTAGGGGTGACCTGCAATAGTCGCTGATTCGACTATACCCCCTAGTCGACTATGAACGTCATAGTCGAATGTACCATTCTAACTGCATGGGGGTGACGAAGGATGCTGCTAAGAATTAGTTGTTACATGAAATGTCTTTGTTTTCGTTATATATAGCCTTTTGTCAAATAAAATCATCCTAATTTCTGTTAATAAATATTTTTAAATTATGTGTGCGCATTAACAATAGGCATCTTCTTTACTACACATTAACAAATCACACCCTGCAGTTGCACAATCCAAATGAGCAGAGCTGAACACGCTACAGGATCAGCGTCCGCCCAGATTATAATGGTGTAACATTTGTGGCAGCTGGAAGTGAGGAGGTGGACGCATGTGCTGAGCAGAGCAAGGTGTTTTGAAGGGAAATCCAAAATCAGGGTCATATAAACAGGCAAGGGTCAAATCCAGGAGAGAGTCATTCATATTTAAATACAACTAACAAAAACCAACAATAACAGACTTGCATACAGGAATCACTGGACAGAACTAAGAACCACAGAGATGTTACCAATATAAAGACCAGCACCGACTACACAGAAACCAGGATTAAAATACAGGGGAAATCAAGGGAAACCAAGTACAAACACCTGGGAACACTAATGGGGGCAGGGTTACAAACAAGGAGTGAACAGGAACACACTGAAACCAGACTCAATGAATTTCAAAATAAGAGTACAAACAGACACATGACTGACTGGAGGGAGGCAGGACTGACAGAACCCCCCTCCAAGGCGTGCCGCTCCGAGGCACGCAACCGAACTCAAAAAAACATCAAGCACAGATAGGAGGAACTAAACCAGGAAACAAAGAACAAGCTGGGGGCTGGGGAGAATGCACTGAGGGGAATGCAACTGGAACCGAGGACCTAGGGGCAAAAAAAGAAGGCTCAGGGGACAGAGGGCTAGGAGACACAAACACAGGAGCTGAAACAGGTTGAGGGGGACAGGAAAACGGGACCTCTGGGGACTGGACAGGGCAAGACACCGGGGAAGCAGGATCCGGACGGGGAACAGTACTGTGGACAAGGAACGAGGAAGAGACAGAGGCAAATATATTCAAAACTACAGACACATGAACAGGAACAAAATGGGTGACAACTCTAGGAACAAACATGGGTACAGGGACAGAAACACCAGATATAGCAACGGGCATGGGCACATGAACAATGACGGTATCACGTACAGAGACAGGGAACAGAACAAAACCGGGCACAGAACAAGGCAAAAATGGGGATACAGGCACAGATGGGGGAACACTAGGGGGAGCAAAAATATTGTCAATATTAGGCCCACAGGTGGGTGGAATAGTCACGGTGGGCCCTGTGAGGGTACATGAGGCAGAAGTGGGCCCTAGGCGGGCCTCTGGAACGCCGGTGGGCCCCAGGCGGGGCGCGGGAACTGGAGCAGGCCTCTCCTGGGCCTCTGGAACACGAGGCAGTGAGCCCCTCCGGGGCGCGGGGACTGGTGCAGGCCTCTCCTGGGCCTGTGCAACTGGAAGCAGTA
This sequence comes from Brachyhypopomus gauderio, assembly GCF_052324685.1. Classification (NCBI taxonomy): domain Eukaryota; kingdom Metazoa; phylum Chordata; class Actinopteri; order Gymnotiformes; family Hypopomidae; genus Brachyhypopomus; species Brachyhypopomus gauderio. The sequence continues at coordinate 17,655,031 of NC_135211.1, read as the reverse complement.
AGCCCTTCCGTGGCGCGGGGACTGGTGCAGGCCTCTCCTGGGCCTCTGGAACACAAGGCAGTGAGCCCCTCCGGGGCGCGGGAACTGGTGCAGGCCTCTCCTGGGCCTCTGAAACACAAGGCAGTGAGCCCCTCCGGGGCGCGGGAACTGGTGCAGGCCTCTCCTGGGCCTCTGGAACACAAGGCAGTGAGCCCCTCCGGGGCACGGGAACTGGTGCAGGCCTCTCCTGGGCCTGTGCAACTGGAAGTAGTGAGCCCCTCCGGGGCGCGGGGACTGGTGCAGGCCTCTCCTGGGCCTCTGGAACACAAGGCAGTGAGCCCCTCCGGGGCACGGGAACTGGTGCAGGCCTCTGCTGGGCCTGTGCAACTGGAAGCAGTGAGCCCCTCCGGGGCGCGGGGACTGGTGCAGGCCTCTCCTGGGCCTGTGCAACTGGAGGCAGTGAGCCCCTCCGGGGTGCGGGGACTGGTGCAGGCCTCTCCTGGGCCTCTGGGTCGCGCTCAGGCCTCTTCTGGGCCTCTGGGTCGCGCTCCAGCCCCTCCTGGGGAGTGTGTCCACTACTCCCCCCCAAAAAATCCTTTGGGGTCTCCAGGGGTGAGGTTGGTGGGATGAGTGGAGGGAGGTCAGTGGTGACGTCCATGGGTGCAGCCTGGAGCAAAGGAGACATGGGCGTGGTCCCTCCTTCACCAGCAACCGGAGCTGACGGGGTGGCAGTGGCGTCCTCCATCACCACTGGTGCCTTAGAAACCCTGGAGGAACATACAGATACAAGATCCCCTCGGCGGCTCTTATTGCGTTTGCTCCACCCCACACGAGGCACCGGGAGCTCACACTGACCCTTAAAAGCACGCCGAGTGTTGGTATACAGATCATCTGCACATTCACTCCGCCTGACCACGTCTTGCGCTACAGGTCGCTCTTCCCTGTACTGTTGGCCAAGACGGGCAGACTCCTGGCGCTTACCTGGGCTCTTGTACACACAGTCAACTATGCCTGAATGTGACCATGCCTTTCTATTAGCTCGACGAGCCGCCCGTGTACCCACAGCGCCAGGGGATTTCCTCTCACTGGTTTGCCAGCACTGTGTCACAGAAGATTCCAACTGCACAAAGCCAGTCAGAACCTGATCACAGTGAATTGGCTTACCAGATCCTCGCTCTCTCGCTGCGTCCTGGTAAGGCTGGTCTTTCTGTAACATTTGTGGCAGCTGGAAGTGAGGAGGTGGACGCATGTGCTGAGCAGAGCAAGGTGTTTTGAAGGGAAATCCAAAATCAGGGTCATATAAACAGGCAAGGGTCAAATCCAGGAGAGAGTCATTCATATTTAATACAACTAACAAAAACCAACAATAACAGACTTACATACAGGAATCACTGGACAGAACTAAGAACCATAGAGATGTTACCAATATAAAGACCAGCACCGACTACACAGAAACCAGGATTAAAATACAGGGGAAATCAAGGGAAACCAAGTACAAACACTTGGGAACACTAATGGGGGGCAGGGTTACAAACAAGGAGTGAACAGGAACACACTGAAACCAGACTCAATGAATTTCAAAATAAGAGTACAAACAGAGACATGACTGACTGGAGGGAGGCAGGACTGACAAATGGCTACTAAAAAAACTTCAAAAGTATTTTGAAAAAGATAAAGATGAATCAAACTAAGTAAAGTGCAAGTTATGTCATCAATGTCTTTCATTTTGCACGACAACAACCAACATGGCATACTATTTAAAACGCGTAAGGCGGAAAAAAAACAGTTCAACCGTTTGTCGTTTCGGTCGTGTCGTGTCGCAGTGCGTCTCGGCAAGTAGGCCTATAAACATTTTTTGTTGTTGTTTGCTTTTTAAACCTGTGACGGGCAGGGTGAGCAACTCAAAAAGGAAGCGATCACGCCAAGTCTCAGGGAAAGAGGATGGTTTAATAGAAAGTGTGCAAACCAAAAACCCGTGCATTGTTCCAAATGTAGGAAATAATAACCAGCAGTCAACTGGTACAAAGACAAGACATATATAGACAAACAAATGACCCTCAGGTGCGACGGATCACGGGTCCCGCCCACCTGAAGGACGAACATCACGTGACAAAAAACAGGACCGCTGCCGCTGTAACCGGGGGCGACCGGTAGGGGGCCCCCCCCACAACGTGACAAAACCCCGTTACTTGAACCTTTTCTTGTATTTTTTTTTGCTGTTGTGTGGCATTTTAAAAATATTTTCAGGCAGGCATATTTATTAAAAAATATTTTTGACATTTTGCACAGTGCCTGTCTGCGCACTGACGGTTAATGTTCTCTAACGTTTCATTAAAAAATAAATAAGTGTGACGGTGGGGACGTAGCGAAAGATGAGACACGGATCCCTCTGACTTGACAGACGTCACTTTTATTTTATTTTTTTATTTTATTTTTATTTAAGTTGAATAAAGCCAACCTACCATGTTTATTCATTTATCTGAGTGTTAGATTTTTACTTTGAAGTAGAAAAAAATCCTGAATGAGAACGGGATCCCGTTTAAGGTGCTCTAGATAAAAAAAACCTCGATTCGACTATTAGTCGACTAAATGGAAAATCTGACTAATCAGATTCGATGAAAATCCTTAGTTGAATACACCTCTAGAAAGAACCAGTGCTTATTGATGCTCTCATGAAGGGTCTATAAAGAGAGCTACAGGGAGCTCCTGCAAACAAGGTGGTATCCCTGAATGAGATCACCTACAAGCACTTCATTTAAAACAAATATTGCTCCCTTTGATGGAGGTCCCCACAAGACCGTCTGCCTTCTTTTTGTGAAAGGTAGCAGCCCACAGGGAACCCATAGAGCTGGGTAGAGCTGAAGTGAAAAGCAGAACTGAAAGGCAAGAGAGGAGATGAGTGCATCTCCAGCCTCTATGATGCCTTATGTTTCTGTTATCATACTGGGGATGCTCTTCTTTAATTTTGGTCCTGACTGACTCCAAAGTGGAAGGAAACCTTAGGAATCTGGAGGCATCCCCCTCCCATCACTGCTGCATGTAGATTCTGTAGGTAAGGGACACAACACACATCTTCCAGAGACATTCCAACAGCCTTGGGCAGTTCTTAAAGACCTTATATGTTACTCCACTGGGGCCTGGTGCTGACACTGTTCTGGCAACTTTGATGACATCTCTGACCTACATGAGGGTGGGTTCGTTGGGTGCTGGGTTCAGGTGGATGTATAAGAGCTACGCAATGGCTGAGATCTTGCTTTCTCATGTCGAAACGGGGTTTCTGTAGCTGTTATTGATGTAGAGGTAGGTGTATGTCTTCCTCAGGACATATGAGTTTCCCACTGTTTCTCTCCCAGCAACTTCTTTGTGAACCCGAAGGGATTGGCAATGAAGACACTACCTTTGTGGGCCCTCTCCTTGCCTCTCTTCCTGTGCCCCTCAGCACGATGTAGGGTGGTTAGCCTTCCTTGTTGATTTTAGAGCTTCACTGATTAACTAATTCTTCTTGATTCGTACTACCGCAAATATCTGTGATGGGACAACCTACGTGAATTGTAAATGAGTTAACAAGTGAACCATTCAGAACACACCTCTTGTAGGGGCTGAGGAGGGGGGGGGGTGTCCAGTAACCTCCCGAGTAAGACAGGAGTCCCTGCGTAAGGTTATCATACCCATGAGCTGCCCCATTTTTAATCAATGTATTATTAAACATGATCACCTGTGCCACATTTAGGCTATTTTCTCCCCTATTCAAGCCCAAAGGTGCTCTTTTCCAGTCCTGCAAATTGCTTGCCTGCACAGAACCGAATTCGTCATTCTGTTATGAAGAAGAACAGAATTCCTTTTTCGCAACCACATCTCACTCCCTCCCGACCAGCGTCACGCAGTGAAGTCCAAAAGTGATGACACAACATATTTTAAAAGTGCAACGCTTACACTTTGGGTTTTCTAAACCCAGTGATTATAGCATCATTCAATTCCCCTACTGAGAAGCAGAAGATAGTCCTGGTATATATAGGGTTTACACTCTAGTGATCCAATTCATTTATCTACTAATTCATTGAATCACGTTGCCAATGTAGCAATGTATCCAATGTAGCTGTGCTCACAAATGCATGGACTTGGTAGCAATTTCAAATATCATCATCTTCTTCTTGTTGTTCTCCTTCTTCTATTTCCACCTCTGTGTCAGCAGTGATTTAAATTTACACCTAATATTCTTGAAAATACTTTATTTGTCCTCCAAATGTCACTATATGTTTGCCTGTGTACTTTTGCCACACGTTACTATTCCTTCAGTACGATTTGTGCCTCGAATATAACAGTATCAATATCGTTACTTTGCAGATGACCTTAGATGACCCCAGTGCTGGAGCCTGAGATCGGGGTGGAGAGTTGTAGTTGTCAAGTCACTGGAGGAGAGAGGATTGTTTCATATCAGAACTGGCACTGTTTGTGCTGAACTGTAGCTAAAATCAATGGTCCAGCATAGAGACAAAGGGGGTTCCAAGAAAGTTTTATCTGGTATGGTTCTAGGTAGTATTATTCCAGTTATTCCAGGATTGATGTGACTATTGTCATACACACTTGGTAATATAGAGAGACACAGAGGATATACACCACACCTGCTATACTGCAGCACATGGTGCACCCCATGACTGTGTGTATATGTGTGGAAGAGAATTCTGCAATGAAAAACAGTTCCACATAATTTGACTCAACTGATCATTTCACTAATTATCTTTTCACAAAAACTCATGGAAGTGGCCCAGGTAACCAGATCTTGCCATTAAAAAGAAAAAGAAAAATAATTTTAGTCACCCTATTTGTGGCCCCGTATTACTGATGTATACTTTGGAAATATTTATAAGAGATCAATGTTTTTACTTACAGTAATCGAACGAACCCTTCGATCCCCCCTGGCTACGGGCCTGCAATGGCCGCTTGGTTATAAATGAACTCTTTTGTCAGGGTGGTGGGTGGAATGGGATTTTCCAAAGTGAGGCTTGGGTTCATTTGATCACACTGTCAGGAAGTGACCCATGCCTTGCTCTGTTGAGTTCACTTAAAAGCAAACTGACATTGGGGAATTGGATCCTGTTTGGCATAACCGAAAAAATCTAATGACTGCATCTGTGCAGCTCTAATCAGGTCACAATTCCTGGCGACAGTATTTGCTATACTTCACATGATTTACGTATTTTTGTTCTGCTCCAGGTTAGCGTCAAATATTTTTTCACATACCCAGCATTGGTGATATTTTTGGGTCTCTGGTTTGAAATAGTTCTCAAGCCAATGCAAGGGGTTATTAAACATGGCAGTTTAATTTCTTCTATTGAGTTTTGTTTTGATACAGGTGAATATATCACCATCTAGAAATAGGCATAGTAGCATGTTGTACAATTGCACTTTTGGCATTTACCAGAGGTGGGACCAAGTCAGTGTTTTGCAAGTCTCAAGTAAGTCCAAGTCTTTATACCTCAAGTCCCGAGTCAAGTCTCAAGCAAAGACACTCAAGTCAAGTCAAGACTCGAGTCAAGACAGGCAACAGTGAAGTCAAGTCCCAAGTCTGAAACTTGGAATTTCAAGTCCTTTCGAGTCTTTTTTTTTTTTACCAATGTTGCAGGTATATTTTAAATGTAAATAATAGACATGCGTTCTTTTTTAAATCTGTATTCTCCTCAAATCTTGATAAAACATGTGCAACTGAAAACACGAAGTATAAAAAAAAAATTAAAATTACACCTCTTTATTGCACAGTTCAATTTGTTAAACTTAGCTGCAAAAATATTCATACTTTAAACTACAATTTTCCAGAAATAAATATTCTGTGAAAAAGTCATAAGTAGAACTCCATGTTCAAATAAAAAGTGCTGATATTTTCACAGTACAATACAAAGAACCATAACGGCATTTTCCCTCTCTTCTCTTATCTGGTTTCTTGGAGAACATGTGTGAGTGACACAAGACAAACAAATATAAGAACTGAACAATTAACAGGAATCTGCAACTTTAGACATTTCAGTAAACTATTCTGCATTGCATTTGCTGGCCAAAAGTCTGTATGTCATTTGTGCACGATGAATGATGTCCCCATAGCTGAAAACTCGCTCCACTTTTGTCAATATATTTTTTTCTCGACGTAGATGTCTTCAAATACACAATCCATGCTGAGATAGAACTGGATATTATGATGGTGACAGAGAGAGGCTCTCTTCCCTGAGTTCAGATACAGAACCCAGGGTTGCCAACTCTCACGCATTGAGCGTGAGACACACGCATTTGACCGTCTTCACACGCTCTCACGCCACACATCCGATTTCTCACGCTGGAAAAAAATCTAGTTTATTTACCTCTGATCCACATCTATGATTCAATGAGTTACTAGTTCGCTCTGGCACCAACCACTGGCGATCGATCGATCGCGATATAATGCTTAATTTGTGTCCATTTTACACCCCGCCCGGTAACAATTCACGTTCGCTGACCCCCCCATTTGATTGGTTGTGCTGCAGCTCATGCACACACACGTACAGAGTGTAGAAAAGCAGAGGACTGGTCTGCGTCAGAAGGACGGAAATGAAATTAATGGGGCGCACTTTATAAATATTAATATGCGTTTTAAAATTTAGATTTGGGGTAAAAAAAATCAAGTCTTTGCTGAATATTTTTTCAAGTCAAGTCAAAAGTCTTAATATTAATGACTCGAGTCTGACTCGAGTCCAAGTCATGTGACTCGAGTCCCCACCTCTGGCATTTACCATGGCAATTGAAGTGGCAATTAGGGCTTTCAAGTGGGTTTTTGGTGGAGAGATGTGGCAGAATGGCATTCAAAACCCTCTTTTTAGAATTTACATAGATGATATGACAACACATCTACTCTTTTATGTGCCCTGTGATTGCTAAACAAGCTAAATCATAACTGTGACGCGGGAGGCGGGAGACGGATGAGACACAGAATCCTTCCTTTTTCCAAACGTCACTCTTTTATTTAACAAGTATAGCGCTGTGTAGCGCACAGAAAACAAATAACACAGGCACACAACGTGCAGACTTAGACAATGACGAGCACAGGACACTGCTCGAGCGCACATTAAATAGACAAACCACATTAGCCCCATGTGATTACGAGACGAGTCACAGGTGAGACAGATTATCACACGACATAGCCATAACCACGGGTATCCACTGACGCAGATAATGCACGTGGACAACGTAAACACACGCCCAAAAGGGAGGGGCCGGGGTCCTCAACGTGACAGACACCCTCTTCAAGGGCACTACCACTGCGGTGGGCGGTGCTCCTCCTGTCCTTGCTGCAAACCCTCCACTGGGCGCAGCGTGGCTGGCGAACGCGCCGGGTGCTGCGCGGTTGGCCGACGCGCTAGGTGCAGCGCGGTTGGCCGACGCGCTAGGTGCAGCGCGGTTGGTCCCACCCCTCGGTGGGCCGTACGGGAATCCCTCTTCGCCCGGGGATCTCCCTCCGGACCTGGCAGTGGGAGTGGCTTCCTCTGCTTCCATCTCCTCATCACTGCCACGGCTCCAGCTCATGGGCTGTCCCGAGCTGCCACCCCGGGAGCAGTCCATGTCGCTGGCTGGGGAACGCTCGGGGGATGAGCCCGCGTCTGGACTCCTCCTCCTCTTCACCATCCCGGTGGACAGTTCCGAGGGGGGAGGGCTCTCCTCTTCCTCCTCGGTATAGGAGCCCTCGGATGGAGGGTAATCCTCGTTCTCCTCCTCTTCCCCACAGTCGTTATCGGGGTATGCGGAGCACTCTGACGGGGGGTACTCCTCCTCGTCGTACTCTTGCTCCTCCCCCTCTTCCTCGCCCTCCTCGACGGTGGGAGAGGGACCTACGGGTGGAGGGAGGTAGTCCTCTTCCTCTGACTCCTCCTCCTCCTCTTCACCGTAGTCGACGGTGGACGCCTCGCCCACCGACGGGGGGTAGTCCTCTCCTTCCCCACCGTAGTCCACGGTGGAGGCGTCGTCTAGCGATGGAGGGTAGGCTTCCTCCTCATCATCTAGCTCCTCCTCCTCGCCTGGGGAGTCCCCCTCCCCAAACTCACTCTCGGGGGTGCTCTCCGTCCCGTAGAGCTCAAAGGAGCTCACCCGCAGGGGTGAGGGATCTCTGGATGACGAGGGGTAGTATTCCCCCCAAAGCCGCACCACCTCTTGGCAGAGCTTCTCCGCCGCCTCGGGGTCGCGGTGCTCCCGAGCCTGACGCAGCAGGGACGCACAGATCAGGTCCTCCTCCAGCTGCACCAGAGTCAGCGTGGTTTTGCGGTGCGGGGGGGGGAGGAAGAAGAGCGGTGGTGCCGCTTGCTGGGGCGATGTGCCTTCTTAGGCCGGGTGGCGTAGCCTGGCATGTTGGTGTCTCTTGACGGCTCGTCATTCTGTGACGCGGGAGGCGGGAGACAGACGAGACACAGAATCCTTCCTTTTTCCAAACGTCACTCTTTTATTTAACAAGTATAGCGCTGTGTAGCGCACAGAAAACGAATAACACAGGCACATAACGTGCAGACTTAGACAACGACGAGCACAGGATACTGCGCAAGCACACATTAAATAGACAAACCACATTAGCCCCACGTGATTACGAGACGAGTCACAGGTGAGACAGATTATCACACGACATAGCCATAACCACGGGTATCCACTGACGCAGACAATGCATGTGGACAACGTAAACACACGCCCAAAAGGGAGGGGCCGGGGTCCTCAACGTGACAATAACCATAAATGAGTATGTTTAAAAGTTAAAACTTGCAACTCCAGGAGTCTGTATTTTGTTAGGGAAAGCTTGTGCAAGAAGAGTTTATTTTATAGTTACTACAGCATATTGTACTTTCTGCAACCTAAAGTTACCGGAGATCAGAAAAAGTGGTGTTACGCTACTCCAGACAAGTTGACACAAAAGTATGTACAAGTTTTCACTGTTATTTTTTAAAAGAATGTCACAGACCTTGGATATTTTTCTTAAAGCCATGGTTGCTATAGTAACACCCCCTTTTTATACAGTTGTATCCTATACTGATATGGATGTTAAATGCACCAGTATAACATTTCAAGTTTGCCATTTCCAATACAAGGAATTCAGTTTTGTCTTCACCTGCATGAAACTGACACGCCTACGATTTGATGTCCTCTAGACAATCAGGAAACTAATAGACCTTTGAGGATCAATAGCTAGGGACATATACAGCTTTGTTTTTTGGAAATAAATTACTTGTTAATTATTCTGCTTAACAGGATCATTTAGAGATTAAAAAGGCCTGGTCCCATAATCAAACCTTGAGGAACTCCACAAGACAAAGCACATCACACAAAGATCCAAGTAAAGTCTCAAGTAATGACCATATTAAAAATGTTTTTTTTTTATCTAAATAAAAGGTATTTTGTGGCTGTCACGGTGAAAGCTCCGGACCCTTCCCTGTGGGCGTGTCATGACGTCGTCTGCGTGCTGTTATGTCCATGTTTGTACTTCCGTGGGTGTGGGTTGTTTGTGAGCGTGTTCGTTTGTTACACCTGTGCCTTGTCTCGAGGTCACATGGGTCTGTGTAACTCACCTATTTAATGTGCGTTCACAGTGTCGTGTGCTCGTCTTTGTCTAAGTTTCATGCCAGTGTGAGTGTCACATTTGTTGTGCTTGCGCCTCCGCAGTGAAGCTGCGTCTTTATTGTCAAGTAAAGTTCGTGTTTGCACCTATCTGCTACGTGTCGTGTCCGTTCCTCCGCACGTCACAGAAAGACGAGCCCAAGATAAAGAGGTATGCCTGGATACGCCACCCGGGCGCCTAAAGGGAAGAGAAAGAGCCGTCGCCACCACGGCTCTTCCCCGGTCCGTCACCACGAAGCCCCTGTCTCCGAGCAGGAGATGATGAGGAACCCGTTGTGCGCGTACATGCTCTGCGCGGCTCGGGAAGCGGAGGACGCGGAGATGGCAGAACATCTACGTCAATCCGCGGTCCGCATGTGGAGGGACCAGGACCTCGCCGCGTCCCTAGAGCCCCCGCACCGGGCGGTAAGAGGCGGCAGGAACCACCCCTCCCGAGGAGGAAGAGTCCTATCCCCCCTCAATGTGTTCGAAGAGCACGGTGGATTACGGAGGTGAGGAGGACAGTCTCCCACCGTCAGAGGGCGAGACGGAGGGGACGGACTCCGAGGAGGAGGAGGAGTATTCCCCGTCAGTGTGCTCACGGAGCACGGTCTGCTACGGGGAGGAAGACGTCAGTGCTCCGCCATCTGAGAGTGAGGCGACAGAGGTGGACTCAGAGGCAGAGGGGTACTCCCCGTCGGTTTGCTCGGAGAGCACCGTTCGCTACGGGGGGGATGACGTCAGTCCCCTTCCCTCCGACTACGGCGAGGAGAGCGAGGGGGAGAGCCCTCCGTCGGTGTGTTCGCTCCCGACAGTATACAAGGGAGGCGGGAGCGGACCGGACAGTTCGATCGCATCGGAGAGTGGGGATTCCTGCGAGGAGGAGCCCATGGAACACTCCCGATGCGAGACCCCCGCTCGGTCCATGGACTGGAGCGTGGCCGAGGAGGAGGAGCCGGATATGGACACCACCCCCGATACCGGCTCCAGAGGGGGCTGGCCTGGCAACGGAGGGGGCCGCGGACCCAGGGGGTGGGTCGCCGCGAGCCCCGCCGGTTTCGCTGCATCCAAACGGGCCGCAAGCCGCGCTGCACCTCGCGCGTTCGCCCGAAACACTGCCCCCAAGCGGTCGGCCAGTCACGCTGCACCTCGAGCGCCCGCCAGAGGGACTGCCCCCAAGCGGTCGGACAGTCACGCTGCACCTCGAGCGCCCGCCAGAGGGACTGCCCCAAAGCGGTCGACCAGTCGCGCTCCACCCAGCGCGTCCGCTGGCCGTGCGGCACCTGGCGGTGAGCAGGCGCAACAGGCGGGAGGAGCACCGCCTGCTGCAGCGTCTCCAGCCCCCGGAGCCTTCGCGCCGCTACCGGCGTTGCCTCAGGCGGGAAGCCTGGCTTCGGGGCTGAATGTTTGTGTTCCGGTGTTTCTGTCTATCCCCTTGTGTCTCCCTAACCCACTGTTCCCTTTTGTGCCATTGGTGTTTCATGTTCCAGTGTGTGTGTTTGTCAGCGTGCCATTGTTTAATGTTTTCTCCCCTGTCTTCCCAGGGAGGGTGTGCTAGAGCTGTTCGCGGCGGTTCCCGCCGTCGGGGGTGACGGCTCTCGGAGGCTCACGATCCCGGCGGCTCCGGACCTGCCCCGTCGGTGTTGGTTCGGGGCTTCCCGGCTACGCGGGACGCTCCGGGAGTAGCGAGCCCCTGGCGGAGGGTTCTGTCACGGTGAAAGCTCCGGACCCTTCCCTGTGGGCGTGTCATGACGTCGTCTGCGTGCTGTTATGTCCATGTTTGTACTTCCGTGGGTGTGGGTTGTTTGTGAGCGTGTTCGTTTGTTACACCTGTGCCTTGTCTCGAGGTCACATGGGTCTGTGTAACTCACCTATTTAATGTGCGTTCGCGCAGTGTCGTGTGCTCGTCTTTGTCTAAGTTTCATGCCAGTGTGAGTGTCACATTTGTTGTGCTTGCGCCTCCGCAGTGAAGCTGCGTCTTTATTGTCAAGTAAAGTTCGTGTTTGCACCTATCTGCTACGTGTCGTGTCCGTTCCTCCGCACGTCACAGTGGCCAACAGTCAAATTATTTGATGAAATCTTAGAAATAATCTAGGGCAGTGCCACTGTTTTACTGTTTCGTTGTTTCACTGTTTTAATTTAGGAGATTGAAGATACCTTGAAATGTTAAAAGAAAAGAAGTGTTACATAGTATTTTTACCTAAAATATTTTTCAAACAGATCTAAAATCATTTTATTGGCATTTGATGGTGTTATTCAGAGGTTGAGAATGAATTATATGATTGAGGAAATACTTCCAATGTTTTTTCATATTTTTGAGTATGTCACGTATGGCCTCGCCCCCTCCCTTAGCTGTCACTCCGGGTTCCCTCTTGTCTGTGCTCCTTGCCTGTTTATCCCGCCCTGCTCGTTTGTCTCTGTGATTCCTCGTTTGTTACCACTCCCCCGTGTCATTGCCCTCACCTGTTCCCTGTTTGGTGTTCTGTGTATATATAGTCCCTGAGTGTCCCTTGTCCCTCGTCGATTGTTTTGAATGTTTGGATGTTTTATCCTTGTGACTGCCCGTAGTGTGTTCCCTGTTTTTTGATCCATTGCCTGCTCCCCGTCTTTCCTTTCGTTATGCCTGTGTACGCTTGTTTTTCGGACTGCCCTCCCGTTATGGACCCGGACTGGTTATCTGACGATGAGTATGGTATTCCCTTGAATAAATCTCGCTCTTCTCAGCAATTGTGTCCGTCCTCTCGCTCCGCAGCGCGAGCTGCGTTACAGAGTATGTGCATTAATGTGCATGAAATGATGAAACCCTCCAAGATGATTAGAATTACTGAGCATTGTGCGGTTATGATTATCTTGTTCATGGACATGCACACAAGGCCTCTGTCCCACAGTGCTCCAAGATCTCTTGCTGCCCATTAAATCCATTCACCATCCAATTTTTTTTTCAATCTACTCAACATAAACAGAGTCTATCAGCAGGCTGCATTTTCAAAATGTATTTTCTCCATAGATGCCCCATGGGACTTTGCTGGAGGTCTTGATTCACCTATGTGGGTCTCTCCAAAAGTGTGTGTGCCTGTCTGCACTTGTGTTTCCAGGCTTGCCACGCGCAAAAGAGCTGCACAAATTACAGAGCCATAGCTGGCGGGATCTCTTTAATGCATTAACCGGAAAGCACCCAGTGTTCGACTTTCCAGCCAAGAAAAACAGTGCATGGCTTGTCGTGTGAAACGTTACGCTTTAGAGCCTTAGAAGCACATTTTAAATCCCCCAGGCCAGCAGCTCTGCCAGCATACTGGAAAAGGCAAAGCCACTTATCTTACTTCCTTAAGCTGAGAATGCAGACCCAAGGCATGCTTAGACAGTCAAAGAGAGATGAGACTGAGATAGACTTCAATCTGACAGCTCTTCTCATAGCTGTGCAATAAAATTACAAAAATAAAGGCATCATAATGAGCCTCATTTGCACACATTACGGGTAATGACAACTGTCTGTGCTGCTTTCATTTAATGATACCTTTTCCTTTCAAGTTTTCTGATGGAGCTCATGTGGAATGAGTTTGCATTCACCAAGTAAACATTAACAGTACACATCTCTGCTCCTCACAAGAAAGCTAGCTATTTGTTAAGTGCAAAACCAACATCATCAATTACCAACATCAGTGAAATTCGAAGGCACAGTTTTATTCTCCTACATGAATCACTGCTGACCAAAAGATTCAAAAAGGAAAGTCATTCATGTGGCTCTATAAACCTTAATAACACCTCTGCAGTCAGTCCTTATGGATGTCTGACTTGTGAATGTTTTTTTTATTCTTCTTTATGAGCCAGTTGAGCTTGTTTGCAAGTCTGTTTAAATCAAACTATGTTGCACCTAGCTAATAATACTTATTTAAGAATTCTACTAAATTTTTTCCTTTAATTTACAGTAATATTTCCATGTCTTTTTTTACACTGGTTATATTTCATTTATGTTTGTATAATAATTCAAGAAGTGCAAAATGTTGTTTTGTTAAACAGTGAAAGCTGTGATACAACCAGAGTTTTGGTCAGACCATAATCCAGAGCTGCGTGCTTTCATTTTGTTTGGCTCCAGTGTTGGGATAAAACAAAGAACAGACTGTTAGGTTAATGAGATCAGTGCGACGGTGTGTAAAATGCTTGGAAATCCTGGAGAGCACTACTAACTGACACTAAATTCCAAATCTTACTTAACTGAGCTGACGATATAGCTGCATGCAGAGTGGGAGATTGGCATTAGTGAGGCAGCAGGAGTCTAGTTATTTGCAGTGGTTTACCAGGAGTGTGGGAATACAGATCATCTGGGATATCAGCTTGATTCAGATATTTTCTTATCTTTTTCCTCACTACAGGATAAATGCCTCCAAGAAAAAACAGAAAACATTTGCTGGTGTCAATCATGAAGCAGACATGTGTTGGAAATGCTGCCAGGCCCCAGTATATTGGCACCATTATACCTGCAGGATGTGGTAAAGCATGACAAGATGATTCTAGATATGTAGCACATTTTCACACTCGGATGCCATTCAGAGAACTTTTACTCTGAATCCTTTCAGAGTAAAGAGTACATCCTTTTGTCCAATCTGTAGTCACATTTTTAAAACTCTAAACACAGTAAACAACATCAGTCTTCAGTGGCTATACAATTAGTACAATTCATATTGTTTTTGCACAAAATGCAGTCATTTAACATGTTTCTACAATGCTTACATTTTCTATACACATTTTCTATACACACAAGGTAAATTTTTGTCTTATTTACAAATGCTTGCACACAGCATGTCAAAAATGAAAACCTAAGGATCAAAACCTTAAATATTGTATAAAATGCAAAAACTCTGCAGCTGAAAAGCTATTACTGTAATACATATAGATCAATTAAATAAAATGAAGTACAGTAATGTACCGGGTCAGAGAGGAACAAATATAACAATTCGTCCTGCTATCTCAAGTGCTGGTTTGGTCCTTCACAAATGCCAGATTGGTCCCTATACCAGAGACATCCTTCTTTCATTTATGAATGAATTCTATCAACAACTGGTTCCAGAAGCAGAAATGGAACAGGTGAGGAAACACGAGGACATTTGTGATAGGACAATGTAGCATTCTGTCACTCTCATGTCATCACAATGCTGTCCCTTTTCCTCCCACCCTACTCGCCTTTCCTCAACCCCACTAAGGAACTTTTTTCAGTCTGGAGGTGGAAGGTGTATGATCATCAGCCCAATGACCAAATGTCCCTCCTGGATGCATTGGATTTTTCTATCCCAGGTGCATGGCAAGGGCCAACATCAGATGTGATGTGGCTGAAAACATGTGGCCAACTGCTGAAGACTGTTTAGAATACATGTAACAAGACTGTTCAGTTTTGTATCCTGTTTTTCCCCCTGTGTGGCTTTTTTTGTATATGTGTATTTTTACACATATGGGACCATGGCTAATTATGTTTACAATTACGGTAATTATTTTTTGGATTAGGCAAAAATTTACAGTAATGTCCGTAATACAGTAAAATATAACCTTTACTGCAAAACTGTTACTGACTCCTTTTTTGTCTAATCTACATTCCATATAATACCTAACAGTAAATATCACTCATTGTGTAGACAGTATGTTGCCAAAAATGCACACATTTGAAAAAAAGTCCAAATGAAGCGGATTACAGTAAACATGAACTGACTAAGAAAGCAACAGTTGTTTGCTGGGAGAGAGTAAAGTATTACATGTAGTACTGTTTCTGTATTGTCATCAAATGTTAGTTTTTTGACAGTGGTTGTGCAGTGATTGACTATGTTCATCTGGAATAGAGAATTTGTGCTTGAAAGAATGTTTGAATACTGAACCAGGGTTGCTGTTTTTTAACAAAGTTGGTGTATAACGAGAAAACTTTGTTTACGTTGTGAAATGCAGAGTTGGTATTTAGTTAAGACAATGCGCTTTTGAACAGGATATTAACTATTTGGCTATTTGTGTGAGGTAAATGTGTTGCTGTGTTTAGAGTTTTGAAAATGTATGTCAAGTATTGGGAAACGCATGTTAGCACTCGTAAAAAACTGAGAGTTTTATTACAAAAGTTAAAAAGCATGAGAGTCTAGAACAAGAACTCTGAGGAGAGAGGGCAATCCAATCTCCTTTATTCCTTTGTTATCACATGTTTACAGTACATCTGGGCACACTGAGAACCTGAGGGGGCAAAATGCACAGTAGACATCTTTCATCTCACATGTGCATTCCTCCTAATATGGATCTTTCCTGTTTCTAGCAGAACACAGGAAGAGCTGATGGTCAGCAAGGATGACAGTCACAACATAGCACTTTCTGTCTCTACACATTCTCTTGACGCTGGTTACACCCAAACAAGGACATGATTACAAATGAATCACTGAACTGAATCACTGATCAACCTTATTCACAGTTCTTTTGCTAATGTACTAAATCATAATGTTCTTATGTGATCTTAAATGACATTAGAAAATTTTCCTCACAGAACACAAAGAACATCATGGGCATAGGGCATAGGGCAGTCTTGGTCCTGTGGTAGGGAACTAGTTTTGTGACCGGAGGGTCGTGGGTTCGATTCCCATACCTGAGGCCTTGACTGAGGTGCCCTTGAGCAAGGCACCTAACCCCAACTGCTCCCCGGGCGCCGGGCTAGGGCTGCCCACCACTCTGGGCATGTGTGCACCACAGCCCCCTAGTAATCACAAGTGTGTGTGTTCTAATTGCACAGATGGGTAAATGCGGAGGACAAATTTCGATCGCGGTGAAAAAATCACAATTGACAAATATGGCACATTTCAACATGCAGTTGAAATAAAGTGCAAGCCTTTATGATCAATGAATAATTAGTCATAATCAAAGGCCATCTAAGATGTGCAGTTTTGTTCCCAAGGGTTAGTCTGGATTCTGGGCTCAGTTATCTTATCTGTGTTCTTGGAACTAGGACACCTAATTGGTTTATATAGTTAACAGACCATTACAACACTGCTGAAGATAAAAATGCATAGGATTCTCTATGAATTACTAGGACATTAAACATTTTGATTCCTATGAAGTTGAGAGAGAACTGCTTTGAATATTGTTTTGGTAGAGCATGTGCAGGAGAGATCTGAGTTTATCGTGAGTTTATCCTGAGATGTCGGACCTGATCTCTACTTTGTAGCAAACCTGTTCTGCCAGAGTGCCAGATTCAGATTTACAATTCTGCATTTTACTTTTATATTCTCACTGAACTGAAGGAAATTCTTTATTATTATGTTCAAACACAGAAAATCATGAGCTAAGAGCCAAGTACATCTTCATGGCATTTGAATACCTGTACTAAGAAGTGTTGTTATCTTGTAGAACTGCTGTAATTGGAGCATATACAGATTGAATGTAAGTGGACTGAGAATTGATCCCTCAGAGATTACGTACATTACAACTAGATTCTTGGGTGTCAGTTTGAGGCCATCCTGATAGTCATACTGAATTTTACAACCTGAAGTATTCTGTGATCTGCAGTGTCAAATGATGATGCCATTAAAAAGACTATGGTGGAATCTACACAATGCTGAAACAATCAATTATGGTAACGGCATTGAATCAAAAGTAGATTACAACTTGCAGGCTAACCCAGTATTCCCAATGGCAGGCACATGCTTCTGTAATGCAACACATTCCTCTGCATTAGCTAAATCTGAGTCACTGCACTTTAGAACATCTAGTCTTTCCATGTTCCTTCAGAGATGATGCCACATTACAGCTTAGTGTGAATTCTTTGTCTGTATTTGTGTGTGTGTGTGTGCGCATGAGTGTGTGTGTGTGTGTGCATGAGTGTGTGCACGTGTGTGTGTGTGTGTGTGTGTGTGTGTGTGTGTGTGTGTGTGTGTGTGTGTGTACCTATGTGTGTGTGTGTGTGTGTGTGTGTGTGTCTGTGTGTGTGTGTGTGTGTGTGTGTGTGTGTGTGTGTGTATGTGTGTGTGTGTGTGTGTGTGTGTGTGTGTGTGTGTGTGTGTGTGCTCATGCAGGAGATGCTGGTACTACAGGTATGAAGTGATTGGCGGTTCTCCAGTATTTACACTGTGGTCTGTATCTGACACACAGTAAGGACACGCTGTTCTGGGAAGTCTCTTCGTCCCCTCCCCCTACCGTCTTCACGCTTTGCACGTGTTATGTTTGGCTGCAGCAGACCAAAAGCTAAACAGTTAAGAGAATTTTAGAATGACAGAGATGTGATGGAAGAAAAAGCTAAAATAACAAAAAAAAAATAGCTTATATTAATCAGTTCGATAAAATATTTTCCTGTACTAGGATGAGTGTATGCTGCTCGGTTATACATAGTGAAATGGTTTGTGTTCAGCTGGTTGTTGTGCAGTAAAGGAGAACTGCTCAGAGGCACAGCCTGAGGCGGAGATCTTCACCTGGGGATCTGGGGTTCTGAGCAAGCAGCGCAGATGTCTGTACTGGCCGACACAGGCTATTCTGCAGCAAGTGCTCTGCTTGGAGACACGAGCTGTTCTCAGGCGCTTTGCCAGACTTTTGTGTGGCCATGGTGTACTTACATCAGTAAGAGGTCTGTTCAGTTTAGGTACATTTTGAAAGTTTTGAAAGTCTTTGCATTAAGAAAAGACAATGACAGGATCTTATAAATGACCTCCATCTGACACACCGCCCCGGTCTTGTATATCTTCATCCGCTCCCTCCCCATGGCCCTTTTATTCAAACCAGATGATTCTGTTAACATGACAGACACTTAAAACGTCTTCAATCCTCCATGATGAAGTTATGCTCTACAGTCAGCATACTTTATCAAAACAGTAAATACATTTGCATGAAATAAAGGCAAATCCATCAGGAAAACCCACTGCTGAAACAATGAATTTCTGAATGTCTTTTCAATATATTTTACAATATTGAAAAAAAGAAATACAATATTTGCTTTTTGATGATTCTCACATTTACAATGGTAACCAGAGAAAACGTTACGACTGCTCAATGTCCTTTAACAAAGCACAATGATGTGGAGCTGGAGTGTGGGCCACATTTGTCCCATATGTAGTGAAGATATATAGTGCTTAATTCCTCCATTCCACATGTACACTTTAAACACTTGTATGAACCAAAACACACAACTCTATCAATCACAGCAGAACAGGTTTGCTACAAAGAAGCACCAGCCAATCCACCAAATCAACAATCTAAAATAATGAAAACACAGAACAAAGAAAAGCCAGAGGTGCAAACTGCAAGAGGACGCTTCCACAGCACACCAGCTAAGTAGCGGCGGTGAAGATTATCTAAGGGAACATTCACAGGTCTGGTCCTCCTGGGGGCCTGCCTTTCTTTTCAGATCTGTTTGCATCTCCATCATTTATGGGGATAAGGGTACCAGGAGCACAAGGTGTAGTTATTTGCAAATGTTTGTTGCCATGAAAGCTAAAGCATAAACTTTGCAGATAAAGAACATTGCGAAAGAACTGGCTCAACACTTTTCACATTAGTTGACACACATTTGACTTATCTAAGATTATACTTTAGATTTACTGCTCATGTATCACATTTATCAGGAATAACGTTTCATTCATGAAAAAGTCAGGGTTTGTATGGTGATGTGGTTAGGGTTTCCAGAGTGCATCCATTGCATTGGTGGAGGTGCTTTGGCAGATTAATGAACACACACCTGCGCAAATGACATTTGATTCTGCTCAAAATTTGATTCCTATTGATTTGGTTGCTACATTCCTATATGTGGTGCAAGCTTATCAAATGTGAGCATTGTGAACATTCCAAGTATTTTAAGCATCTCATAATTTGCCCATTTGCATATAGCGACCAACAGAGGGCACAGCTGACATGGGAAAAAAATTACCTCTGAAAATGGCAAATGTGGCGAGAACTATGCAGATAACTCACTACAATCCAGACATGTGGAAGTCCCTCAACATGCTCCACAGATGTTCCTCTCAGCACAGACAAGATCCTCAGCACAAACCCTCAATATGATTTAATGAGCTTACCATTCTCAGCCTGTTAACTTTGAAAATGTTTAATAACCCAAAATGTTTCATTATCTGATGCCTCCTTTCTGTTGTGCAGACAACCAACCAACCGCTCTGATTACCTTAGTAATTTGAGGATAGTCCTTCTGTAACATCGCCATTGCTGGCTTAGCCAATAAACTTGGTGAGTGAGGAAGATTGGAACTCCTGACTGTTGAACCGACATGAATCAGTATGCGTCTCGTAGATTCTTCACAAGGTCTGGGGCAGTCGTGATGGGGGTTGTAAGGAGGGGAGGGGGCAGATTTGATGTTTGCTGGGAAGGGGTGCATTGGAACAGGTTCCTGCTCCACAGGCTCCTGCTGTTTCAGATTACCCCCTGTCGGAGACACTGGGGTGTGGCAGGGTAACTGGACTCTGGTCCAGTAATAAACTAGTTATTCTCCTGTGTGAAAGGCAGTCGATGTCAGCAGAGTCTGAAGCGTCAGTGCCGGTCCTGTTTCTGTCGTGTTGAAGGGGGCAGTTACAGATATGTCAAGATCAGTTAGCTCAGCCTGTATGTCAAAATTAATCAAAAGATGGTGAAGGGACTGAGCTGTTTTTGTGTCTCCTGTGGGCTAAAAAAGTGAGAGAGAGAGAGAGAGAGAGAGAGAGAGAGAGGTGTTGGGGTTTAAGCTCAGATGGGGGAAGTATATAGTTGTGTTTGGAAGGTGGGGGCAGGGAGTGCAGCCTGTGGGGTTGCAGAGGTAATTTTCGGGAATGCTGAAGGGGTGGTGTGGGGTGGGGTGGGGTGGAGTTGGGTGGAGGTGTTTGTGGTGTGTTTGTGTTGGCACTCTATGGAGTCATTGTTTAAAGAAATGTGTGGTTTGCAGTACTCGTGTATCGGTGATTTCATGCTTTGAGATTCATTGTGTGGATGTCATATGAGCAATCAAAGCAGAGCACAACAGTCAGGATTTCACACCTCCAAATTTGGGCTTCCTGTGACGAGGATCATCAGCAGGCTGCCGTGCAGAGCGATGAAGTGGCAATGACGAAATTGACATATCAAAAATTCTCTCTCTCCTTTCCTCTCTCTCTCTCTCCTGTTTTATGTTCTGGCAAAAAAGATGTTTAATTGTCTCTTACATCTATTATAATAACCACCAGCCTTATATTTTGGGTTCCAATTCTTCATATACAAGAGCAACTTTAGTGCTCCGTTGCTCTGGCTACTGCTTCAATAACACAAGGCTGTCCAAGCACATGCACACACTCCTCCGCATATGCTGGATCACATATCGGCAAACAAGAACCAACATGAAGCATATTTGATATACAAATGTCCCAGATAAGCACATTGGAGTTATGACATGGGCTTTTCTTTCGATAGCTAGGAGGCCTGACTTTGATTTTCTATACAAGCTGTAACTTTAGACATTTCCTGAAACTGCAGAATTGCAAAAAATGCTAACAGTATGTTCAGTATGTTCAATATAAGCAAACCTGTCACTTCTAAGTTATTCTGGTCTCAGTGCATTTTATGCACAGAAACTTTTTGATTTCTCATGTATTTCCATAGATGAGACAGCTAAGCCAGAATTAAGAGGTGTCATGGTGGATTTGGGTTAGAAACATGCCGTGGGCTCAGTTTCATTGCCCTAATTACCTTAGTAATTGCTAACATTTATTGATTATTTAACACCCTTGATATGCTTTTATTTTTACTTTAGCAATGATTTTAATTTTTATAGATAGTTGTAAGACTTGACTGCTTTGTGTCCATTTACAGATAGATATAACTGGTATATAAATAATAAATATTAATTAGTAACTCCAACTACCTCATCTAGACATCTGGTCATTTTACCATTATTTTTTAACATCGCGAGGGGAATTCCATAGACAACTAATCTGCAGACAATATGCAGGCATCAGGGCATTCCATGACTACAAAGTATGTCTCAGCCCATCCTTGGACAGAGATAGGCCAGGTAGTTTGCATACCGATGCTTCACCAGGGAACGCCACAAGTCCCACAGCATACGTGGTGTGTATGAATATAGGCGGCCAGTGGCATGTTGCACTGTATGCGTTGCCTTGAGGGCTCTTATGCCTAGAGAACAGCATGTTCCACATTTGACAAAGGTGGAACTAGCAAGTTGAGCCTCTAGATCAAACCTAATCCACCTGCTAGCATTCAGCACCTGGTGGATAATACATGTGGATGGAGATAGGGGGGGCAGCGTTAATAAATGATCCTTTGAAGTAGCACACCTGGTGAGTAATTGTGAGTAAAGCTCCTTCCTGTTCTCTGCAGCTTTTCCTGCCTTTTAAATGTATTTCTCTTCTCTTGAAGAAGATTTGAAGATTTATAGCTTACCTGCTGAGTTTGAGAGATTTTGTGTGTGTGTGTATGTGAATGTAAGGTCAGTTATGCTACTCTGCAAGCAGATTTTTTGAAACAGGATTTTGCAGGAGTCAAGGAGTGTGTGTGCATGCATTTAGGTCTTGAAAATGAGTTCCAAAATAGATAGTTTATATGTATAGAGAATAACTCATATATAGAAAAACTCATAATTAGGTTATTTTTTTCTTCTATTTTCCAGGCTGGCTTTTTCTTATTTAAATCACTACAGAGGGTCCATATGTTATCTCAACACCAAATAGACCCTCAGGTTGTTGTAGTGCCTCATGCCCACCTGTCAGCCGACGCTGCAGTTTAATAATGAAAGCCTTCATTCAGAGCCCTGTGATAAAGAGCCCCTGTTAACTTAAGCAGAGCTGCAGTGGGTCACACTGCCATACTGTGTCATACTGAAGACTCAGCACAGTTGGAAAGAGGGCAGAAGAACAAGACCCAGGGAGAAACAGAGGCCAGTATGCTTTTTTGTGAAGAGAGATAAATAAATTGACTGAGTGAGAGAGAGAGTGAGAGAGAGAGAGAGAGAGAGAGAGAGAGAGAGAGAGAGAGAGAGAGAGAGAGAGAGAGAGAGAGAGAGAGAGAGAGAGAGAGAGAGAGAGAGAAGGGGTGGCAAGAGGATGGAGGGGTGGCTAAAGTGTAATGAAACTTTGGCCATTGTGCTCTGATTAGATCTGTCTCTGAGTAGCCCCTCCCCTCCCTCATGGAGATCTATATATATACACACACTCTGCACAACCAATTCAGTCAGTGCTGGATCTGATCATGCATGCTTGTGTGTGTGCATAGGTGTGTGTGTGCGTGTAAACCCACAGGCACCTGAGAGTGTAGGTGAAAGCAACCACAGGAACAAGCACATGGTTCTGAGAAAACTATTAGAGAGAGAGAGAGAGAGACAGCTAGACAGATCTACTGCTACTACTGTGGGAGAAAGAGACTTACAGGCGGAAAGAGACAGAGAAAATAAAAAGACAGAAAAGAAGAAGAGAGAAAGAAAAAAGTTGCTCCAGCTTCACGGCCTGCACGATGGATGACTACGCGCTTTCCTTCTGGATTTACACGGGGGTGATGTCTGTGTTCGTGGGTGGCACACTGAAGAAGTTCCTGGCGTCCCATGTCAGTTCCGTGCCCTCGGCGGTGGCGTGGCTGGGGGCTCTGCTGCTCGTGGAGAGGCTCTGTACCCTGTGCATGCCAGCTGTGTTGGCACTGGCTGTACTCTGTGCTTTCTGCTGGCTCTACTCCTCATGGGCTGCCCCGCCATGCAGCCTGCCTGTTGAAGGGAAGGCAGTCTTCATCACAGGTAAGGAGATAGCGAGGGACAAAATAAGAGACACGAAAACACTACAAGTGAGATCCAAAGAGTGATTGAGCATGAGAAACAGAATGTATAATATGAGCAACTGTGCTGAATGTGAGATCTCAAAGATATAAATCTCATAACATTGTCTTTCTGTCTCACACCAGTGCCTTGAGCTACAAAATATGTTATTTCTCAATCGTGTCTGATTGCAGTACTGCTTCATTTTTGACATACTGTTCCTTTCCATGTTTCTGACATTCAAGTTTGCACAAGCAGTTGCTAAATAATTATTGAACTATCCACTAACAAATTTGTAAAGATATCCAGGGGACAGTCCTCAGGGGTCATGCAATACTATATTAAGAGTACAAGACTATATTAAGATGATAAGATTCCAAATGGGTAAAAGTGGAGGACATTTTACTTCTTTTCATTGCTGCCAAAAAAGCTTTTTCTCATAGATGTAAACTGAGCATAGCATTTGGACTTGAACAGTAAAAAATGACAAGTGATTTTCCTCTGTGACTGGAAATTGAGTTCTGTGTGTGTCAGATACCAAGAGCACACTGGAACAGATTAGACATGGTTCCTCAAAAGCATGAAAGCAATGACATGGCACAGATTGAGCTGCTTTGATTCTCTCTCTTCCTAAATAAACTGGTATAGATGCTGCAGTTGCTTGCGAAACACAATCTCTTACTTTAATATTTTCCAGTGATGTCTGAGACCAAATAATCAGTGAATTTGAGGTCTACAAAAAGTCACATTTGCAATGTACACTTTGTGTTTCTGAAGCCACAGTCCTCCCAATATTTGTCTGTAAACGGAAACTCGGCAAATGTCCCAGTCAAATTGTTTTTTTTTTCCTTTAATTTAATTAGGTAATCTCATTCAGTGAATAGAGAGGCAATTAATAGAGCTTTGTGCAACTAAAGCATAATCATATCAAATCATATCAAGTGTTAAATAGTGGTGTTTGTACACCTGTAAAGATCAGAACTACTGAATGTTGCAAAATGGACTCTTGTCTGTGTTGATGGCCCAGATTGGTGCTGGACAGTGAGTCAAACACACGGTCCTGTTCTCCTTCAGAATGATCTGGGGATATCTCCTTGTATCAAGCTTATTCAATGATAAACAGGATTTCACAGTTTGAATTTACACTGAAACAGGAATAAGTTTTCTGACCACAGTATTTAATTCATGCACACATCCCTCAGTATAAGAGAGTAAAACACCCTTTTCTCCCTAAAAGCTAATCCTCTAAACAATTGCTTCATTACTAATCACTGCACCTTTGGTGCACCTTCACAAGAGCATACAGAAAGGCAGAATCAACTGTGGCACCCATTCAAATATAGCGTTAAAATCACATCTGCCCTTTGCCCTGTTAAACAAACAGGCAATTAAGCAATTGACTAGTGAAATGAAAACTATACATAAATTATCCATATAAAATAATATTTTATATTGTTCTTTTGCTCTCTCTCTCTTTCACTATGCTCCAACCCTCCACCCCCTGTCCTCCGCAACCCCGCTCCCAGCCCCCCCCCCCCACCCCGCCCCCAGATTCTGCATCTCTAGTTTGAAATACAGATCAGATACTACGACACCAGAGCTTTGTGTATCTTTGATACCCTCTTCTCCTAGATTACGTTTTCCGTGAACTAGGAAAATAAACTTTTGTTTTGCATGACTAAGCGCTTTGAAAACCTGCTGCCGCCAACCAAGCCCATCTGGAAGTGGGCGTTGGTGTCGAGGTATCAAGTGCTTTGCTCAAAGGCACAGCCACGGGGGCCTGAACACGAGCAATCCTCTGGTGTAACAACCATGTCACACGGTGCACACCCAGGACCAGAGCTCTGGCCCTCCCCTTTCTAGTAAGTTGCCCTGGGAGGAAATATGCCCAGTGAGTAAATGTAGGTCACACTGTTCGTGCCAGCATAGAAAGTTGTTTGTTTTCCCCATTTTCGATTCAGGTCCATTCAAGTGGCTGTTTCTTATTTTCGCTTAGTGTCTGAGTCACACAGCTGCTGAATGAAACCTCATTCCTTGTGCCTACTTCAGCACTTTGTGTTGCCTTTTCTATGTAGGCAAATTACACTATGATTACTTCACCAAAAAAGGAGCAGGACCTTTCAGATGTAGATTAACTACTTTGTGTAGTGAATGCACCCCCTTTAATATTATACATGTTCTTGTATTTAAGGGATGGCAGGTATCTATTATACCTTTGAGTTATTGTAATAGACCACTTTGGGCATAGTAAGACCTTATGAGCTAGATTTCAGCTATACTTTAGGAAAGGCAGGTGTCAGGGGATTATAAGAAAGATCTCACTTGGGTTCCTTAAATCCATAGAAAGCTGTCATGATAACCAGGTCCAAACCCGCTCTCACCCACCTGGGGGTATTTCTTTTCCTTCTTGTGATGAATTTGCCTCTTTTAATGAATTTGCCTTGAGGAAGGTTCAGTGTACCCTTGGATATCTAACTCACATGTGCAGCACGCCCACACCTCGTGCGTACATGCGTTCCGTGGCATGCACCAGCACGTGTGCACACAGACACAAGCTGCCAGATCTTGGCACCCAGAGTCCTGTGCAGGAAAGCTGAGTCTTCACCAGCCTTTGAATAGCTCATTGGGTGCACACTCCTTACTCCAGTGCCCTGCAGTTTCTCTGGTCTGTGGTGCATCACTCTCTGTAAATTAAATGCTGGAAATAAAAACAGGGGAGACTGTTAAACTTCTTACAAAGGCTAGCAGAAGACCTAAGGGATGCTGGAATTCCATGGAAGCTTAAGGGGCCAGAGGTGTGACTTGGCAGCATTAAGACCTCTTTAGACCTTTCCTTCTCCAGATTTTCTTAGCTGTTTCTTTCTCTCTTTAGCGACCAAATGGCATTTTCCCTCTCTGATGAATGTAGGAACCACTAAAGGAATATCCAGTCTTTTTTATTTTTTATTGTATAATTTTATTGGCACGAGTATTGGCAACAAATTGCAATACGTGAGTTGCACTAATACTGTACGCTTCACTTATATCTTAATATGCAGATTGTTTGTAAGCACCAGCCAAAAATTAAATAATAATAGAAAGTATAAAAAACTAAATATGTCATTACAACAAACAAACACAGATTAGATTATATTGTGGAAAAAATATAACAACAAATGAAATACCTTTATATTTAAAGATGTAAAACTTATATAATGTACTATTTCAATTATGTAGATCTGAGACATACTTGGCTGCTGTGATCACTCATCATCCTCTCAATGTATAACAAACTTTGTTACAAAGTTACAAGGAAATATTAATTATTAAGAATTTTAAGAAGTGTTATTGCAACAAAAGAGAAAATACTTGATAGTGTTTACATTAGACTACATTGACTTCTATTTTGTCTCTTTTAACAGCCTGATGTAATGGAGAGTCTTTCTAGACATTTTATGATTGAATAGTGCATAAGCATAGTGGAATGATTTTAGGTCTGATACCATTTTAATTAAGTTTGCTGATTGATTTTGTCCTTAAGCTATTGTAGCCATTGTTCAGAATTTTGGTTTTGGAAGAAAGGTGTAAGTTTGCATGATCAGAGAGATTTGTGGTGGGGATGGGGCGTCTGTGTTGCTGGGGGTGGGGCATCTGTGCAGCTGGGTCTCTGGTGAGGTGGATGACCAGGTCACGATGACTGAGAGATTGCCAGTAAGATTGCCAATGTTTTATTGATGAAATTAACTATGTTAATGGTTAACTTTCACCAGCTCAAACATACAAACATCAAATGTCAACAATTCTCACCAGAACTATCACTAAAATATATATATATAACTAAGTCAATACAGTTTTTTGCAGATTCTAAGACCCAATTTCTGAAACTATGGCTCTTTTGTCGAAACTTAACACACAGCAGCCAATGCTACACACACAACAGGCAAAACATCTCAAACTTTTGGAAAAAGCACACACTTGAACCAAAACTCTTGCAACTCTTGCCAAAACCATATTTTTGCATCTAAACGCTACACACAAATATCAGATGATTAGCCTTTCATATATGTGACTACATACTGAAGTGACAAATGGAAAACACTACTACCATGTGGTAGTACTTCCATTATGGTTTCTCATCCTCTTCCTCATTCTTGTACTCTTCATCTTCATCTCTATGCAATATTGAACTCCAGTGATGTGCACACTAAGATTTGCAACTTGTGGCCTCTTTATAGGGATTAGGCTTTGATGTCTAAAAATTAGCTAGAAGTGTTGTAACATGTGAGAACTGGATATGGTATTTTGGTAGGTTGAGTGTAGCAGTTGTGTGGCAGTGTTTTCTAAAAGAAACACATGGTTTTCAGTTTTGAATGTTGTGTCTTATGTGAACAACTGTGTTTAAAGTATTGCAGAGAATGTGCTTAACATTTAACGCACCC